>NC_058418.1:9605932-9756233 GCF_002201575.2 Neomonachus schauinslandi
GGGGGGGGGGGGGGGGGGGGGGGGGGGGGGGGGGGGGGGGGAGTGGTCAGCCCTGTGGCTGTCAGGGGGAAGAGGACTTTGGGCAGGGGGAACAGTAAGTGCAAAGCCTCTGGAGCGAGAGAGTACCTGAGTTTTGAGGGAGAGCAAGTGGAGTGGTGCAGCTGGAGCAGGTGGGAGGCCGGGAGGGTGAGAGGAATGGTTGATGATTGATGGGACTGGCAAGGGACAGGCCGATCTTTGGATCAGGGTTTTGTAGGTCCTGGGGAGGACTTTTCCTTTTACTCTGAAATAAAGGAGAGCCACAAGAGGGCTCTTGGCAAAGGAGGGATGGGATCTGACTTAAACATTAACAGGATCCCGGCGGCCCCTGAGTGGGAAACAGAATATGGGAAGGGCAGCAGCCTGGAGGCCTGCGAGGCCAGCGACAGGTGACTGCAATAGTCCAGGCGGGAGATGTGGGCAGCTGAACGGGGTAGGGGTGGGGTGGGGTGAGGGTGGGGGTGGGGTAAGCAAGGAACAGTGGTCAGCTTTGGGATTTATTTTTAAGGAATACTTCAAAATGATGGAGAAAGCACAGGGCTTTTTGGGATTATGTAACACGAGCCCCTTGCCCATCCTGAGAAAAAGGTTGACCAAGGGGCCCGAACCGGAAGGACCTCTGGGAATGATCCCAGGCCCTATTCCATGGCGGTCACTGGAGAGGCCAAATGATTAGGCCAGGGTCACACAGCTGGTGAGTCAGCGCTGGGGTTATCCTGGGCTCCCTCTCCCCTCTCCATCTCTGCCTCTGTTCCCATGCCCTAGGGTGGCCGAGGCTGCCTGCCTTGGCTGATGGGGTCATGCTCCCTCTCTCCTGGCCCTCAGGGATCACCAGGAATGGGCATCCATAATCAGGCTGGAGAGCCGGAGTAGGCACCCAGCTCTGGACAGGCCTCGCCCTTTCTGACAGGTCACCTCCCTCCCTTCCTCCCAATGGACGTGTAACAGGCTCCAAGCTCCTGATGAGATGTGAAGATCCTCCCCCCCCCCCACGCACCCTCTTGTCCCAGAAGTTCCCAGAAGAGGTTCCTGGAAATCCTTCTCAGAGAAAGGAAGAGGAGGGAGGAGGGGAATGAGAAAGAAAATGAACTTAATGAGGAAAATGGTTTTGCGGGGGTGGGGGGGCGGTGACTGAGATGCAGGAAGTTGGGGCTTTGGTATTGGGTGCGGAGAGAAAAGAGGGAAGCCTGGGATCTATGGGGCTTAGTAATTTTCCCACCCCAAAGCCATAAAGCTACTGGGATGGAGATGTAAGGCCAGACAGAACCTTTTGGAACACAGTCCCCTCAGAGAATCAGATGAAAGCCTGCACTCTACTCCTCCACCAAATGCTCATTCCCATTCATTCAATAAATATTAATTGAGCATCCACTGTGTGCCAGGCACTGTTCTAGGAGCTGAGGAAACAGCAGTGAAATAAACAGAAAAAAAGTCACGTACAGTTTGGGAGTTTCCTAAATCCATCACGGGGACCTCAGCCCCCGAGTAGGCCCCTAGGCCCCTGACTAACACCCCAGGAATCAGGAGAAGACTTGGCTGGGACTTGAGAAATTCCAGCCTTGGCTCCATTCTGATTACTCCTGGAACTTTGGATAAATCCTTTTCTTCCTCTGGCCTCAGCTGGCCAGTCTGTAAAATGGGAAGGGGGGTGTTCCAAGGAGATAACGGACCTTGAATAGGCCCCACGCTCTATCACACCTTCAGTCCAGAAGGGATCTTGGGGAAGGGTTGTGGTTTTTTGTTTTTTAAAGATTTTATTTATTTATTTGACAGAGAGAGACACAGCGAGAGAGGGAACACAAGCAGGGGGAGTGGGAGAGGGAGAAGCAGGCTTCCCGCAGAGCAGGGAGCCCGATGTGGGGCTCGATCCCAGGACCCTGGCACCATGACCTGAGCCCAAGGCAGACGCTTAACGACTGAGCCACCCAGGCGCCCCCCCCCTTTTTTTTTTTTAAAGATTTTATTTATTTATTAGAGAGAGAGAGTGGGGGCAGAGGGAGGGACAGAAGGAGACTCCCAAACAGACTCCTGGCTGAGCGCAGAACCTGACCTGCGGGGCTCGATCTCACGACCCTGAGATCATGACCCCAGACGAAATCAAGAGTCGGACTCTTAACTGACAGAGCCATCTAGGCGCCCTGGAAGGGTTCTTTTTATGGAGCCTTGGTATTTTAAGGAATTTAGAATATCTGGGTTCATGCATGTCAGTACCATCATTATTACTGATGGAGAAACGGAGGTCCATCCGTGTCAGGGATTTGACAAAGGACACTGAAGGAGTCAGAGTGGATGCCGAGGAAAGCCCTGGGTCCCCTGGAAACCCCCCCCCCACTCTGCCTTCTGAACCAGTTTCCTCCTACACATTGCTCCTTCTGCCTCTCCTAGACGTTCTCAATTACCCATCAAGAGTCCGCCATCCAGAAATTTCTCAACCCCTTCCTGACCTTGTTTATATGATCTTGCTCCCTGCTGGCTAAAGGAGGACAGTCTGGGACATGTCCTTAAACTACTTCTTCTTCTTCTTCTTTTTTAAATAAGATTTTATTTATTTGACAGAGAGAGACACAGTGAGAGCGGGAACACAAGCAGAGTGGGAGAGGGAGAAGCAGGCTTCCCCGTGGAGCACGGAGCCTGATGCGGGGCTCGATCCCAGGACCCTGGGATCATGACTTGAGCTGAAGGCAGACGCTTAACGATTGAGCCACCCAGGCGCCCCCTTAAACTACTTCTTGAGCCAGCTCCCTGGGGACTCTCACCCACCAGTGGAGGAAGTGGGCCTGCTTGAAAACGGGTATGGTTTTATCAGCCAAGACGCCGGGCTATCACCTTCTGCGGGCTGAGAAACCTTCTGCCGGCCCCCGGCCCCCTCTCTGGGCCTCAGCTGGGATTCACTATTTCTGGGGATGAAATGCACCCTCAGGCTGGAGTTAGCGATAACAACGTTCAGACCTGCAGAGCAATAAAGGCTATTTCTCCAGGGCTTATTGTGACTGGCACCATTCTAAGCACCTATCACGGTTCACTCACTGTTTCTACATTCAAGATTCTCATGCAAGCCTTACAACTGCCCAACAAGGTGTTAGTTATAATTCCCATTTTGTAGACGGGAATACTGATGCCCAGAAAGGTTACGTCACTCGCCTAACATCACAAGCAAGTAAACGGCGGAGTTGGGATCCCAACCCAGGTCTGTATCACTACATGGTCGGTTTCTTCTTACTCCCAGTGAGAGCTCTAACCAGCGGGGAAAGCGTATTTGGGACTCATTAGCCCTAATTAGGACTAATTAAGAGCCTCCTTTAAGAGGGGAAGCCACCTAAGTACAAGACGTCACGAAGGAACACGGCGACAGCAGCCAAGGTGGGCGTGGGAATCCAACCACGCTCCGGCCAACAGCCGTTTAACGGCACCGCCCCCTGACCCGCCTCACTTCCGCCTTTATTTGCATATTCAGCGGTCGGACGTCAGGCGTCAGCGTCGACGCGGTGACATCAGGGAGCGCCCCTGCAGTGCTCCACCCCCGAGCGTACGCACGTACGCACGCACGGAGACGAGCGGGTGGGGGAGGAGGGAGAGATCGCAGGCGCCCCGCCCAGTCAGCAAGGTTGCGCGTGCCCAGTGCGACCGCCAAGATGGTGGTGGGCGCGTTCCCTATGGCGAAGCTGCTATACCTGGGCATCCGGCAGGTCAGCAAGCCGCTTGCCAACCGCATTAAGGAGGCCGCCCGCCGAAGCGAGTTCTTCAAGACCTATATCTGTCTCCCGCCGGCTCAGCGTGAGTTTGACCCCACGTCCCTCCAACCTTTTCATTCTCCAACCCCTCTCTGGTGGTTGCTCAGGGGATGGACTTCTGTTTACAACCAATCACAGCCTGAACCGGCAAAGTCCTGCAGCCAATAGGGAGGGTTTCTGGAAGAAGGGCATGCGGGTAGCCCAATAGTACGAATAGGCGTGGGGCAGGGGGCAGGGCAGGGCACCAGCGCCCGAGTTGGGAATACCAGCCAATAGAGAAGAGAGCGCGTGGAGACTGACGTCCAGAAGAACCAATAGTTTGGGGGACGGGAGTAATATGGGTGGAACATCCCAGGACTGCGAGGAGTTAGGGGCGGGACCGAGGAGAGACTGCCCGGGTGGTTTGCCGGGCCATCCTTAGATAGTTTGGTTTCCAAAACCCACCCCGTGCTTCAGTTGCCACCCGCCCCGCTTCCCCGGTCCTGGGAGGTGAGGTACCTAACCTGGCATGGCCTTCAGGGAGGGCTTCCTGGCAGCGGAGGCCTCTGGGCTGGGACCTGAAGGGTGAGGAGAATCTCCCCAGACAGCAGGGATGATGTCGAGGGAGAGCGGGGAGCATGCTCAAAGGCCAAATGGCTCAGGGGAGCGTACCTTTTTTCCTTGTAAGTTTGGGTGCTTAAAGTTTGCGGAATTCTTGGTCCTTTGGTGTTTTGTGGGGCCTCTGCCAGAGGGGCAGATCTTAGAATGGCGAAACGTCGGATTTCACAGTAACCAGACTGCCCTCCTATCCGCTCTTTGACCCTCACTCTGTTTTTGTCCCCACGTCAGGGAGGGGAAATGACTTCCCCACTTTATAGAAGAGAAAACAGGCCTCGAGACCAGAAGTGAATTGCTCAGGTCACACGTGGAGTTTATGCCAAGAATCAGCGCTTGAGTCCTGCACTCTGGATTCCCAGAGTTAGTTTCTGTTTCCTGCCACTGCCTTTCCTCTAAACCCTGCGATGGGTTTTAGCGCCCTGGTGTGGAAAGTGGCCTTTTGGGTCAGACTGCCATGGATTCTAATCTGGGCCCCACGACTCCCTGGCTGAGTTACTTACCCCCTCGGAGCTTCGGTTTTCTCTCCTGTACAATGGGTTTTATATAATAGCAACATTTAATGGGCACTCGGCTTTGTGCCAGGCCGTATGCTAAGCACTTCACAGGCCTTCCAGCATTAAATCCTCACAAATTATGAGGTAGGCACTGTTATTATTCCCACTTTGTGTATAGGCTCTTTGTGCATTTATGCTGTAAATAATACTTATGTTGTTGTGAGGAGTAAATGGATATAAAATGTTAAGTCAGGGAGTGGCACCGAGATATGGCTGTTGTGTAGATGATGTGGATACAGAAAAGAAGAAAAGGCAAACGATCTTGTCCTTGGGAATTTTACATTCTTGGGGCAGGGATGGGGTGGGGGGTAGCCAGCCAATAAACAAAATAAATAGTTAAAATATGAATTATATTAGCTAGCAGTACTTGCTCTGGCGAAAACATTAGGGTTGCAAAAAGAGGACTGTCTGGGGGAAGGTTGGAAGTTTAGATAGGGTGTCAGGGAGACCTCAGTGAGAATATGAGGAGGATAGGAAGGAGCCAGCAGTGCAGGTATCTAAGAAAAAGCATTTTCACACATGCAAAGGCCCTGAGGTGAGAGTTTGCCTGGTAGGTTTGATGAACGGCGAGGAGGCCAATGTGGCTGAGCAAAGGGACTGAGTGGAGACTGAGGAGAGGAGAAACCGGTGGAGAGAGAGGCAGATTGTGCAGGGCCTGTGGGCCACTGCAGTGCTTTGGCATTACTCCTGAGTAGATGGGACTCACTGGAGGGTATCAGCAGAGGGACAGGGTCTGAGGCATATGTTAATAGGATCCCTTTGGCAATCATAGGGTGAGGTTGAATGCAGGGAGGAGGTGACCCCAGTACTCCAGGTGGCAGGTGAGTGGGGAGGAGGGGTCAGTTTCTGGAGACATTTTTTCCCCCTTTTGAAAAAAATGTCAGACCCTCAGAACAGTTGGAAGAAAAAATGGTATAGGGGTGCCTGGCTGGCTCAGTCAGAGGGCATGTGACGCTTGATCTCGGGATCATGAGTTCAAGCCCCATGTTGGGAGTAGAGATTACTAAAAAATAAACAACAAAAAAAGTTTAAGTGATTAAAAATAAAAGGAAGAATGGTACAGTCATCAGTTATATGCCCTTCACCACCTAGTTCATCAGTTATTAGCTTCCAGCACATTTGCTTTGTCTTCACTCTCGGATATGGATGCGTTTATATATGTATACACACACTTTTTTTTTTCTGAACAATTTGAAACTAAGTTGTGGACGTACCACTTTACTCCTAAATATTTTAGCTGGTGTTTCCTAAGAACAAAGACATTCTCGTATATAACACAGCACCAATATCACACTTGAAAAGTTTAACGTTGATAATAATGATATTGATACCAATATTATTTAATATATAACTAATATTTAATATATATCTCATATTCTGATTTCTCCAGTTATTCCCAAAATGTCCTTTTTAGCTATTTATTATTATTGTTATTTTAAAAGATTGATTTATTTATTTGAGAGAGCGAGAGTACATGAGAGGGCGGAGGGTTAGAGGGAGAAGCAGGCTCCTCCTTGAGCAGGCAGCCCGATGCGGGACTCGATCCCGGGACTCCAGGATCATGACCTGAGCCGAAGGCAGTCACTTAACCAACTGAGCCACCCAGGCGCCCCTTAGCTATTTATTATTATTTTTAACCTATGATCTGTTCAAGGATCATGCACTGCATTTGATTATCATGCCTCTTTAATATCCTTTAATCTACAATTGGCTCAGCAATCCCGCCCACTGCCTGTCTTTGTAAATAAAGTTTTATTGGCACACAGCCACACCCATTGGTTTGCATATTGTCTGTGGCTGCAGAGATGGGTTTCATGGCCCACAAATCTAAAATATTGACTCTGTGGCCTTTTACAGAAGAAGTTTGCTGATCCTGCTCTCTACTGATGTTCTTGTTTTTTCTTGTTTTTTTTTAATGGCGTTGACATTTGGAAGAATCCAAGCCAGTTATCCCATAGTGTCTCACAATCTGTAGTTTTCTGATTGCTTCCTCTGATTTGATTCACACTGAGCATCTTTGGCAAGAACACCACACACATGATGATGTGTCCTAAGGTCATCACCTCAGGGGGCTCCTGATGGCTGTTTGTTCCGTCATTTGTGATGGTAACTTGGATCCCTTGGTTAAGGTGGTGACCACTAACAGAACCTTTCCTTTTCCCTTTAGTAATGAATACCCAGTAGATTTGTTTAGAAGGCAGCACTGGCAGGATTTCCCTAGATGGGGCGTGACATGGCGACTGCAAGAGGGGCGGGTTGGACAGAAAGGACCAGGAGCTCCCTTTGGGATAGGTTTAGTTGGCGATGCTATTAATATTGGACCGCACTGATTTATTATATTTATACTTTTTTTTTTTTTTAAGATTTTATTTATTTGACAGAGAGAGATACAGCGAGAGAGGGAACACAAGCAGGGGGAGTGGGAGAGGGAGAAGCAGGCTTCCCGCTGAGCGGGGAGCCCGATGCGGGGCTCGATCCCAGGACCCTGGGACCATGACCTGAGCCGAAGGCAGACGCTTAACGACTGAGCCACCCAGGCGCCCCTATATTTATACTTTTAAAATTACGTTGTTACCATCCTCATGCTGCTATTTGCCCTTTGCTGTGGCTCCCCAGCCTGTGTGATTGGAATTTTCCAGAGCCTATAGCAGCTGTGTGTTCTCCTGGGTCAGGCCTCCAGTGCTGATCTGCTTATCCAACATCTGTGCCTCTGGCTGAGGTTCTTTTGACTCAGCAGGGTAGTCCTGGCTGTCTTCCTTCTCACAGTAGAGGCTGGAGTGGTAGGTGTGAACAATAAATGCAAGAAGCATAAATCATCAGTGATGCACTATGTTGGGGAGGCAAGGATCTCTTCTCTTCTCTTCTCTTTTCTTTCTTTTTCTTTCCTTTCTTTCTTTTTCTTTCTTTCTTTCAATAGAAGTTTATCGGATACACTGCAAGGGATGTCAAAGATGCTCAGTGTGAATCAAATCAGGACAGCAAAGGAGAGACTGTCTGCCAGGAGGCAGTGGTGGGGGGCTATAGTTAAGGGGGGGTAGTGAAGAGGTAGGGGAACACATGGAATTTTAGTTTTTTTGGTACCTGTGCCTGGTTGTAAGTAGCCCATTGGTCAGCTGGGGCTTATGGATATTTTGAGGTGGGTCCCCTAATGGGCCTGTTTGCTTTCAGCCAGGGGGTCACCATGGGCCCTTTCACCTTACTTGGGTTTCCAGTGCTCAAGCCTGTTGTCTAAAAGCGGCCTCTACATTCCCCACTGACAGATGGACAGTGACAAATCTTTGGCCTTAGGGCAGAGATCTCATCTTCAGTAGTGGCTTCATGCTGAGGGGGGTGGGGGGGTGGGGGCAGGGGTGTTGCCCCTCCCTAGACTTGTGGGTCCAGCAGGGATTCTGTGCAGTGACAGACCATGTATTAGATTAACATGCTGATAGGCAATTTGAGTGAAATTCCTTGGTGGCCCGGGCCATGGGATTTAGGGGGAGGGGACCCTCTGATGATATGGGCTGGAATTCTTGTTGAACCACTACTGGTGTATGGAATCGGTGGATTCACTCAGACGCATAGGAATGTGTTTTGTCTGTAGATCAAGATGGTGGCTGGACCCATGGGAACAAAGGGAAGGTGGAGCAGGGGAAGGGCAAGGTGGCTGAGAGTCAGCTGGCATCAGGGTAGGGTCCCATCCGAGTCCGTAGCATGTGCAGATTCGCCCCAGATGCGCTGCCCCTTCCAGCTATGCCCCACATTGTGAGTGGAGACCGAGGGGAACAGAGTGGGAGAGGAGAGGAAAGAGGTCCTTCGCCCCCAGCAGGCTCAGACAGTCCGACCTGTTTGGCCTCAGACCTTCAGACCACGCTGGGGAGCCGCCCCTGGCCAGAGACCTTCAGTTGTCTGAGGGGTGTGAGGGTTAGGCTGTTGAAGGGCCAAAAAGAGAAAGGAGAGGGAGGGAAGGATCCCTCCAAAGGGTAGGAGGGGAAATCCCGCACCCTTTCGGGCAAGGGCGGTCTGGCTGGATCCCCCTGGGGCTTCGGATCCTCACCGAGGAGTCACCTCCCCAAGGAGCGCTAGAGTCAGTCCACTAAGGGGAACTGAGGGAGAGTCCTTGGTCGCAGAGGGTCCCCGTGAGGGCCACCAAAATGGGGCAGCCGTATCAGGTGGGGCCAGCGGCACTGGCAGTGAAAGAATCCCCCGGCAGAACAAAGGAGATAGAAGTGAACTGGATCCACCACAAGGGAGCCGGGGGCAGGACAGCAAAGAAGGGACTGTCTGCCCGCAAGGATCTTTTTATACAAAGAGCTCTGGGGGAGAAAAAATAAAAGGTTGGTGATGCCGGCAGGTTGGGACCCCTTTTGCCCAGTGCCTCGCAGATGCTTCCAGAGGAGCCATGGGATGTCTGGGCAGTGGGAAAATTCCAGTTTGTTACTGCTTATTCCTTTAGAGTATACTGGTCCTTTTCTAGTTTACTACTCATGCTAGGCAGATAATTGCCCCTCAAAGATGTCTGGGTCTTAATCCCAGGAACCTGTTCAATGCATCAACTTCCACGACAAAGGGGACTTTACGGATGTGATTAAGTCAAGGATTTGGGCCTAGGGAGAGTATCCTGGATTATCCAGGTGGGTGATGATATAATCATAAGGGTCCTTGTGAGTGAAAGAGGGAGCTGGGAAAGGGAACGATTTGAATATGCTGCCCTGCTGGTCTTGAAGGTGGAGGAGGGGCCACGAGCCAAGAGATGCTGGCAGCCTCTAGAAGCTGAAAAAGGTGAGGAAACGTGGTCTCCCCTGCTGACACCTTGAGTTCAGCCTCCTGAGCTCTGTTTCGGACTCTTTGCCTCAGAGGTCTGACGGGAGGCTCTGTTGCACGCACGAATACCCTTCGTGTAGGCCTGGCACGTTCTCAGTTCAGGAAACAGCAGTGTGGCTGAGCCACCAAGTGCCCCTCCTCTGGAGCTGGGCCGCCTGTGTGTGAATCCCAGTCCTGCCACTTTCTCTGTGACCCTGGCCAGGTGATTTAGCTTCTTTGGGCCTCAGTTTCGTTGTCTGTACATTGTATTGTTATGACGATTCCATGGGTTAATATCCCTAGAGCATTAAACGGTGCCCCAGCCCTGAAGTGCTATGTAACTGTTTGTCAAATGTATAGAAATGCCAGGCATCATGATCATTGCGTCTGTCGTCATCATCATCATCTCAATGGGAAACCTTCCAGTGTGATCCTTCTCATTGTGCGCTCCTGGCTTGCTGTCTGGAGCAGGTAGCACTCCCCGCCTGTCGATGGTATCGGTCCCTCTGCCTCAGTCAGCGCTCACAGGCTTACCATGGGCAGAAGGGTCTGGGCTTGCCCAGGAACACTTCTCACTAGCATGGGGCAGTCACTGTGTTTGTCTGATTAGGAGCCAGGATTGGAGTTCTATCTGAGTCAGACAGAGGGCAGTATGGCTGAGTAGAGGGCCTCCCACTACCTCATGCTTCACAGACTATTTAAAGCATCCTTTGCAATGAATGGTGTACCTGCAAGGAAGGAAGGAAGTTGACTCCTCCCAGAGCAAGAAGAAAGCAGGAAGGAGCAAGGAACTAAGGAGGGGAGTAAATATTGAAGATGCCTTATATACTCCAGGGATATGGGCAGATTCACATGGCCTTGGGGACAGGGGCTATCCTGTGGGAACACTGGGCAGGGGACCATCTTGTGTAAAACCAGATCCCAGGAAAGATACCCCTCAGGGACAGGGTGAACTAGGGAAAAAAACCCACCCTGCAAAGGCACAGCCTTAGGGCTGGATAGAGGTTGAAAATGTCTCCTCTGGGGCGCCTGGGTGGCTCAGATGGTTGGGCATCTGCCTTCGGCTCAGGTCATGATCCCGGGGTCCTGGGATCGAGTCCCGCATCGGGCTTCCTGCTCCTTGGGAGCCTGCTTCTCCCTCTGTTTCTCTCTGTCTCTCATGAATAAATAAATAAAATCTTTAAAAAAAAAAAAAAAGAAAGAAAGAAAATGTCTCCTCTGAGAACTTACAGCCACTGCCTGTCCGTCATGTGGGTCTGGGGAACTGAATTATTCTCTGAAAGACCCTGGAAACAGCAAGCTGAGAATGAACCCAGGTCTGTGTGCACTTGACAAGGACAAACCCTCTGGAGGAGTGCCCCCTCTAACTGAGCCTTGGAGAGTTCCTTCAGGTGGAGTTGGGCACATCTCATGATAAAAATTTACATACTGTACGGAAAAAGAGGCACCATGAGCGAGAGTCATCAGACACAAAACATGGGAGGTCAAGACCTGCAAACATTGTGGATATCAGAATGATCAGATGTGGGTATAAAATACTTAGTTTATTTGGGAAAAGGATAAAATAGGAGGGATATGAAAACGTGAGTGCAATCAAATTACCAGGAAGTTGGAACAAGAACAACTAGAACTTTGAGAAATGACACAGTTGACGTTCAGAGCTTAGTATAAGGACTAAACAAATACCAGATGAAACATAGCTGCAGAGAGGATTGGTGCGCTGAAAGACATCTAAAGGGGGAAAAAATGTTTTGTGGGGTGCTCCCCTTAGCTGCCCAGGAGCGCCACTTGCAGGTCCTGATTGGGTCCATCTGGAAGGAAGAGCTGGATATTTTTATTTTTAACATTGTCCAGAGAGGATCCTCCTGTGCATGAGCGTTTGAAAAATCACTTCCCTGGAATCTATTTATAATCTCCAGAGCACCACATGAGTTATGTTGCCTGACAGCCAGGCTGCTGCTGGTGACCTCCAAACCCTGTTTGCTTTCCTGTTAAGGAAACATGTTGCAGGGAAACATGTTGCACATTCTCCGTGTGTGTGTGTGTGTGTGTCTTGTTAGCAGTCATGTATAGAGCTGACATACAGTACCGTGACTATATTGTATGTGTTTAAAATGTTAAGAAATTGGAAGGTGTGTCTGGCGCCTGGGTGGCTCAGTCGGTTAAGCATCTGCCTTCGGCTCAGGTCATGATCTCAGGGTCCGGGGATCGAGTCCCGCGCTGGGCTCCCTGCTCAGCGGGAAGCCTGCTTCTCCCTCTGCCTCTGCCGCTCCCCCTGCTTGTGCTCTTTCTCTCTCTCTGACAAATAAATAAAATCTCTAAAAAATTGGAAGGTGTGGAATTAATATTTTAAAAATAAAATTACTAGTTTACGTATTCACGGCCGCCCAAATATTTTTGCTCTCGCTAAAAATATTTTCTTATGCAGACATCATCATATACTTTTGGAAACTCTTGGTGTAGCCCTCCGTGAGAGTCTAGCTTTGGCATTCTTTGTGCTGGGCCGTCAGAGCTGGCAAAGACCTAAGGGAAGCCCAGAGAGCCAAACGAGAGAAGTGTGTCATCGGCTCCATTTAACCCCGCTGCTCATTTTCCAGACCCACCCTTCGTAGGCAGAGGCATTTGTTGGCATTTGCTTGAGCTCACATTGTTCAATCTTCAGTCCGTGGTTTCTGAGCAGGAGCCTTTTTTAGGAAGCCGTTTTGTGCGGGCTGGTTGAATCGCAGTCTGGGAATATCCCCGGGAGGCCATCTGCCTGGGCTGCACTACGCCGAGTGGCCAGGAGAGGGCGCCTGTGCCGCCCTTTCAGCATCTGGGGTTGCCGAGAGGCACTAGAAAAGCTTGATTTCTTCTCCTCTTCCTCCTCCCCTTCCCTCATCTTGTTACTCTTCCTTTTCCTCCTCCTCCCTTCCCTCCTCCTTCAAGACATAAGCATAACCAGAAGCTCTGGCATTTTCTTCCTGTGCCCCAGAGAAACACCTTGTCTACTCCTCTGTGCTCACCCCTCCTTGAGACTCTAGTCATTTCCTGAGAGGCCTACCCTGAAGGCTCAGCCCCCCAGGATGCGCCTCTGCCCCTCACTGGAGTCCCATCCACCTTCTTCTAGCTTCTTGGCTCCTCCTCTTTTCCTGCTTTCCAGCTCCAGTTGGCCCCAGCTCACACCCCTAAGCCCCCGTAGCTGGTGATTTCCTCAGGAGCTCGCTCAGTCCCCCTGTGTACTAAGCTGTCAGACCCACCCAGGTCCTGCCTTTGATGAGCATATGGCCACAGCAGCTGCCCTCTGCTGAGGGCCTAGTATGCGGCCATTTTATCTGTCTTTTTAAATTGAATCAAACTTTATGTTACTTTGGGGTTTTAGGGTTTTTTTTTTCCTTTGAGGTTTTCTGAAGCAACTTACTAAATTTACAAAAGTCATGGGTGCTTATTATGAAAGAAAGAACAAGATACGAATCAGTTTGTGCTCATCTGTGCTTGATTGAAAACCCAGCTGGTAAATCTTAATTAACCTAAATCAAAAGGATGTTTATTTTTTATTTATTTATTTATTTATTTTTTAAAGATTTTATTTATTTGAGACAGAGAGAATGAGAGAGAGAGAGCACATGAGAGGGAGGAGGGTCAGAGGGAGAAGCAGGCTCCCTGCCGAGCAGGGAGCCCGATGCGGGACTCGATCCCAGGACTCCAGGATCATGACCTGAGCCGAAGACAGTCGCTTAACCAACTGAGCCACCCAGGCGCCCCCAAAAGGATGTTTATTGTTGGGGCTCCTGGGTGGCTCAGTCGGTTAAGTGTCTGACTTCAGCTCAGGTCATGATCCCAGGGTCCTGGGATCAAGCCCCACGTCGGGCTCCCAGCTCAGCAGGGAGTCTGCTTGGGATTCTCTCTCTCCCTCTCCCTCTGCTCGTGTGCTCTCTCTCTCAAATAAATAAATTTAATTTAATTTAAAAAGGATATTTATTGTTGGTGGAGGAAGGTGGCTCTGTGGTTGGTTTGGTGGCTTGGTGGTGCCATTAGGGACCTGAGACTCTTTCTGTCTCTACCATCTTTGTGTTTAGGCAGTAACTCTCTCAAGGCTTCAGAGGGCTGCTGGAGCTCCAGACATCATGCCTTTATACAGCAGTGTATAAGGAGGGAGTGTGTGTATGTGTGTATGAGGGATGGGGGAGGGGGCTGGGAAATGAGAGTGTGCTCTTCAAGTAGAAGAGTCTTTTCCCAGAAGCCCCCAGGAGACTTCCTTCACTGTTTATTGGCCAGAATCGAGTTGCATACCAGGGGGATGAATATCACCTCCAGACTCTAATGGCAGGGGAGGATATTGTTAATAAGACAGTAGAGAACAGTATACCGTAGGGGCGCCTGGCTGGCTCAGTAGAGCATGCAACTCTTGATCTCAGGGTTGTAAGTTCAAGCCCTACATGGACTGTAGAGATTACTTAAAAACGAAAAAGAAATCTTAAAAAAAAAAAAAAGAATAACATAAAGTAGCCTTAATGATCATGAGCACTAAGGCTTAAGCATTAACAGTACCTTAATGGATGAAAAAACTGAGCAGAGCTGTCAGTTCATGCAAAGCCCTGAATGTGCCAACTTCCCTACAAGCCAGGAAGAACGATCTCCATTTTGAGAAAGAGGAACTGGAGATGCCAAGAGGTTGAGAAATTCACCCAAGGTCACAGCAAGTTAGTAGCAGAGCCAGGACTTGAATCCAGGACCCCCGCTCCAGAGCACCCCTAGCCTCTTTATGAGCTGCTTCCCTTGTGCCTCCGAAATTCCCAGATGCCACCTGTACTAAGTCGAGGTGGTCTCTCCAGTTATTGGTGGGGACCAGAGGTGGGATTATTCTCTGGGACAAGGACATGTTTGTATAATCCACTCACTCAACAAATCCTTGCTTAGTGCCCGCTGTATGCCAGGAACTATTCTAGGAGGTTTGATTAACTCATCAGTCACCAAAACAGACAAAAATCCCCTGCTCTCATGGAGCTCACATTTGAGGATATTGATTACCCACCTGGTGACTCCAGGGCCCCGAGAGGTCCTTCTTCCCCACAGTCCTACCCAAATTCCCATGCTGAATCTTGGTGGTCCAGTTTAGGTCACATCCCCATCTTTGAGCCAGTCACTGTAGCCTGAGGAATGCAGTCTGATCGGCCAGTCTGAAGGGCAGGGTTTGCCACTACCGAATCCTTTGGACCCAGTGTGGGGGATATGGGATTCCCCCAGATGCTTAGTAGACAGAACTGATTGTGTCCGCTCTGGTCCCCTCCAGAGGCAATGATAGAGGATGGGTGCCTGTCCAGGGGAGGAAGCTCCTGCCTGCTTTGAGGCACCACACATCTTCTAACACCCGGAGCAGGGTTGGAGTGGACTTGCAGCGGGCTGGAATGCCTCCAGGAAAGGGCATCCTGGGAAGGGACTGGCTTGAAGCTATTTACTCTTTTTTTTTTTTTTTTTTAAGATTTTATTTATTTGAGACAGAGAGAATGAGAGACAGAGAGCATGAGAGGGAGGAGGGTCAGAGGGAGAAGCAGACTCCCTGCCGAGCAGGGAGCCCGATGCGGGACTCGATCCAGGGACTCCAGGATCATGACCTGAGCCGAAGGCAGTCGCTTAACCAACTGAGCCACCCAGGCGCCCGAAGCTCTTTACTCTTTATCATAATTTCTTAACTGATGATAACAGTTTTCATTCATTACGCTTTCTATGATCTCAACAAATGATATTAACTACTTTTTTAGGGAGTTTATATGATTGTCCTGGTTTTATGAGTGGGGAAGTATCTCAGAGCGAGAAGCAAGTTCCCTGAGGCAACACAGAATGAGAAATCAGCTCCCAGATTCCTCTTACATTTAAGTATTATTTTATTTTTTGCATATTATTTATTGTACAATATCTATACAATGCAATGTACCAATCTAAAAGGTGTAGTTTAAGGGTGCCTGCGTGGCTCAGTCTGTTGAGCATCCAGCTCTTGATTTTGGCTCAGGTCATGATCTTGGGGTCGCGGGATTGAGCCCTGCATTGGGCTCTGTGCTCAGCGTGGAGTCTGCTTAGGGTTCTCTCCCTCTGCCCTCACCCCTCTCCGCCACTCGTGCGTGTGCTTTCTCTCTCTCTGAGGAAAATAAAATGTCTAGTTTAATGAGTACTGATAAATGCCTAGACCCATGTAACCAACTTCCACGATCTAAAACATTTCCATCACGCCTGGGGGTTCCTTCCTTTCCTGTTCTGTCACCTGTGTGACCTCTCTCACTACAGATCAGTTTTACCTGTTGTTAAGCTTCATATAGATGGAATCATGCAATATTAACTTAATGTCTAGCCTTTGTTCACATGATGCTTTAGAGATATTTCTGCTGCATGTATTAATAGTTCGTTTCTTTTACTGCTCTTAGGAGGTATTCTTTTATTCCAGCATATGAACATGCTATACTTGGTTTATCTACTCTCAATGATGGACATTTGGACATTTGGGTGTCCTTTTTGTTGTTGTTGTTATTACCGGTAAGGCTACTGTAAACATTCTTGTACAGGTCTCTATAGGAGTATGTTTTCATTTATTTTGGGTGAATACCTAGAATGAGATGTCGGAGTTATATGATAAAGAGAAAGGCATTCTTTTTTTTTAAATTTTATTTAAAGATTTTTATTTACTTATTTGAGAGAGAGAGGGAGAGAGCAAGGAGAGGAAGAAGAGAGAGAGGGACAGACAGACTCTATGCCGAGTGCCAAGCCAGATGCGGGGGTTGATCCGACGACTCACATCATGACCTGAGCCAAAACCAAGAGTCAGACGCTCAACTGACTGAGCACCCAAGCACCCCAAAGATAAAGGTAGTCTTAATTTTATTTTATTTTATTTTTTAAAGATTTTATTTATTCATTTGAGAGACAATGAGATAGAGAGCATGAGAGGGGGGAAGGTCAGAGGGAGAAGCAGACTCCCTGCCGAGCAGGGAGCCGGATGCGGGACTCGATCCCGGGACTCGAGGATCATGACCTGAGCCGAAGGCAGTCGCTTAACCAATTGAGCCACCCAGGCGCCCTAAGGTAGTCTTAATTTTATAAGAAACCGCCAAAGATGGGACGCCTGGATGGCTCAGTCGGTTAAGCGGCTGCCTTCGGCCCAGGTCATGATCCCAGGGTCCTGGGATCGAGTCCCACATCGGGCTCCTTGCTCAGCAGGGAGCCTGCTTCTTCCTCTCTCTCCCTCTGCTTGTGCTCTCTGTCAAACAAATAAAGTCTTTAAAAAAAAAAAAACAAAACCGCCAAAGAGTTTTCCAGTGTGGGTCTAGTTGCTCCACATCCTTGCCAATAATCATTGTTTTCAGGTTAATTTTAGCCATTCCAGTTGGTGTAAAATGGCAACTCAATTGCTTTTTTCTGATGAATTGTAATGTTGAGTACTTTTTCATATGATAATAAACATTTATTATCTCACACAGTTCCTGAGAATCAGGAATTTAGGAGTGGCCTTGTTGAGTGGCTCTGGTGCAGTCTCTCAAACAGAAAGCTCGCCAGGTGCTGAGAGGTCTGCTTCCTGGCTGACTCATTGACCTGGTCATTGGTAGGTCTCAGTTTTTCACTTGCTGTTGGGCCAAGAGCTCAGTTGCTCTGCCCATGGGCCTCTCCTTAGGGCTACTCATGATCTGGCAGCTGGCTTCCCCCAAAGAGAGTGATCTAAGAGTGAAAATGACTAAGACTGAAGACTATGCAACTCTAGCATAATGTGGGAAAGGACTACATAAGGCTGTAAATGCCAGGAGACAGGGATTATCGGGGGATATCTTGGAGGCTGGCAACCACAATTCTATTGCTACCACAAATTAAAGTTATTTAGTTTTTTAAAGAATATTAAATCAGTCTTGTATTCCTGGATAAATGCCATTTGGTCATGGTGTGTGATCCTTTTTATATATTGGTGGCTTTGATTTGCCAATATTTTCCTTAAAAAAAATTTTTTTTAATACCTGTAGTCATGAGTGATATATTATGTAATTTTATTTTCTTGTAATGTGTTTGACAGGTTTTAATATCATGGGTTTGCTGACCCCATTAAACAATTGGGAAAATGTTCCCTCATTCTCTACTTTCTGCAAGATTTTGTATAAAATTGGAATGATTTCCTCCCTAAATATTTGATGTAAATGTCCATCTGGGCTTTCAGTTTTCTTTAAGGGAAGGTTTTTAATAATATTCAATTTTCTATCTTTGGAAAGGAATTTTATATGCCGTCAGGATGGACTAAGATCGAAATGGATTTTAAAAGTGCACTGGTATAAGATTGAAATTCTGCTTTTCTCTCTTAAAAAAAAAAAAAAAGAAAGTTTTCTTGGATTGTTGGTCTGTTCTTGACAAGAAAATGTAAACAAAGTTTTTTTTTTTTTTCTCTTGACTGCCCGGAAAACCGAAACTTACGTTTTGTCTTTATCAGGTCCTTGATTACTTAAAGTTAAAACTTCTCAATATTAAAGGAGCTAAGTTTTTTTTTTTTTTTTAAGATTTTATTTATTTATTTGAGAGAGAGAATGAGACAGAGCGAGAGCATGAGAGGGGGGTGGGTGGAGTCTGCTGAGCAGGGAGCCTGATGCGGGACTCGATCCCAGGCCTCCAGGATCATGACCTGAGCCGAAGGCAGTCGCCCAACCAACTGAGCCACCCAGGCGCCCCTAAAGGAGCTAAGTTTTGCTAACAACTATATAACCCTACATATTTGCCTTTGGAATCTCTTATTGCCACCTTGGTTGAATAAATAATTAAGTTTTAAGTTTCATCATGATCTATAATATTATTTAGGCATGTGCTTTATAACTTTAGGAGGTTTTTTAACAAACTGCCCCAAGATTTAAATTGTAAACGAAGTCTCTTTGACTGATTAGGCTTGTTTATTTGGTATGCTATGTTCTGGTATAAGGCCATCATTTAAGACTATGATTATTGAAGTGTTAGGTGTCACAGAAATAACTGGATTTTCTTGTCAGCTATATTATAATAGACTCTAATCAGATCTTTAAAAACAAAACAACACAAAAAAACCATTCAATTTTCTTAGTGCTTATAGGACTATTCAGATTTTCTACTTCTTTGTATCAGTTTTCATAAATTATGTTTTTTAACATATATAGGATTCATATAAGTTGTTGAATTTGTTGTCATAAAGTATTTCATAATATTCTTTTAGTACTCTTCTAGAGATTTTATTTTTTTAAGTAATCTCTACACCCAACATGGGGATCCAGCTCACGACCCTGAGATGAAGAGTTGCACACTCTGCTGACTGAGCCAGACTGCCCCTCCTGTTGTATTCTTTTAATAATTGTAGGCTCTGTAGTAATGTCTCCTCTTTCATTCCGGATAGTGGTAATTTATGTTTTATTTTTTCTTTATTCTTGATCACTAGTCCTGCTAGTGGTTTATCAGTATATGTTTCAAAGAATCACCTTCGACCTTGTTATTTTCCTCTCATTTGTCCTTTTTCAATTTCATTGATTTCTTTTCTTTCTTTCTTTCTTTCTTTTTTTTTTTGAGAGAGAGAGTGTGGGTGTGCATGCGTGCATGCAAGTGGAGGGAAGGACAGAGGGAGAGGGAGAGAGAGAATTAAAGATTAAGTAAATAAAATCTAAATAAAAACTAAAGATTAAACAAATAAAATCTTTTTTTTTTTTAAGATTTTATTTATTTGGCAGAGAGAGACACAGCGAGAGAGGGAACACAAGCAGGGGGAGTGGGAGGGGAAGAAGCAGGCTTCCCGCTGAGCAAGGAGCCTGATGTGGGGCTCGATCCCAGGATGCTGGGATCACGACCTGAGCCGACGTGGGGCTCGATCCCAGGACCCTGAGATCATGACCTGAGCCGAAGGCAGACGCTTAACGACTGAGCCACCCAGGCTCCCCAATAAATAAAATCTTTAAAAAAAAAAAGAGTCGGATGCTTAACTGACTGAGCCAGTTAAGTTTTCTTTTTTTTTTTTTTAAGATTTTTTTTTTAATTAATTTATTTGACAGAGAGAGACACAGTGAGAGAGGGAACACAAGCAGGGGAAGCAGGAGAGGGAGAAGCAGGCTTCCCGCCGAGCAGGGAGCCCGATGTGGGGCTCGATCCCAGGACCCTGGGATCATGACCTGAACCGAAGGCAGACGCTTAACGACTGAGCCACCCAGGTGCCCCCCAGTTAAGTTTTCTTAACTATTTTCTGTTTCATCGATTTCTGCTCTTATCCTTACTTTTCCTATCTATTTATGTTGGGTTTAATTTGCTCCTTTTTAATAAGATAGAACCTTAGATTATTGCTTTTAAACTTTTTTTTTAATTTTTAAAAAGTTTTTATTTATTTATTTTACACAGAGTGAGAGCACAAGCAGGGGGAGTGGCAGGCAGAGGGAGAGGGAGAAGCAGCAGGGAGCCCGATGTGGGGATCCATCCCAGGACCCTGAGATCATGACCTTAGCTGAAGGCAGTTGCTTAACTGACTGAGCCACCCAGGCGCCTACTTTCTTCTTTTTTATATATTTAAATATAAATTTCCCTCTCAGTGTTACTTTATTTTATTATTATTATTTTTTAAAGATTTTATTTATTCATTTGTTTGAGAGAGAGAGCACATGAGATGGGGGAGGGTCAGAGGGAGAAGCAGACTCCCTGCCGAGCAGGGAGCCCGATACGGGACTCGATCCCGGGACTCGAGGATCATGACCTGAGCCGAAGGCAGTCGCTTAACCAACTGAGCCACCCAGGCACCCTTATTATTATTATTTTTTAAGTAGGCTCTGTGCCCAAGGTGGGGCTGGAACTCATGACCCCAAGATCGAGTGTTGCATGCTGTACTGACTGAGCCAGCCAGGTACCTCTCTAAGCACTACTTTAGATGCATCCAACAGAGTTTTATGTGTTGTGTCTACATTGTCATTCAGTTCTGTATATTTTCTAGTTTTTGTGTGATGTCTTCTTTGACCCATGGGTTTTTCAGACGTGTGTTGTCTAATTTCCAAATATTGGGGCCTTTTTAGATTTCTTATTGTTACTGATTTCTAATTTAATTCCATTATGAACAACAATAGTGCACGTGGTAGAAAAATTTACGTGGTAAAAAAGGATTGAATATGGTGGAAAGTACATATGTTTCCCATCCTTGTCTGCCTGCCTTCCCATCTGCCTGTCTTCCTTCTTTTCTTTGTTCATTAAGAAATATTTGCTGAGGGGCGCCTGGGTGGCTCAGTTGTTAAGTGTCTGCCTTCGGCTCAGGTCATGATCCCAGGGTGCTGGGATTGAGTCCCACATCGGGCTCCCTGCTCTGTGGGAAGCCTGCTTCTCCCTCTCCCATTTCCCTGCTTGTGTTCCCTCTCTCGCTGTGTCTCTCTGTCAAGTAAATACAATCTTAAAAAAAAAAAAAAAAAGAAAAATATTTGCTGAATGCCTACTTGCCAGGCACTAGGGCTATATCTGTTTAGTAAGAGACCCAAGTCTCTGCTGTCCCTATAGAATTGAGATTCTCCTGATAGGAGAAAGATACTAAACAAGTTAAGAAAGTGAAATATATTCTCTGTCAGGTGGCAATAAGGAAAGAATGAAGCAAGGAAGAAGGATTAGGTGTAATGGGAGAAGGTAAATGCTATATGAGGTTGGGTTTAGGAAGGCCTCTCTGAGGAGGTGAGTGTTTGATTAGAGACTTGAGTAAAGTGAAGAAGTGTGGATATTTGGAGAAGTGTGTTTCAGGCATAAGGCGTAGTAAGTGCAAAGGCCCTGAGGCCAGAGCATACCTACTGGGTTTCAGGAACAATGTGGAGGCTTATGTAGCTGGGCCAGAGGGTGAATGGAAGAGTAGGAGGTCAGAGGTCAGAGAGGGAGCCACCAGAGGTCACCCTGAGCCACCTTCTAGAGGTATTCTGTGCATAATCAAGATAGTCTAGGTATGTATGTGTTTAATTCACATAAATGGCAGTATATTAATTCACTCTGTTTTGTGCCCAATTTTTTTCTTCTTTACAGCATACCTTGAAAATCCATCCCACATTCTTTTTCATAGCAGTTAGTACATAGTATGAATGTACCAGGGCCCTGTTGGTGGACTTTTAAGTTATTTCTGGGTTATGCTTATCCAAAGGATGCTGCCATCAGTATTCCAGTTTATGTGGCACTTGGGAGGCAGCCTTCGCACCAAGGTACATGCCCCTACATCCACCCCACCCCCGCATGGAAGGTTTTAAGGGACTCCTTTCCAGATCTCCAGTTTCACCTGACTTGCCTGAGGAATCTGCTGGGTTTTCCTTCTTTTCTTCCCTTTCCAGTGGCTCTACTCTCTGGAAAAGATATGGGGGAGATCAAGTATGAAAAGAAATCTCTTCTTCTTTTCTAGTCATATGATGATGCATTGCTGCACGTGTAAAAACCTCAAGAATCACAAAAGAACAATTTGAAATGTCGATGACAGAAACACATTTTCCGGCCCACCTTATTAAGGCATGCGACTCTGGTCAAAAAAATTGGGGGGGCCAGGGCGCCCAGCTGGCTCAGTCTGTAGGGCATGGAGCTCTTGATCTCAGGGTTGTGAGTTCAAGCCCCATGTTGGGTGTGGAGCCTACTTGAAAAATAAATAAATAAATAAATAAATAAATAAGTTTTTAATGACTGGAAGTTTGTACCTTTTGACCCCCCTTCACCCCTAAAAATTTACTCTTTATATTTTAATAATTATTCATCAAATTGTGTAATATGCTGTTTTGATCACTGATTTACTAATAGTAATTATAAGGATAACTCAGTCTGAGAGAAAAATTTTCTCTAAGATCACAGTTTGATTCTAATTTATAAACATATTTTTGTTTCAGAGAAATGTAATAGGACATTTGAGCATAAAAATACGTTAGTATAAAATTTTGTCGAGAAAGCAGAACGTGGATTGAACTTTCAAGAATAAGGAGCCATGCAAGCACAGTTAAGGAAGAGCTGATTGGCGCATCCTTAAGATGACCGATGGTGGCGGGGCGCCTGGGTGGCTCAGTCGTTAAGCGTCTGCCTTCGGCTCAGGTCGTAATCTCAGGGTCCTGGGATCGAGTCCCACATCGGGCTCCCTGCTCTGCGGGGAGCCTGCTTCTCCCTCTCCCACTCCCCCTGCTTGTGTTCCTGCTCTCGCTATGTCTCTCTCTGTCAAATAAATAAATAAAAAATCTTTAAAAAAAAAAAAAAAAAAAGATGACCGATGGTGGCTGTTACGTTTCTGGGGGCTCATTAGTCCTTTGCATACACTAAAAGTAACAATGCAGCAGATTTGTTTTAAAATGTCAATATCTCTCATATGCCAGTTCATGCTCTTTGCAATTATTTCGACTTAGAGTGGAAAAATGGATGTGACAATTTCAAAGTTTATGAAGAGTATGTTTAGTTTTTTTTAAAATTTAGTAAGAGGGCGCCTGGGTGGCTCAGTTGGTTAAGCGACTGCCTTCGGCTCGGGTCGTGATCCTGGAGTCCCTGGATCGAGTCCCGCATTGGGCTCCCTGCTCTGCAGGGAGTCTGCTTCTCCCTCCGACCCTCCGCCCTCTCATGTGCTCTCTCTCATTCTCTCTCTCTCAAATAAATAAATAAAATCTTTAAAAAAAAAAAAAGAAAATTTGGTAAGAGTATACAGGAGCAACAAGATATGAAGGACATTAATTTGGCTACCATGCAAGGGTATCTCCCTGTAATTATTCCTGGGTGTGGGTCTCTGGGAATGTGAGCTGTGTTATCGCTGCTTTCCACCTGGAGTCACCTCCTCATCTAGCAGCAAGGTCCCCTCCCCTTGCCCACACACAGGACTAGGCTGCTTGTTGATCTCTTCCAGTTCGAGAGGTGGAAATCAATTTCTCGTTTGTAGTTTTAATTTGTACTTCCTTCGAACAAAGTTGTATGTCTTCTCATCTCTTTAAGAGCCATTTGAATTTTTCAGTAATCACTCTAAAATCTTGGCCCGTTTTTCTAGCAAGTTTTTGGCATCTTTGTCTAATTAATTTATAGGAGCTCAGGGTGCCTGGGTGGTTCATTTGGTTAAGCATCTGCCTTCGGCTCAGGTCATGATCCCGGGGTCCTGGGGTTGAGTCCTGCGTCGGGCTCCCTGCTCAGCGGGGAGCCTGCTTCTCCCTCTCCCTCTGCCCTTCCCCCTGCTTGTACTCTCTCTCAAATGAATAAATAAAAATCTTTAAAAAAATAATTTACAGGGGGGTACCTGGGTGGCTCAGTTGGTTAAGCGACTGCCTTCGGCTCAGGTCATGATCCTGGAGTCCCAGGATCGAGTCCCGCATCGGGCTCCCTGCTCAGCAGGGAGTCTGCTTCTCCCTCTGACCCTCCCCCCTCTTGTGTTCTCTATCTCATTCTCTCTCTCAAATAAATAAATAAAATCTTTAAAAAAAAATAGTAATTTACAGGAACTCTTTCTGTGAGAAAATTAGCAAATCTTTTCTTCCAGCATTGTCATTTGACTTTGTTTATTGTGTTTTTGTTTTTTAGCATGTAAAACCTTTTTTTTTTTTAACCTTAGTCAAATCCATTCATTTTTTCTCTTATTACCTTTAGGTTTTGTGGCATAGTTAGA
Organism: Neomonachus schauinslandi; assembly: GCF_002201575.2. Taxonomy (NCBI): domain Eukaryota; kingdom Metazoa; phylum Chordata; class Mammalia; order Carnivora; family Phocidae; genus Neomonachus; species Neomonachus schauinslandi. The sequence goes on from NC_058418.1 coordinate 9,630,199, forward strand.
AAAAATTCTAGATTATAAATGATTTCTCTTATGTTTTTTTTTTTTTTTTAAAGATTTTATTTATTTTTTAGAGAGCGAGCGAGAGAGAAACAGCATGAGAGGGGAGAGGGTCAGAGGGAGAAGCAGGCTCCCCGCTGAGCCGGGAGCCCAATGTGGGACTCGATCCCAGGACCCCGGGATCATGACCTGAGCCGAAGGCAGACGCTTAACCGACTGAGCCACCCAGGCGCCCCTCTCTTATGTTTTCTTAAGGATTTTATTTGAGAGAGCAAGAGGGAGAGACAGCACGAGCAGGAGGGGCAGAAGGAGATGGAGAGAGAGAATCTTAAGCAGACTCCACACTGAGTGTGGAGCCCAACTCCTAGGCTTGATCCTAGGACCCTGAGATCATGACCTGAGCTGAAACCAAGAGTTGGATGCTTAACCAGCTGCACCACCTGGGTGCCCCTCTTCTAGTAGTTTTATAGTCCTGTTTTTGTACATGTTTAAGTCTTTGATGCATCTGCAGTTTATTTGGAGTACTGGGTGTGAGGTAGGGATCCTTCTTATCTTCTCTTGCAGTTGGCTGTCCACTTGTTCCAACAGCATTGATTGAATAATATGTCTTTTTCTCACCGAGCTGATACATTTTTATATCTCAGACTTTTCACTTTTGGTCTCATTCTTTCAACATACCTCCCATGAACAGTTTTTTATTCCATGCTCAGTGCTAGGTGCCTGGGACGCAGGAGTGAAACAAATCCTGTCCCGACCTGGTTTATGCATCTTTATCTCATTCATCCATCTAGTACTTCCCGGAATCTCTTCCTTGTTGGGTCCTGTGCTAGGTAGTGGTCCCTAGACAAGTGGTCAGTGCTAGGCTGGGGGAGCCTTGAGGGGAGGGTCTTTAGTCAGTATGGGGCTTGGGGAGGGCCTCTAGGAGAAGCAGATGGCTCAGAGCTCAAGGAAGAGTGAGCCAGACAAAGTGGAAAGATGGAGGCATAGGTAATAGCATGTGCCAGGGTCGAGGGGTAACAGGGAATTTACGGGAGGCTGGCATAGCTGAAAAGTAGATGGTGGGACCGGAAGTGGCAAGAGAAGAGCCCGGATGGCTGTTCGGGGACAGAGCACTCTGGGCCATGTTAACACATTTAGACTTGATCCAGAGGGCAGCGAGGACCCTGTGTCATGGTCACAAAGGAAACTGAGGACAAAAAGGAATTAAAGGGAAATTGCTTTACTGTTTTTCAGAGACAGTTGCTCTTGCCCTGTGCAGAAGACCTACCCGTGTTTGTCCTTCTAGCCTTTTTGTTGGGTTGTTGGCGCCCTGTTCTACAGACAACCCAGTCACACGTGCGTGCTTCTAGGCATTTGCCTGCAACTCCTGTCTCTTGCTGTTTGTCAAGAAGGGGTGATGACCCCACCCTGGCCTCCTCCCCCAGCTCTTATTTGCAAGCAACAGAATCCTGCTGTACTGGGAAGATGCCTAAACACTCTGGAAGTATCTGGCTTCAAGCTCAGCTTGATTCAGGAACTCAGACAATGCCTGGAAGTCATAGTTCCATCCCTGGGCCCTGTGTTTCTCTGTGCTGTCTTCTTTCTCAGGCAAGCTCTGTCTTTTTGGGGGACAAGATGGCCTCAGTAGCTCCAGGTTCACATCCTGTTCACTAAGCAACCCCAAAGGAAGGAGAGGACGACCTCTTTTCTGACATTCCAGGTAAAATCCCAAGGCTGAATGCCAGCACCTAAAGTTGGGGGTGGGGTTGGCCTTCCCTGAACAAGGTGGAGGAACAGCGAGGGATGGGCTTCCCCCAAAGAGAGGCAGTTTCCAGAGAAAGGGGAGTGGATGCTGGCCAGCAAACCCAGCAAATATCCACTGCACCGTGGCTTTGGAGGGAGAGAGGGGAAGGGTCCCTGTGTTCCTGAAGAGGGGAGTAGGGTGTGGAAGCCACTGAGATGATCTTGGCCCAGTCTTTCCCAGCTCCTGGGATGACTGAGGCTCACAGTCAGGAAGAGCCCCTTTCTGTACCTCATGGAAAGGTGTGGTTTCACCCCCAGCAAATCCGTGCAGGGTCACTGAGGCTCAAGTCTAAGGTCCAAGGTAGCAGACTCTTGACCTCTGTGCATTGGCCACCAGCCCCATGCCGGAGGGGCAAGCCTGTTTTCAATATGGTACCCCACCCCCAGCTGTTCCTGGAGTGCCCCTGTTTCACCCTCTGAAGTCTCCACTGTCAGGCCAGGAGGAGTCCTGGGGGTCCTCAGCTTATCCCCACTCTCAGAGTGACCTGGTGCCTGCTCTGCTAGTCTTTCCGCTCAGCTGCCTCTCGTCACCCCGTACCCCCTCCACGGGTGCCCAGGCCGGCCTCCCTTCTGGATCAGTCACCTTGCCGCCATCTGCATCCGCTAGGCCTGTGGATTTCCTCCCCTTCGCTTCCCTCTTTTTCCCCTGTGTTCTTGTGGCTTCTAGCTTCTTTCTACCCAACCGCCATTTTTGAGGGCTTGAGGAGAAGGCAGAGTGTTCAATCTAACAGGCTCGACCAGGAATCCTGGATTCCGGGTGGCTTGTTTGTTGATTTTTTTTTTTTTTTTTTTTTTTAACGACCCCCTGTTTAAAAGGTAGTAAGTTCACATGTCTGAAGGGTCAAAAGAGAATGTAGGGTAAAGTCTCTCTGCACTTCTGTGCCCCGGGTACCCTGTTCCCCTCCAGGGAGGCAAACCACTCTTATCTTGTGTGTTTTCTGGAAAAAACAAAAACGAAAACTGCGTTTCTAAGCAAGTGCTAATATGCACCCACCCCCACCCTGCCTGTTTTCCCTGAGTGTAGCAAACAGTCTACCCCATGCTAGACCTCACTGCTTTTCACTGACCTCATTATCCGCGAGAGAACACCGATCAGCACATAAAAAACTTCCTTACTCTTTCGTTCAGCTGCTCACAGAATTATTGTAATTTAGGAGGCCCGTCGGTCTTGTAGGGTCTCTGCTAGCTTTTTTTTTTTTATTGTTACTATAAACAATGCTGCAGGACTAACGTGCCAGGCAAGCCTTTGCCACTTGTGCGGGTAAATCTGGCATCCATTCCCAGCAGCAGAATTACTGACTCAAGGGTGTGCAGCATGCTTACCCTGGCAGCAGCGAGTGGGAGAGGGTCCCCGTCCTCACTGACTCACCACCTGGAGGCTATTTCTTTTTTTATCTCTTTACCTCCAGCGAAGTTGAGATTTACAGAAAAGTTGTAAAACGGGTACAAAGCGTTCCTGCATCCCTTTCAGTCCGCCTCCCCCCATGATACATCTGTGTATAAACACAGAGCCATGAGCAAACCCAGGAAGCAAAAGAGGCTCAGTACTGTTACTGCAACGACAGACCTCATTCACGGTTTATCAGTTTTTCCACCAGGGTCCTTTTTCTGCTCCAGGATTTTATTCAGCATCCTGTGTCGTATTTAGTTGTCATGTCTCCTTGGTCCCCTTTAATCTGTGACGGTGTCTCAATCTTTGTCTTTCATGACCTTGACCCTTTAAGTTTTTAATTTTAATTCCAGTAGACTTAACATACAGTGTTGTATGAGTTTCAGGTGTACAATGTAGTGATTGAGCACTTCCATACATCGCCTGGTGCTCATCATAAGTGCACTCTTAACCCCCAGCACTCTTTTCATCCATCCCCCCACCCACCTCCCCTCTGGTCACCATCGGTGTGTTCTCTGTAGTTAAGAGTCTGTTTCTTGGTTTGTCTCTCTTTCTCTCTTCCTCTCTCTTTTTTTTCCCTTTGCTCGTTTGTATCTTAAATTCCACATGAGTGAAATCAGATGGTATTTGTCTTTCTCTGACCGACTCATTTCACTTAACATTATACCGTCTAGATCCATCTATGTTGTTGCAAATGGCAAGATTTCATTCTTTTTTATGGCTGGATAATATTCCACTGTATATACACACCACATCTTTTTCTTTAAATTTTTTTAATTAACTTATAATGTATTATTTGTTTCAGGGGTACAGGTCTGTGATTCATCAGTCTTACACAATTCACAGCGCTCACCATAGCACATACCCTCCCCAGTGTCCATCACACAGCCACCCAATCCCTCCCACCCCCCTCCACTCCAGCAACCCTCAGTTTGTTTCCTGAGATTAAGAGTCTCTTATGGTTTATCTCCCTCTCTGGTTTTGTCTCGTTTCATTTTTCTCTCGCTTCCCCTATGATCCTCTGTCTTGTTTCTCAAATTCCTCATATCAGTGAGATCATATGATACTTGTCTTTCTCTGATTGACTTATATCGCTTAGCATAATGCCCTCTAGTTCCATCCAGTTGCAAATGGCAAGATTTCATTTTTTGATGGCTGCATAATATTCCATTGTATATATGGACCACATCTTCTTTATCCATTCATCTCTTGATGAATACTTGGGCTGCTTCCATAATTTGGCTATTGTAAATAATGCTGCCATAAACATCAGGGTGCATGTATCCTTTTGAATTAGTGTTTTTGTATTCTTTGGGTGAATACCTAATAGTGCGATTACTGGATTGTTGGGTAGTTCTATTTTTAACTTTTTTTTTTTTAAAGATTTTATTTATTTATTTGACAGAGAGAGACACAGCGAGAGAGGGAACACAAGCAGGGGGAGTGGGAGAGGGAGAAGCAGGCTTCCCTGCGGTGCAGGGAGCCCGATGTGGGGCTCGATCCCAGGACACTGGGATCACGACCTGAGCCGAAGGCAGATGCTTAACGATTGAGCCACCCAGGCGCCCCTATTTTTAACTTTTTGAAGAGCCTCCAAACTCTTCTCCAGAGTGGCTGCACCAGTTTGCATTCCCACCAACAGTGCAAGAAGGTTCCCCTTTCTCCACATCCTCGTCAACACTTGTTACTTGTGTTTTTTATTTTAGCCACTCTGACAGGTGTGAGGTGATATCTCATTGTGGTTTTGATTTGCATTTCCCTGATGATGAGTGATGTTGAACATCTTTTCATATGTCTGTGGCCATCTGTAGGTCTTCTTTGGAGAAATGTCTGTTCATATCTTCTGCCCATTTTTAATTGGATTATTTGGTTTTTGGCTGTTGAGTTATATAAGTTCTTTATGTATTTTGGATGCTAACCCTATATCAGATATGTGATTTGCAAATATCTTCTCCCATTCTGTAGGTTGCCCTTTGGTGTTGTTGACTGTTTCCTTTGCTGTGCAGAAGCTTTTTATTTTGATGTGGTCCCGATAGTTTATTTTTGCTTTTATTTCCCTTGCCTCGGGAGACATATCCAGAAAAATGTTGCTATGGGACCTTGACCCTTTTGAAGAGTAGTGATTATTTTGTAGACTGTCCTTCAGTTTGAGTTTGTCTGATGACTTCTCATGATGGGAAAGAGGTTCTGCACTTTTGGTGGGAATGCCTTGGGAATGATGCTGTGTCCTCCTCAGCGCACCACAGCAGGGCATCATGATGTCAGTTTGTTTTATTTCTGGTCATACTGCCTTTGGTCATGTGGTTAAGGTGGTGTCTGCTAGGTTTGTCCACGGTATTACTTTTTTCCCTTTGTGAGTTAATAAATACCTTGGGGAAGAGACCTTGAGACTATGCAGATATCTTGTTTCTCCTCAAACTTTTGCCCCCTAATTTTAGCATCCATAAGTGGATCTTTCCGTGGCAGTTTTATTGTAGTATTTGCCTGGTGTTGATTTCTGTTTCCCTCTTTCCTTCTCCATGTATTAATTGGAAGCCTGATGTAAGGAGAGCTGTCCATTCTTCTTGGAGGCTGTTTTCCCAGTCATCCTACCTGTGCGGGAAACAGAGCTTTTGGAAGTGGAGACTGGGTCTGAGTCCTGGCCTGGCCCCTCCCAAGGCTGTGGTCTTGGCAGCCCCAAGAGGAGAGAGGTCCCTCTGGATATTGCTCGTCTTCCAAGCCTCCAGGAGCACACCCTGTGTGTTTTCTGCCCTGTTCCTCTACACCAGATGAAAGCTTTCAGTTTTGAAATTCAGCAGTCCCACCCTGAGCCTAATTAGAACAACAATGGCTGCTCTTTACTGAAACCCCCAGATGGAGCCAGGCAACAGTCTTGTTGGATCTCACATAACCCTGTGAGCGAGGATTATTATTAAACCCATTGTACAGGGCGCCTGGGTAGCTCAGTCGGTTGAGCGTCCGACTTGATTTTGGCTCAGGTCATGATTTCAGGGTCGGGAGATCAACCGCCATGTCTGGCTCTGTGCTGGGTCTGGAGCCTGCTTAAGATTTAAGATTCTCTCTCTCCCTCTCCCTCTGCCCCCCACCTTAAAAAAAAAACACCCCCCCCCCAAACTACAATATTATTAAACCCGTTTTATAAAGGAGGAAACTGAATCTTGGAGAGGGAGTGTTGCCATTACTCCAGCCTAGGAACCCCCAAATCCCACTAACTCGTAACCAGCATGTTCTTCTTTTTTTTAAGATTTTATTTATTTATTCATGAGAGACAGAGAGAGAGAGAGGCAGAGGGAGAAGCAGGCTCCCAAGGAGCAGAGAGCCCGATGCGAGACTCCATCCCAGGACCCTGGGATCATGACCTGAGCAGAAGGCAGACGCTTAACCATCTGAGCCACCCAGGCGCCCCCCCAGCATGTTCTTCTATATAAGGGACCCCAAGGGAGTGCTTCCCACCTTCATCTCAGGCCACGCAGGGAGGGGAGTCAGAAATCCAGGGACTCTTGAGGCCCCTATTCTTGGAGCCTTAGCATTGCACCCAATTCTGCCTCCGTTCATGGGCAGGAGATTTCTCCCTCTGGTGGGCACCTGGCCGAGGCCAAGACAGCTGCTGAGTTCACCTGTTACATTTCCACATCTGCCTTAGAGAGCTCTCATCATTTCTGAGGTCCACTGCATCATCAGGGGTCGCCTGAAAAAGAAAACATTCTGGCTCTTCTAACAAGAAAGGATTTTTCTCATTAACATTTTATTATGAACATTTTTGAACATACAGCAGCATTGAAATAATTTTATTTTATTTATTTTTTTAAAGATTTTATTTATTTATTTGACAGAGAGAGAGATAGCGAGAGCAGGAACATAAGCAGGGGGAGTGGGAGAGGGAGAAGCAGGCTTCCCGCGGAGCAGGGAACTCGATGCAGGGCTCGATCCTAGGACCCTGGGAACATGACCTGAGCTGAAGGCAGACGCTTAACGACTGAGCCACCCGTGGGCCCCAGCATTGAAAGAATTTTATTTTACTTATTTATTTTTTTTAAGATTTTATTTATTTATTTGACAGAGTGAGAGACAGCAAGAGAGGAAACACAAGCAGGGGGAGTGGGAGAGGGAGAAGCAGGCTTCCTGCTGAGCAGGGAGCCCGATGTGGGGCTCGATCCCAGGACCCTGGGATCATGACCTGAGCCTAAGGCAGACGCTTAACAAACTGAGCCACCCAGATGCCCCTCACTGAAAGAATTTTAAATTGAACATCCTCATACCCACCACAGAGATCTCCCACTAACATTTTACTGTGCTTGCTTTTTTTTTTTTAAAGATTTTATTTATTCATTTGAGACACAGAGATACAGAGAGAGAGAGCGAGTATGAGGAGGGGGAGAGGCAGAGGGAGAGGGAGAAGCAGGCTCCCTGCTGAGCCAGGAGCCCGATGTGGGTCTCAATCCCAGGACCCTGGGATTATGACCTGAGCCGAAGGCAGATGCTTAACCATCTGGGCCACCCAGGCGCCCCTTCTGTGCTTGCTTTATCACACTTCAGTGCATTGGTCCATCCCACTATCCATCCATTGATCCATCTTATTTTTTAAATTATTTTAGTTTTTGGGCGCCTGGGTGGCTCAGTTGGTTAAGCGACTGCCTTCGGCTCAGGTCATGATCCCGGAGTCCCCGGATCGAGTCCCGCATCGGGCTCCCTGCTCGGCGGGGAGTCTGCTTCTCCCTCTGACCCTCCTCCCTCTCATGCTCTCTGTCTCTCATTCTCTCTCTCTCAAATAAAAAAAAAAAAATCTAAATTATTTTAGTTTTTATTTTTTTAAAGATGTTATTTATCCATTTGACAGAGAGAGACACAGAGAGAGAGGGAACACAAGCAGGGGGAGTGGGAGAAGGAGAAGCAGGCTTCCCACTGAGCAAGGAGCCCGATGCGGGGCTCATGACCTGAGCTAAAGGCAGACGCTTAATGACTGAGCCACCCAGGTGCCCCAATCCATCTTATTTTTGCTGCATTTCAAAATAAATTAGGCAGAATGCAATTTAATGCAGAGAGTGAGGCTCGCACAGTCATCAGAAGGGCTGGATGAATCGGCTCTTGGCCGGGCCTCCAGAATGACACTGCAGGACTGACCAACCACGGGAGCCGCTGCCTTTGAGGCTGCCCACTTAAACGTTGCGTTGAAAAACACATCAACGTAATGCCGTCCAGGGGCCAAAAGCCACGACATCCACGAAGTTGGTGATAGGACACTGGAAGTTCACCTGGGAAACCGCGACTGTCCCCAGGCCAGCCTTGCCTGCAGAACCCAGCCAAAGCGCAGTTGGGGGGGGCCCGGTCTTTCTCCTTCCGTCTTGCAAATCCTGGAGGATGCGTCTCATTGTTCCCCTCTCACACGTCCTGGGCCTATGTGGCAGGGCACTTGGAGAAGTACCCTTTAGAGCACTGCAGCCTCACGGGACAGGAAGGACCAGCCGCAGGGGACTCTCGTGTGCAGGAACGGGGAATCGTCTGCTTCCAGCCAGTTGGGTTCTTTCCCCACTTCACACTGCTCTCAGCCTCACTGTGGCAAACATCCTTGAACGCCCAACTTTACTCTCTTGGACCTATTGCCTCTCAGGTGCAATGAGGATGACTGGGGAGAGGCTCCCAGCTCAGGATAATTGCCAGGAAGGAGGAGGTGCAGAGAGAAGTTCCTACACCACACTGGGGTGAACTCAGAAGCCTGGGGCCTTCAGCTCAGCCTGTGCACTTGCTAACAGAAGGAAGTCTCCTGTGCCACAAAGAACTCTGGGTAAGGGGTTCCGGAACTGCATGCTTCATCTTCCCTGGCCGTTAGGCCATCATCCTTTCCCCACAACCAGAGCTGGAAGCTTCTCCGGTTAGGTCTTTTTTGCAGACAAGGAGCCTGAGTACCGGAGTGACTTACCCAAGGTCACACTGTGGGAACCTGTAACCTATAACCTAGATTCTTGGAAAGAAGGGGCCACTGGGTATGTCCCGAGTCCTCAAAAATGGAAGGTTTAGGGGGAGCCTGGGAGGTGCAGTCAGTTGAGCGTCTGACTCTTGGTTTCAGCTCAGGTCATGATCTCAGGGTCGTAAGATCGAGCCCCATGTTGGGCTCCATCCTGAGCGTGGTGTCTGCTTGAGATTCTCCCTCTCCCTCTGCCCCTCCTGCTCGTGCATGCTCTTTCTCTCTCTCTCTCTGAAATAAATAAATAAATCTTTTAAAAAAATTATCCAAAAAAAAAAGTGGAAGGCTTAAGAGGAGAGAGGAGGAGTGGGGGTGGAGGGGAGGGTGCTTCCCAGGTCTCAGTCGTTCTTCCCATTGTATTTCCTGCAGTCGTTGTATTCTGACTCAGCATTGACCTTGGGGATGGCCAGGACTCCATCTCAGCTGTGCGGGCCCACTGGGAGCTGCCCAAAGCAGCCCCGCATGCCGCCCTGGGGCCCAGGCCTCGGTGTGGGTCACCAGCACCATGCATGGGCTGCCCTGGGACCCCTCTCCTCTCCTCACTCAAGTTCAGCTCTTTTGTCTCTTTGTTTAGTAGTTTTCCTGTTTTGTTGAACGGATCTACGTTTCACCACTAAATACCGAGCCTAAGTATGCTAGCCTTGTGTCGGCATTTCTGGAACGTGAAGCTCAAGCGGCATGGAGTAGATTAAACCACCAGAGCATCTAGGGGGTGGTCAGTTCCGTCATACATTTATACACTTAGTGGCACAAGTGAACTCTAGGGAGAGGAAGGTGTACGTAAAACTTCGGGTTGCAATGGGCGAAAAACCCGTTCGTTGCCTACAAGAACCTCCCCTTGATGGTAGGCAAACTGAAGGAGTCTGTCAGTTGACAGAAGCCACCGAATTGCACAAAACCTCCATCAGGCAGGAGAAGCAGCAGCTGGAGGAACGGGCTCACGGCCTGCAGAGAGCTGGCTGGGCTCGCGGTTGGAAAGCCAGCCCGAGCGGCCGCGGGGGCCAGGGTCTGTAGGCTCCGAGCGCAGGCTGGGCAGACGAGAGGCAGAGCGGCTGAGTGCATTCCTCAGAAGTCCAGGCCTTCCGAGCCCCTGGGAGGCTTTCCTCAAACAGGCTCAAGTGCAGCTCTTATCTCCCTTCTGGGAACTGCTCCTCATCCCCCTGCCAACACCAGCCCCTCTTCCTTCCTGGCTGGCGTAGTCCATCCGGTTCTCTTTTATTCCTTTCTGTTTCTTTTATATTTTATAGCTTCATTGAAGTATAACTGACGTACAGCAAACGGCACATATTTAAAGTGTATAATTTGCTAAGCTTTTATTAAGATTTTATTTATTTGAGAGAGAGCGTGTGAGCTCGAGCGGGGAGGGGGAGAGAGAGAGAATCTCAAGCAGACTGTGTTGAGCGCAGAGCCCAATGTAGGGCTCGTTCCCATGACCCTGCGATCATGACCTGAGCCAAAATTAAGAGTCGGATGCTTAACCAACTGAGCCAGCCCAGCGCCCCACAATTTGATAAGTTTTGATCAACATGTATACTCACAAAACTATCACCACAGGGGCGCCTGGGTGGCTCAGTTGGTTAAGCGACTGCCTTCGGCTCAGGTCATGATCCTGGAGTCCCTGGATCGAGTCCGGCATTGGGCTCCCTGCTCGGCAGGGAGTCTGCTTCTCCCTCTGACCCTCCCCCCTCTCATGTGCTCTCTCTCATTCTCTCTCTCTCAAATAAATAAATAAAATCTTTAAAAAAAAAAACAACTACCACCACAGTCTAGAGAGTGCATGTATCCGACACCCCCAAAGTATTCTTGTGCCCCTTGTAATCCCAGCCCCTCTCCCCGCTCCCCGACCTCCTGGCCACCACTGACCTGCTGGAGATTAGTTTGCATTTTCCAGAATTTTATATAATTGGAATTATACAGTGTGTATTTAATTTTTTTTTTCTATAAAGAGATGCTGGTCATCACACACAAGATCAGTTTTGCAGCTTATGATCATAGACCTGCAGTTTAAAAACTCCTGCTCAGACTGTCGTCCCCCACCCCACGTCACATGTTCGCCTCTCCTCAGAAGATCCCAGCCTTCACACCGCCTCACCCCTGTACCCAGCTTCGGGTTCTAGGCTCAGAGAGGGCAGGGCCCGGCATCAGAGAGCAGCCACAGCGGGAGACAAGGGATTTCAAGGGAGAGGAGAGTGAGGGCTGGGTGCAGGGGTCAAGGGGTGAGTGTAGGGGCCCAGCACCCGAGCTGAGGAACCAGTTTCTCTGTCTAGCTGGAGCAGGCCCTGGGCCCCAGTGCACTGGCTGCCAGCAGAGCCCACTGCCGTGCTGATACACACCCACTCTGTGGGGGCAGAGCTTCCTGACAGAGATCCAGAGGCTCCTCACATCCCAACTGAGATACTTCCCGGTTAACATCCCCAAAACCCATCATCCCGATGAGGATTATTCACAGTGACCTTGTCAAGTGGCCCTAAGACCTTTGGGTCACCAGATAGTGCCATGCACCTCTCATGTGCCTCTCGCCCTACAAGGCCCCCGTATGTTCCCCTCCGCGGAGCCCCAGCAGTCCTGTAGGTCAGCCCCTCGGGTGACTGGTGCCAGATTGCATCCCTCTCCACTAGTGGCTGAGGGCAGAGCAGGTCCCTGGCCTGGAAGTTGAAGGAAGCTCCTCGCTAAATGGGCCAGGCATGTTGGGGGGAGGGGTATGTTTCTCTGGTATCTTCCTATACTTTATATAAACCCATACCTCCTGGAGGTGCCTGGGTGGCTCAGTCGGTTAGGCGTCTGCCTTTGACTCGGGTCATGATCCCGGGGTCCTGGGATCGAGTCCCGCGTCGGGCTCCCTGCTCAGCGAGGAGCCTGTTTCTCCCTCTCCCACTCCCCCAGCTTGTGTTCCCTCTCGCGCTGTGTCTCTCTCTGTCAAATAAATAAATAAAATCTTAAAAAAATGATAATAAATCCATGCTTTCTTTCTTAGAGAAGAAAATGATAAACTCCTACAATCAGAACTGTGGTTCCAAGGCTATACAATTAGCATTTTCCCATGTTTATTGTAGAAATAGAGGAGCAATCCATGTTTATTGTAGAAAAAATTTTAAATATAGATAAGAGGGCGCCTGGGTGGCTCAGTTGGTTGAGCGACTGCCTTCGGCTCAGGTCATGATCCTGGAGTCCCTGGATCGAGTCCCGCATCGGGCTCCCTGCTAGGCGGGGAGTCTGTTTCTCCCTCTGACCCTCCCCCCTCTCTCTCATTCTCTCTCTCTCAAATAAATAAATAAAATCTTTTAAAAATATATATATAGATAAGAAAAAAAAAAAAAAGCACCCTCTATACACTAGTGCTGACTAATAACCAAAAGTTAATTTTTGGTGTGTTTCCTTCATTTCTTTTTGTCATTCCCTGAACCCTCTGAGTGCTCACTCTGAGTCCAGTTTTGTGCTGGGCAGCTCTGGGAGCTGCCAGCAACCAGCAACCCAGACAGCCCTGTCCCACTGTCCTGGTACTCAAGAGTCTGTTGGAGGAGACAGACTCCTTAGACAGTGGTGGCCCCAAGTAAGCATACCCGGGCTATGGAGCTCAGGAGGCTGGGAGAACCCAGAGGGGCACCTGACCTAGCCTAGGGGTCAGGGAGGGCTTCCTGGAGGAGAGGCCCCTAAACTGAGCCCTAAAGCATACCCGGGCTATGGAGCTCAGGAGGCTGGGAGAACCCAGAGGGGCACCTGACCTAGCCTAGGGGTCAGGGAGGGCTTCCTGGAGGAGAGGCCCCTAAACTGAGCCCTGGGCCGAGGGAGCACACATATAAAAATGTTTTGAACACTGAAAGTAATTTTGCACATATGGAGGCCTGGTAGTAGAAGATATGCTGACCATATGGGACCTGTAGGTCATTTTAAGGAGTCTGGACTTTATCTTAGGGTCAGTAGAAGCCACTGAAGGATTTTAAGCTGGAGAGTACCTTGATCTGACGGTCATTTTAATATGGTGACTTCGGGTTTGGAACGTGCAGGAGGTTGGGACCAGAAATCAGGGCAGAGGCCTGGAAACCCAAACGCAGTGTTTACCTTTCTGGCTTGGACAAGTTGTTTTGTTTTGTTTTGTGTTACATTGAGGTGTAATTGACATAACACCATTATATTAGTTTCAAGTATAAAACATGATGATTTGATATTTGTGTGTATTGCAAAATGGTCTCCACAGTAAGTCTAGTTGATACCTGTCACCATGTGTAGTTATAGAATTTTTTTCCTCATGAGAACCTTTAAGATTTACTCTTTAAGCAGCTTGCAAATTCGCAGAACAGTATTATTAACTGTAGTCATCATGCTGTGCATGGACCCCCCCCCCCCATGACTTGTTTATTTCATAACTGGAAGTTCCTCTGAACTCTCTTCACCCACTGGCCTCCCCCCTGCCCTCTACTTCTGGCAACCACCAGTCTGTTCTCCGTATCTATGAACTTTTTTTTTTTTGCCTTTTGTTTTGGATTCCGCCTACAAGAAAGATCATATAGTACTTATCTTTCTCTGATGTGTTTCACTTAGGATAATGTCCTCAGGGTCCATCCATGTTGTTGCAGATGGCAAGATTTCATTCTTTTATGGCTGAATCATATCCCATTGTCCGTATCTGACACACTTAACCACATTTTCTTCATCCATTCATCTGTCGATGGACACTTCGGTTGTTTCCATACCTTGGCTATTTTAAATGATGCTGCAGTGAACACAGGGCACATACATGTTTTAGAATTCGAATTTTTGTTTTCTTTGGATAAATACTCAGATGTGGAATTGCTGGATCATAGGGTAGTTCTATTTTCAATTTTTTAAAGAATCTCCGTACTGTTTTCCATAGTGGCTGCCCCAATTCACATTCCCACCAACAGAGCACAAGGATTCCCTTTTCCCCCACATCCTTGCCAACACTTGTTATTTCTTGTCCTTTTGTTTGTTGAGAGGTTTTTGTTTTTTGTTTTTTGTTTTTTAAAGATTTTATTTATTTATTTGACAGAGAGAGACACAGCGAGAGAGGGAACACAAGCAGGGGGAGTGGGAGAGGGAGAAGCAGGCTTCCCGCTGAGCAGGGAGCCTGATGCGGGGCTTGATCCCAGGACCCTGGGATCACGACCTGAGCCGAAGGCAGACGCTTAACGACTGAGCCACCCAGGCGCCCCTGTTGAGAGGTTTTTGATTACTGATTCAATCTCCTTACTGATAATCGTTCTAGTCAGATTTTCTATTTCTTCACGGTTCCGTGTTGGAAAGTTGTATGTTTCTAGGAATTTATCCATTTCAGGTTGTTCAATTTGTTGACACATAATTATTTGGAGTAGTCTGTATTTCTGTGGTATCAGTTGTAACGTCTTGTCTTTTGGGTCTGATTTTGTGTTTGCTCTTTTTTTCATGGTGAGTCTAGCTAAAGGTTTTTAATTTTGTTTATCTTCTCAAAGAACCGACTCTTGGTTTTACTTGTCTCTTATATTGCCTTTTTAGTCTGTATTTCATTTATTTTTGCTCTGATCGTTGTCATTTCCTTCCTTCTGCCAACTTTGGGCTCTCCACTTTTTCTGGTTCCTTAATGTATAAAGTTAGGTTGTTGGTTTGAAATTTTTCTTGTTTTGGGGCCCCTGGCTGCTCAGTCAGAGGAGCATGAGACTCTTGACCTCGGGGTTGTGAGTTCGAGCCCCATGTTGGGTGTAGAGATTGCTTAAAAATAAAATCTTTCAAAAAAAATTTTTTTTTCTTGTTTCTTGCTCTAGGTGTTTATTGCTGGGAACTTCCCTCTTAGAACTGCTCTTGCTAGGGACGCCTGGGTGGCTCAGTCGGTTAAGCGTCTGCCTTCGGCTCAGGTCATGATCCCAGGGTCCTGGGATCGAGTCCCGCATCGGGCTCCCTGCTCCGCGGGGAGCCTGCTTCTCCCTCTGCCTCTGTCTCTCTCTCTGTCTCTCATGAATAAATAAATAAAATCTTTAAAAAAAAAAAAAAAAAAAGAACTGCTCTTGCTGCATCCCATAAGTTTTGGTACATTGTATTTCCATTTTCATTTGTCTCAAGGTATTTTTCATTTCTTTTTTGATTGCTTCATTGGTTCGTGGTTGGTCAGTAGCATGTTTCATGTTGATGTATTTATGAATTTCTCAGTTTTCTTCTTGTAACTGATGTCTAGTTTTATACCACTGTGGTCAGAAAAGATGCTTGATATGATTTCAGACTTCTTAAATTTGTTTAAACTTTTTTGTGGCCTAACGTATTATCTTGGGGGTCATAGGAGGGTCTGAGTTGCCCTTGGAAGTGGACGTGATGCACAATGTTCCATGTGCACTTCAGAAGAAAGTGTATTCTTTTTTTTTTTTAAGATTTTATTTTTAAAGTAATCTCCCACACCCAGCGTGGGGCTCAAACTCACAACCCTGAGATCAAGAGTCACGCACTCTACCCACTGAGCCGGCCAGGCACCCTGAGAAGAATGTGTATTCTGTTGCTTTTGGATGGATTGTTTGGCTTGGGCAGGTTTTTTAAAAATGTGTTTCTGTTTTAAACATTACATTAATTACTAACGTTGTCAAAGGAGTATAAGTACTTAGTTTAAAGAGTCAAATACATCTGTGATTTATGATAAAAAGAACAAAATGCCAGGGGCGCCTGGCTGGCTCAGTCAGAAGAGCATGCGTGCGACTCTTCATCTCAGGATCCTGAATTCAAGCCCCAGGTGGGGTGTAGAGATTACTTAAATAAATAAAATTTTAAAAAAGGAAAAGAAGAAAATGCAGCCATTTCCTTCCCCACCCCAATTCCTGCTCCCCACAGGTAACTTTAACTCTTTCAGCTGTTTTTTGTGTTTACCACCATATTTTATTTATCTATTTGACACAGAGAGAGAGAGAGAGCACAAGCAGGGGGAGCAGCAGAGGGAGAGGGAGAAGCAGGCTTCCCGCTGAGCAGGGAGCCCGATGCGGGGCTCGATCCCAGGACCCTGGGACCATGAGCTGAGCCGAAGGCAGACGCTTAACGACTGAACCACCCAGGCGCCCCTTTTTAAAAGATTTTATTTGAGAGAAGAGAGCATGAGCAGGGGGAGAGGGAGAAGCAGGCTTCCCGCAGGGCAGGGAGCCCGATGCGGGGCTCGATCCCAGGACCCCGGGATCATGACCTGAGCCGAAGGCAGACGCTTAACCGACTGAGCCACCCAGGCTCCCCTACCACTGTATGTCTAAAGAAGGTGCTAACACACCTAGTTTTTAAATTTTTCCTTTTTTTTTGTTAACTGTTGACTTCCTAATAGGGAAGATAAGGTTTTAGTGCGTTTATTCCCCCCATACTTAAAAAAAAGAGCTTCCCTCTCAAACAGTTAACTCTCCCGTTACCTGTGACATTATGTTTAACAGTTCAGTAGCTAGTGTCCCTGTCATGGCCCTTCCATCACCCCGGGCTAGATGAGTAGTAGGTACACTTAGTAGGCAGTGTGGTTACGATGACTCTTTCATTGCTCACAGTGGAGTGATGGCCCATATTAGGAACACTTTCCCTTTATTTTACGAGGAAGCAGTCACTCTGTGCATGCAGGCGGGTTTCCAGTAGTGGGGAAGAAGTGCTTGGTCCTGTCCCGTGTCTGTAAGCTCCGGAGGCGCCTAGCCCCCACTGTGGAGGAAGAGGGGTCCTTGTCTTTGCAGCACAGTTTCCTGAGGAAAGAGCTACATTCCAGCCACCTGCAGTTCCATGCTTAGGAAAACACTTTCACAATGGTTAGCTGTGGCCAAGTACTTCATTTTGATGGACTCAGTGGGTTAACATAGGCTTCCTTTCCCCTGGAAAACTCCTGGGGCCTGGTCAGCCATTGTGCTGTGGCTGGGAGAGTCCGAGGTGCCCAGGGCCTGGAGCTCTGGGGCTGAAGAGGGAGATCCAAGCCCTGGAGTTCGTGTCAGGAGGGTCTAAGTGGGGATGTGATGGTTGAATGAGAAGAGGACCTTGGGCAGCAATGTCCTGAGAAATACCAGCCCCTAAGGCCAAGGAAGGGGTTCTCGCAGGAGACGGATGGGCAAATGGGGCAGCCTGAGGGGTGAGGGACTGGAGCCAAGAGAAGCAGACACCTCCCAGAGGAGTGGGTGCTGTGCATTGCCTCCTTGTGTTGAGGGGACAGATGAGCTAGAAAGCAGGAGGGGCATGGGTAGAGCCAGGTGAGAGGGAGCTATGCCCATGGTCCATGGCTACCTCCTCTGGACTTACACAGATCAGCCCTTTCATTGAATACCTGCTCTGTGCCCCAGCCAGGGCGGGGGACACTGCAGTGATGGAGTCAGCCCCAAGCCCTGCCCTCATGGGGCTCACAGTCCAGTTGGGAAGATAGGTTTGTCACCACACAGTGATTACCCAGAGCTGTCAGACCTTTGGCAGGGGAGCCCAGGGCTCTGGGAATCAGGGCAGGCTTCATGGAGGAGGGGATGTCTGAGCTGGGATCAAAGGACAGCTCAAAGGGAACAAGACTAGGACACAGAGACCAGTGAGGAGACCGAAAACTATTTTATGTAGCCCAAGATCCGAGCTCAGACCAGTGGGTAGGACATATTTCCAGGAATAAAATTCCAAACAGTCAGAAAGAGGATGCTAGATTCACATTTACTAAATTGAGCGATTTCTCACTTAGTCTCTCATTGCCATTCTCCCAATCTTGACAGTTGGATATTTTGATCCCCAGTTTACTGATGGGGGAACTCAGGCTCAGCTGGCGCATCCAGAAAGTGAGAGAGCCAAGATTTGAGTCCAGGTCTGTATGACTCCAGAAGCCTTGCTGCCTTTTATTAAGCCTGGCCCTGAACTGAGAGGTTTCTGCGTGATCTCATTTCGTTATTTCAGCAGTATTGGCCCACAGGTGGAAGGGTCCTCATTTTGAAGATGAACTAATAAGGCTTAGAGAAGAGCACTCCTTTGCCCACAGCCAAATGGCAGAATGTGGCCTGTGTGCCTCTTTTATCAGGTGCGCAGGCAGGAAGTGAAAACAGCACGCAAGGCGGGGGTGGGGGTGGGGGGGAGTGTTGTTAGAAGTCCCAGCAGGGTGACTAAGGGCTGATGAACAGGTTAGACGAGTATTGCCTTTTCCAGGGCTAAAGCAACCTGTCCCATCCTCTCCCCCTCTGGAAAAGCAGCATTCTTTTGATTCTTTGGAGGCAAGCTAAACATCAAACTTTAGTAAAAGTATAAAATCAGTAACAGACAAGAACGTTTTGACAAAATTTGGATGCTAATAATGACGTTATACACAGCAAATTTGAGGAACCTTCAAGGAAAGATGGGCTGTTCATCCATTCATTCAACACTCCCTGGTGCCTTCCTGATGCCGGTTCTGGGCTGGGTATTTCTGGGAACCTGCCTGCTCTTAAGGAGCTCACAGTGCAGTTTCCAGGCAGTGACAAATAAGTTACCCCTGCAGCAGGGAGAATTTGCCAGAGGCCTCAAGGAACTTGAAAGCAGTGAAACAGCCTTTGGGGCTGGTAAGATACATAAGGCTAGTTGAAACATATATATATATATATATATATATATATATTAAGATTTTATTTATTTATTTGACACAGAGAGAGAGACAGCGAGAGGGGGAACTCAAGCAGGGGGAGTGGGAGAGAGAGAAGCAGGCTTCCCGCATAGCAGGGAGCCCGATCTGGGGCTCAGTCCCAGGACCCCGGAATCATGAGCCGAAGGCAGACGCTTAACAACTGAGCCACCCAGGTGCCCCTGGTTGAAACATATTTAAATGTTTTGTTTTGTTTTGTTTTGTTTTTTATTCATGAGAGTCAGAGAGAGAGAGAGAGGCAGAGGCAGAGGGAGAAGCAGGCTCCCTGCCTAGCAGGGAGCCCGATGCGGGACTCGATCCCAGGACCCTGGGCTCATGACCCGAGCCGAAGGCAGAAGCTTAACGACTGAGCCACCCAGGTGCCCCTGGTTGAAACATCTTTATATAACTATTTTAAGAAGGAGAGTCTGCATCATATTTTAAAAATAATTTAACCCAGAATAAACAGTGTTGTGATGAGGCCAGCCCAGGGAGCTTTGGGAACATTAGAGATTGTGTATGACCCAGCCCAGGGATCAGGGAGGGCTTCCTGGAGGAAGGGGCACTCCAGCTGAGACCTAAAAGATGAATTAGGGTGAGGTAAGAAAAGAGGAGTTGGGGAGTGGTATCCCTGGCAGAGGTGAATTTAGGTGTGAGATGGAAGGGTGAGCCCAGCCCTTGCGGCCCTTGCAGCGCTCATGATCCAGGGGGGGAAACAAGATGTCACCAGTGACACCCAGGATTGATCAGGGCTGAGATGTAAGAGCCCAGGGGGCATCTGACTCAGTCCCAAAGAAGGAAACACCTGAGCCGCATCCTTGCGGGACAGCTAGGAATTAGCAGACAAGTAGTAGAGAAATGCAACAAAACCAAAAGATGGTTCTTTGAAAAGATTAATACTACACAAAGGGGAAAAACAGCATAAGTTTCCATTAAAACGAATGAAAAAATGAGGCATCATTTTTGGATGATGGGGTTCCTGGCTGGCTTAGTCCGTAGAGCATGGGACTCTTGATCTTGGGGTCATGAGTTCAAGCCCCATGTTGGGGGCAGAGTTTGGATGGATCCTAACTATAGGATGACAGAAGGATACCAATAAACTTTAGCCAACAAATTTGGCAATGCAAAGGAAATGGGACGGTTTCCTTGGGGAAACACAATTTAACAACATTGACACGAGAAGAAATAGAAAATCTGAATAGTCGGGGTGCCTGGCTGGCTCAGTAGAGTGTGTGACTCCTGATCTTGGGGTTGTAAGTTCGAGCCCCACGTTGAGTGTAGCAATTACTTAAAAATAAAGTCTTTTAAAAAAAGGAAATCTGGTGACGCCTGGGTGGCTCAGTCGTTAAGCGTCTGCCTTCAGCTCAGGTCATGGTCCCAGGGTCCCGGGATCGAGCCCCACATAGGGCTCCTGCTCCATGGGAAGCCTGCTTCTCCCTCTCCCACTCCCCCTGCTTGTGTTCCCTCTCTCGCTGTGTCTCTCTCTCAAATAAATAAATAAATAAATAAATAAATAAATAAATCTTAAAAAAAAAAAAGGAAATCTGAATAGTCCTGTATCTGTTAGAGACATTGAATCGATAATTAAAGACCTTCCCATAAAGAAAACTACAGGCCCTGGGTGCCTGAGTGGTTCAGTCGGTTAAGCATCTGACTCTTGATTTTGGCTCAGATCATGATCTCAGGGTCAGAAGATGGAGCCCTGTGTTGGGCTCCATGCTCAGCGGGAAGTCTGCCTAAGATTCTCTCTCTCCTTCTGCCCCTCCCCTCCCCTGCATGCACGTACTCTCAAAAATAAATAATTTTTTTTTTAAAGATTTTATTAATTTGAGAGAGAACATGAGAGGGGGGAGGGTCAGAGGGAGAAGCAGACTCCCTGCCGAGCAGGGAGCCCGATGTGGGACTCGATCCAGGGACTCCAGGATCATGACCTGAGCCGAAGGCAGTCGCTTAACCAACTGAGCCACCCAGGCGCCCCAAAAATAAATAATTTTTTAAAAGAAAAGAAAACTACAAGCCTAGATGGCTTTGCTGGTAAATTCTTCTAAACATTTAAGAAAGAAATAATACCATTATCTAAACTCTTCTAAATAATAGGGAAAGTGGGAACACTTCCTCGTTTAATGAGTCCAACAGAATACTGATAGCAAAATCCTAACAAAGTCATTTACAAGAAAGGAAAAATTGAGGCCCAGATCTCTTGCGAACATGGATTCCGATATCCTAAACAAAAATATTAGCAAATAGAATGCAGCAATATATAAGAAGGATAATAAATCATGACCTAGTGGGATTTATTCTAAGACTGCAAGGTTGGTTTACATTTATTTGAAAAGCAGTCAAGGTAATTCACCTTAGGAATGGGAGAAATGAGAGAAACCGTATGATCATATTATACAGGAAAAGCATTTGATAAAATCAACACCTACTCATGATATAAGTGCTCCAAAAACTAGGAGTAGAGAGGAACTTCCTTAATCTGACAAAGCTTATCTTATCAAAAGAGTTCAGTTAACACCATATTTATACTTAAAGATTAAAATGAACACTTTTCAGGGCACCTGGCTGGCTCAGTCACTAGAGCATATGACTCTTGATCTCAGGATGTGAGTGTGAGCCCCATGTTGGGTATAGAGATCACTTAAAAAAAATAAAATCTTTAAAAAAAGACAGAACACTTCCCCCCCCAACATTTGCAATAAGACAGGTATCACCTCTTTTGGTCAACATGATGTTGGAGGTTGGAGCTACTATGAAGAGGTACACACACACACCCAGAAAATTAAATTTTTAAAAAGCTAATTAAGAAAAGTGAATTAAGGGGTTCCTGGCTGGCTTAGTCCATAGAGCATGTGACTCTTGATCTTGGGGTCATGAGTTCAAGCCCCATGTTGGGGGCAGAGTTTACTTAAAAAAAAAAAAACTAATTAAAAGCATAAACATTGAGGGGAGCCTGGGTGGCTCCGTCGTTAAGCGTCTGCCTTTGGCTCAGGTCATGATCCCAGGGTCCTGGGATCGAGCCCCGCATCGGGCTCCCTGCTCTGCAGGAAGCCTGCTTCTCCCTCTCCCACTCCCCCTGCTTGTGTTCCCTCTTTCGCTGTGTCTCTCTCTGTCAAATAAATAAATAAAATCTTAAAAAAAAAAACAAAAAGCATAAACATTGAAAAGGAAGTAAAACTGGTTTTTGGTTGATGATATGACTATGTGCATAAAGCAGCCAAAAGAGACTAAAAACAAACCATTAAAATAAATAGATAATTTTTGTCAAGATTGCTGGATACAAGATGAATATATAGAGATTGGTTGTATTTTGGTAAGCTGCAAACTAACAATTGGACAGTGGATTTTAAAATACCATTCACGGGGCGCCTGGGTGGCTCAGTTGTTAAGTGTCTGCCTTCGGCTCAGGTCATGATCCCAGGGTCCTGGGATCGAGCCCCACATCGGACTCCCTGCTCGGTGGGAAGCCTGCTTCTCCCTCTTCCACTCCCCCTGCTTGTGTTCCCTCTCCCGCTGTTTCTCTCTCTGTCAAATAAATAAAATCTTTAAAAAATAAAAAATAAATAAAATAAAATACCATTCACAATAGCACCAAAACTCTTCCGATATCTAGAAATAAATTTGACAAAAGATGTGCAAGAACTCTACTGTGATAACCTAAAATATTGTTGAGAGGAATTAAAGATACTAATAAAAAATAGATAAAGAGGCAGCTGGCTGGCTGAGTTGGTAGCATGCGACTTGATCTCGGAGTTGTGAGTTCAAGCCCCACATTGGGTGTAGAGATTACTTACAAAGAAAATCTTAAAAAAAAAAAAACCAACAAAACAGAGAGAGATTACCCTGTTCATGGATTGGAAGACTCAGTAATGTTATTAAGGCTCTCAGAAGTGAACTATAGATTCAATGTAATCTCAGTAAACATCCTCACATGCTTTTCTTTGTCAGGAACAAGTTGATTCTAAAATTTATAAGAAATTTAGAGATCCTAGAATAGAAAATCTCAAGGAAGAATAAAGTTGGAAGATTTACGCCATCAGATTTAAAGACTTAACTGTAAAGCTAGAGTATTGGTAAAGGATAGACAAATAGACCAATGGGACAGGATAGACTGTCTAAAATTAGATCCACACATAAGTGGATTTCCAACAAAGGTAGCTCTCCAACTCCGTGGGGGAAGGATGATGGTTCAGTAAGTGGCGCAGTTGCATACCCATATGGAAAAAGCCTTGCACCCTTCCTTCCCTTGGACATTGGCAAAGTCGAGAGAGATGTTTGGTTGTCAAAACTTGTGGAGGGCTACTGGGCGGGAGCAGGGAGCAAAATCGCCCCCAGCTGAGAACCCCTGGAAGTGTAAAAAGTCATGGAGCTGAACTTAATGGTGCATTTTTTGTATATCATTCCTCAACTGAAAAGTTAAAGCACACGCACAGACACACCTCTTGCTAAAAAAGCAGCCCCTTGGTCTTAACTTTAGAGAACAAACTCATGGTTACCAGAGGGGAAGTGAAGGGTAGGGAATGGGTGAAATAGGAAAAAAAAAAAGTCATTTTGCATGTTCTGTAATTATACATCAGCTTAAATTAGACTAAACTAAATTAGAATATTTCCTTCAAGAATTTAGATTTATGTCTTCTAAAGATATCACCACAGTTCAAGGATACAGAAAGTATATTCATATTTTCTGTAATCAGATGATAAAAATAGTGTTCCACTTTGTACATACTAAACACACCAAATAAAAGAGAGCTCTGGGGGCACCTGGGTGGTGCAGTCGGCTGAGGGTGCGATTCTTGGTTTCAGCTCTGGTCCTGACCTCAGGGTTGTGAGATCGAGCCCCGCCCGCATCAGGCTCCGTGCTCAGTGTGGAGTCTGCTTGAGGTTCTCTCTCTCCCTTTGCCTCTCCTGCTCGTGCTCTCTCTAAAGTGAATGAATAAATCTTTAAAAAATAAAAAGAGAGCCATGTACTTTAATTTGTCTGGTATTGAACGAGCTGGTCTGTCTCCACATCATTAAAATTTATTCACTACCAACATTTTACTTCATTTTGTGACAAACCTTTTCTCCGCTTTTTATTTATTGACAACCTCAAGAGCATCAATTGTGATTCCGGCCATGATAAGAGAAAATAGAGAGCTGATAAAACATACCATATGAATCCAAAAGAAAGGAAGGAAGGAAGGGAGGGAGGGAGAGAGAGAACGGGAGAAAGAAAGAAAGAAGAAAAGAAAGAAAAAGCAGCTCCTTGGACCCTCTAGAACTTACCTGGGAGGCAGCAGCAAAGGAACTCACTAAAGACAGTGAGTGGGGCACCTAGGTGGCTCAGTCAGTTAAGAGTCTGCCTTTGGGGCGTGCCTGGGTGGCTCAGTCGTTAAACGTCTGCCTTTGGCTCAGGTCATGATCTTGGGGTCCTGGGATCGAGCCCCGCATCGGGCTCCCTGCTCCGGGGGAAGCCTGCTTCTCCCTCTCCCACTCCCCCTGCTTGTGTTCTCCCTCTTGCTTTGTCTCTCTCTGTCAAATAAATAAATAAAATCTTAAAAAAAAAAACAAAAACAGTGAGCTGTGGCACTTTTCACATCCCCGGACAACCCCAGCTAAAAGGCCCCCTGCCCTGGCTGCTATCCCAGGCTGTGTGAGTCAATCAGCTGATGGATGAAGAGTGCTGCCTCCCCATTTTCCGTCCCCTGGGTGAGGCAGTGTCCTGTGACTCAGCCGTTTCACTGCTGGGAAAGCTGCCACTCTAGGCACCCTGAATGCCTATGGGCAGGGCATGGAAGGCCCAACTGGTCCGTCCACGCAGCAGAAGACTACTCTGTGATAAAAGGGAGCCATGGAAGCCTGTGACAATGCGAGAGATCTCATGACATAATGCTGAGCACAAGAGGATAGAACAGGGAGCACAAACAATTTACTACGAAGAAGTCAGAATAGGACTTAGAGAGGATACGTATATCTATCAGGGGAGGTCAGATAGTCGTTTGGGAGTTCCTGACCAGAAGAGGGCTTAAGGGTGGGAGCCCTTTGGAGTATGGGAATATTCTAGATCTTAATCGGGGATGCTCAGTCGGTGGAGTGTAGGACTCTTGATTGTAGGGTTGTGAGACTGAGCCCCACATTGAGTGTAGAGATGATTTAAAAACAAAATCTTAAAGAAGTTTTTTAAAAAATCATCCTGCTCTACACTTGCTAGTTGTGTGTTTTATGTAAGTTATATTTCATTAAAAAGGGAAAAAAAAGAATTTAGTGAGGTCATTGGTTAAAAAAACCCATTTACATAACTCAGTTGTATTTCTGTATGCCAGCTTCCACCAAGTTGGAAGTGGAATTTTTTTTTTTTTTTTAAAGATTTTATTTATCAGGGGCGCCTGGGTGGCTCGGTCGTTGGGCGTCTGCCTTCGGCTCAGGTCATGATCCCAGGATCCTGGGATCGAGCCCCGCATCGGGCTCCCTGCTGGCGGGAAGCCTGCTTCTCCCTCTCCCTCTCCCACTCCCCCTGCTTGTGTTCCTGCTCTCACTCTCACTCTCTCTGTCAAATAAATAAATAAAATCTTTAAAAAAAAAAAAAGATTTTATTTATCAGAATAGAGACACCATGCGACCTTGCCGCTGAGCCCTCTCCTCCAGGTGGCCCCCTTCATGACCCAAGGGGCTCCTCTCTAGCTTAATCACATCACACTGGATGGTGTGTCGGTGATCATCACGTCGTATATGCTGTTTATTTATTTATTTTATTTTATTTTTTTTTATTTTTTTTTTTAAAGATTTTATTTATTTATTTGACAGAGAGATAGACAGAAGAGCACAAGCAGAGGGAGTGGCAGAGGGAGAGGGAGAAGCAGGCTTTGCACCGAGCAGGGAACCCGATGCGGGACTCGATCCCAGGACCCTGAGATCATGACCTGAGCCGAAGGCAGACGCTTAACCATCTGAGCCACCCAGGCGCCCTATGCTGTTTATTTTTAAAAAAATTTTTTTTTATGCAGAGTACAAGGGGCCTTACTGTAGCCATCAAACAACCTGTGGGTCAACCTCGATAACATGGAAGAGTGATCTGATCTAGGGATGGGGGAGGAGAGGGGGCGCTCGAAAGGAGGAAGACAGTGACAAGTGAATAGTACAACAAATGTATACAAATCACCTGTAAAAATGGGGAGGCAGAGGGGCGGAGGAAGGACAGGCTGTATGGGGACAGAGTGCTCATCTTTTATACCGGGGCTGGGGGTTCAATAGAAAATGTGTTGGGGCGCCTGGGTGGCTCAGTTGGTTAAATGACTGCCTTCGGCTCAGGTCATGATCCTGGAGTCCCGGGATCGAGTCCCGCATCGAGCTCCCTGCTCGGCGAGGAGCCTGCTTCTCCCTCTAACCCTCCCCCCTCTCATGTACTCTCTCTCTCTCTCATTCTCGCTCTCTCAAATAAATAAATAAATCTTAAAAAAAAAAAAAGAAAATGTGTAAAAAGGGGGCGCCTGGGTGGCTCAGTTGGTTAAGCGACTGCCTTCGGCTCAGGTCATGATCCTGGAGTCCCGGGATTGAGTCCCGCATCGGGCTCCCTGCTCAGCAGGGAGTCTGCTTCTCCCTCTCCCGCTCCCTCCTCTTGTGCTCTTTCTCTCTCTCAAATAAATAAATAAAATCTTTAAAAAAAAAAAAAAGAAAAAGAAAATGTGTAAAAAGGAGCAAATTTCCAGGTGAAAAACTCAGAAATAGAGGCGAGCGATGTACGCTTACTATCAGATGTCAGGGCCATGATGCTACGAGAAAGAAAGGCTGGTTAGGGTGAGATTTGGGGGACCGTTTGGGGTGGGCCCAAGGATCAGGACCAGGTGCGGGGCTTCTGACTCTTAACTTTATAGTTTGAGTACTTTATTTCCATGCGATGTGTTACTTTTGGTAATGAAAAGGATGGCAGTTTTTTGTGTTTTGGTTGTGTTTTAACCAGCCCCTAGCGTAGCGCAGGGGCAGGGGCATGAGGCTAGGGCGGGGACCCACTGACACATTCAGCAGGGTATACGGAGCATCACTGGTGTGCCTGGCCTGCTGCTGGCCGGTGCTGGGGACACGCAGTGACTGGGACAGCCCCGGGCCCTGCCCTCGTGGGGCTCATGGGCCGGCGCGGAGACAGAGTGCAGACAAGTGACTGGGTGACCAGATCAGTCCCAGTTGTGATAGGTGCTCTGAAGGGAATACACAGAATGGCAAGAGGGACAAAGGTCCCTGGATAGGGAGGTCAGGTCAGGGGACATTGGTCAGAGCTGGGACAGAGCGTGGACCAGGACAGCGGGTGGGGGTGTGGGAGAGACATTCAGGAGACAGAGACAGGCACGTGGCTGAGAGGCTGTGGGGGAGGGGAACACCCGAGTCCCAAGTCTCTGGCCTGGTGACAGGATGGACCCAGGAGGAGAAACAAGTGTCTGTTGGGGGTGGGGAGCCGGGGTCAGGTCTGGACACAGTGAGTGTGTCTGGGAGACATCTGGGGACCTCTTGGATCCCCGGGTCAGGTGCTGTCCTCAGTCTTGTCCTGTCCTGGCTTCTCATGGCTACCTCTTCTTGCCAACCCCCCATTCCCACACAGACCTTGTTTCCTGAACCCCAAATCTGAGAGACTGCCATCGGCCCCTGCTCTGCAAGCCTTCTCTCTCTCACACACACACCCTTCAATTTCATTTCCTACGCCTGTATGTGTGCCCCCACCCCTCGTGCCCACTCCCATTTGCACACCCAGGCTCGACCACTGACCCAGGTCATCCTGCTCTGTCCACAGTGGGGTGCTGGGACATTCACCCAGGGGGGCCAGTGGAGGCTGGTGCTGTCTCCCCTCACCTCTCTCCGGCCGCTATGCTTTGTGGGCCTGACATGAAGGATCACGTGACAGTTACAGGCCCGGCCCCCCGGCCCGGCACCCCAGGGCTGGTGTGTGGTCATCACCTCCCCATTTTACAGAGGCGGCTCAAAGTGGGCTGTCCTTGCAGTCGGTGACAGAGCTCCAGGTGGACCCCAGCCTGGCCTGAAGCTAGGACCTCAGTGTGGGAGGGGTCTGCACAGCCCAGACCCCAGGAACCCCACAACACCAGGGCCTCCGTAACAATTAGTGGTAACAGTGAGCACCGCAGCGGGCATTCACGGGTGGGGGGATGGGGGGTGGGGGGGTGGCTGTGCTCCTTAGATCCTACTGCTGGCTCCAGGCAGAGCTCGTCCAACATTTTTGCTGCTCCGCCCCTTTAAAACATTGAAAAGTTATATACCCTCTAGTGCATTTTCAAGGTGACAGCTAAAACTTCTCCATGAATTCAAGTAGATGCAGAGGCTATAATTTCTGGTGTGTCATGAATATTGATATTTTCAGAGTTGGCGCCATCCTTCCTTCAGAGTATCGAATGCAATTCACGTAACTTGTGATTTGGCGCCTGCTACTCTTGGTTTTAAAGGGGGAAAAAAACGAACAAGCTGTTCTTTTACAGTCAGAAATTTCACATTGTTCCTTGAACTTTGTCCTTGAGCTTCTGTTTACACTTCCCTTGCAGAATTCTGTATAATAAAGTATGTGTCAGCAACCAAAATATGTACAGAAATCCAAATTTTAATTTTTGTTTCATTTCCGGGGACCATAAGGTTATAAATGTTCAAATAACTTCCTCTGGATTCTTAAAATTACTAGTGCACAATGCATTTAAAACATTTCATATATTATGCATTTACGTGGATGATTATGAAACATTAGAAGTGAAGTGCTGTGTTGGACATGAGTCTCCAAATGAACTAGACAGCGATTTTGTGTATCCTGGACAAATATGAATTACTGCAGGAGAGAGTCATGGTCCGGCATAATTCTGCCTTGGTTTATAAGACTCAGAGGCTGAGAATCTCCCGGCACAAAGAAGCAGCTAGGCAAGAAAGCTTTTGTTCCAGCAGCAGCAGTTGGCTCATGAGCCTCTTCCAAGGTATGTGCCCCGCACCTCGCGGCGAAGAGCTCCCAAGACTGTTAGCTACATCCTCAGGGTTGGTGAAAATCGAGGAGGATGGGAGCCACCAGACTTGCCAAGAGGATCGGTTACCTGCTGTTCACAGTCGCTTCACATGCATTCCCACATGCCAGTGGCCCTTTCTTTGGAGCCAGGAGGGCCCCCTACCCTGCAGCCCTAACTCTGAATTTGGGGAAGATTTGGAAAGAAATTGGGGGGGCGGTTCCTTCTCCTGAGAAGTGGGTTGGACGACTGTGTCAGGGAAGGAGGAATGCTTGGCTGTCCTGCTGGTGGCTTGAGGGGAGGAACAGAGGGGGCTGAGGTTAAAGCCTCTGACAGTTGAATCTGTACACCTTCCAGGGACTTTGTGTCCTGGGAGCTCTTTGTAACCCTACAGGGGCGTTTCCTGCCCCCCACCCCTCAACCAGACTGAGGACTTCCCTTCCTGGGCAGGGTTTCTGATTCCCGGCTGCTTGGCAGAATCCTTTGGGAAATTTAAAAAGATACCCTGGAGGGGCGCCTGGGTGGCTCAGTTGATTAAGCGACTGCCTTCGGCTCAGGTCATGATCCTGGAGTCCCGGGATCGAGTCCCGCATCGGGCTCCCTGCTCCGCAGGGGGTCTGCTTCTCCCTCTGCCCTCTTCCTTCTCGTGCTCTCTGTCTCTCATTCTCTCTCTCTCAAATAAATAAATAAAATCTTAAAAAAAAAAAAAGATACCCTGGGGTCACCCCAGGCCAGTGACTCAACACCGCTGGGCGAGGCCAGTGCGGGTCTTGTTTAAGGCGATCCCCCCCCGTGGTTCTGGTGGTCGTGTCCCCCCCATTGCTCCAGCCTGGACGCCCGAAGTGCGTTGGGGTGGGGTTTGTAGGGGGCTCCTGGCGCACGACCTGACCCCTCTCTTCCCCCGCAGTGTACCACTGGGCGGAGATGCGGACCAAGATGCGCATCATGGGCTTCCGGGGCACAGTCATCAAGCCGCTGAACGAGGACGCGGCCGCCGAGCTGGGCGCCGAGCTGCTGGGCGAGGCCACCATCTTCGTCGTGGGCGGCGGCTGCCTGGTGCTGGAGTACTGGCGCCACCAGACGCACCAGCGTCACAAGGAGGAGGAGCAGCGCGCCGCCTGGGACGCGATGCGGGACGAGGTGGGCCGCCTGGCGCTGGTGCTGGAGGCGCTGCAGGTGCAGATGCAGGCGGCGCCGGCGCCCAGCGCCCTGGAGGAGCTGCAGGCGCAGATGCGAGAGGTGCGCGCCCAGCTCTGCGCCCGGGACCCGCAGCCCGCGTCCCCGGCGGTATCCGCGGCCAAGGTACAGGAGTCTGCTCAAGTCTGAACTTGTCGGTGGTTGTGTGTGCCCCGGTGTGGCCTTCTCCCCGTACCACCCCCGCCTGCGCTGGCCCCGCGGAAGCCACCGGGATCTTG
This sequence comes from Neomonachus schauinslandi, assembly GCF_002201575.2. Classification (NCBI taxonomy): domain Eukaryota; kingdom Metazoa; phylum Chordata; class Mammalia; order Carnivora; family Phocidae; genus Neomonachus; species Neomonachus schauinslandi. The sequence goes on from NC_058418.1 coordinate 9,660,245, forward strand.
ATGGCACTTGGATTCAGTTAGCCTCTCCCGACCCGCCGTACCTTCCGCGGGGGCCAGCCCCCAGCCGGTGAAGCGGTCCCACGAAGCGCCCTCCAGCCCTAGCTCCTCGGTACAGACCACAGTGCTCAGCGCTCCACCCCAACCCCAAACCGCACGGACCTGAGCCGTCCCAGCCAGGAAGACAACAGGCTCGCTCTTCTGGCAGGAGGAAAAACGGACTGGACTTGAGCTGAATCAAGCTGTGACCCCACTCCGCCCCCCATTTTGGTGATAAATGTTACCCTGCCCTGGGACTCATCCTTTTCCCTGGAACCTCCCCCGCACCCTTTGCTTTGTGAATCGGCACAGACCATTGTAAAGAAATGCAGTGTGGTTCAGTGCTCTTCTGTCCCGGCATCTAAGGGGGGCTCTAGCTGGGTTTCGCCACTCTCTTTGAGAGGAAAACAAGGGGCATCCTGGCTTGCTCTTGATCCACTGAATGCTTTATCTTCCCCCTTAACCTGATCTGTGGCACCCTACGAGACCCCAAGTGGAATATTCCAACAGATCCCCACCCCCCAGTCCTTCAGTCTGGCACAACCTACCGGGATGTCTGTGCAGGGTCCTCTCTGGCAGTGCCCTCCCATCACCCCCTCTGTGGTGGAAAAATGGATCCTGCCTAAGGCTAAATCCAACCTGCCCTTCAGCCTCGTCCCCCTGTTTAGCTGTCCTCCAAGTCCCTGAGCCTTTCCTGACGTGTCCTCTTCCGTGGCCTCTCTTAGCACACTGCCATCACATTCCTCATGTTCCATCCAAATCTGCTGACCTGTGTACCCTTGCCCTTCTCTCCTGGGGCTCTGGACCGGTCCAACCGTCCCCCTTCACGCAGTGGTACCCTCGTGCCTCCAGAGCCCTTGGCCCAACCTCCATCCCACTAGACGAGGCCACCAGTTGGTCTTAACCGTTCTTAGTTTCCTAGGGCTACCATAACATGACCACAAACTTGATGGCTTAAAACCAGAGAAAACTGTTCTCTCGCAGTTCTGGAGGCCACAGATCTAAAATCAAAGACTCAGTAGGGCCATGCTCCATCCGAGGGCCCTGGGGGAAGATCCTTCCTTGCCTCTTCTAACTTCTGGTGACTTCAGGCATTCCTTGCCTTGAGGCCCTGTGGCTGCAGATCTCTAGTCTCTGCCTCCATCTTCATGTGGCCTTCTCCTCGTGTCTCTTATAAAGGCACTTGTCTTTGGATTTAGGGCCCACCCTAAACCTAGGATGATTTCACTTCAGGATCCTTAACTTATTTACAGAGTTGTTTTTTTTTTTTCCGCCAGATACACTCACAGTCACAGGTTCCATGGGTTACTGTGTGGACATATCTCTTAGGGAGCCACCATTCAACCCACTACACCGCCCCACCCCAAAGAGGACGCTGGGACCCTTGCAAACCCCATGGGACATGTGGCCTTCCCCACAGGGGTGATAGGAACAATCCAGGAACCAGCATTTACTATGGGGTGTCTCTTCCGGGAATCTCACTGATGCGGTGGGGGTGTGGCTCCCACCAGTCTGCATTCTGTCCTGCAGACCGTCCATGTTATATTGCCTGAATAAAAGAGCCCCAGAATGAGGAAGTCATCTTTAGGATGTGTCTGAGGACATAGGGATCTTCAAAATGGGTACAAGCCTCGTTAAAATTAGAGAAGCTGATGTGTGTGAGTGGGCAGTGATCCTATGAACGCTCTCCCTGATGGGGAAGCTGAGGCCCAGGGAAAGCAAAGGGACTTGCCCATGGCCATGAAGCCAATGAGGGACTGGCTGTCCAAGGTGGTGAAGTAATCAGAGCAGAGTGGGGGTCAGGGCTCAGGGAAGGAGATGGAAAAGGGGTGCAGGGTGCTGGAGAGCACCGGTAGGGGAGAGGGGAGCAGGGAGGCAGTTACTGGGGAGGAGGGGTGGTTAGGGATCTCCACAGAGGCCCAAGACATTTCCCAGAGGCAGCGTTGAGAGTGGGGGGCCCTCAATTTCCAGTGCAAGCAGCCCCAGACCACACCTGAAATCTTTGCATTTAATGAGTGGGGTCAGATCCAAGATCCATTCTACCTGGGCCGGGTTCCAAGAAGCTGTAGGTGAAGTGGGAGGGGCAGGCTTTCTCTCAACTCTTCCCTCCCTCACCTCACTGCCAGGGCGCCGGGGGGCTGGGGTGGGGGCGGGCGGGGTGATCTGGACACAACACCTACCCAAACAGAAAACCAAGAAACTGGGGTCCTGAAAGATCATCTTAATTCCTTCTAGAAGTGGGGGAGAAGTTGACCGTAGAGGGAGCTGAGGAGGTGGGTCCTGGGTGGAGGTGTCTTTAAAATCAGAAGTGAGGGTGCCTGGGTGGCTCAGTCAGTTAAGCATCTGCCTTTGGCTTGGGTCATGATCCCAGGGTCCTGAGATTGAGCCCCGCATCGGGCTCCCTGCTCAGTGGGGAGTCTGCTTCTCCCTCTCCCGCTCCCCCTGCTTGTGCTCTAAGTAAAAATAAATAAAATAAAATCGGAAGTGACCTGAGTAGATAAATGAGAAGATACCGAGAGAGAGAGAGCACTGGGTAGAGGAGTGATGGATGGAGCCAGGTGAGAGGGCTCAGTGCCCAGTTTCCATGGCTACTCCTGGGGGTGCCCTGTGGCACTGACCCATCTCTGGAGCACAGGTTGCTGGAGGCCAAGCGACTGTGACATACCATCATCTCAATAAATACTGGCCATTAACAGTATTTTCTTCATTTCTTTCATGAGAAAATTGAGGTACAAAAAGGGGGAGTCACCTGCCCAAGGACACACAGGCAGGAAAGAAGCAGGAGTGGGACCAGAAGATGGACAGTCTATACCAGAGCCCAAGCTCCAAACCCCTGCACCATCTTGACCCTGATGTGGTATTACTGTCACGTCTCGACACTCAGAACTCAGCCCTGCGTGTCCTTCCATGTGGCCAGACCTTGTGGGATGCATTGGCTTCACCCACTGGGTGGGATCAGGGTGTGTGGAAACGCAAAGAATCCCCTCTCAAAAAGCACGAGGCTGAGACTGGAGGATGCTTCATTACCTGGTTTCCTACTAGCTAAATTTGTGTATACATTTGCGACTTGGGGAGAGGGGTAGAATAAATTTATAAATGAAGTTGGTTGTCTGCAAATTGATGTGTTTTTTTTTAATCTTTAAAAAACCCGTTACAACCTTAGGAAAAACGTCCTCCAATTATTCTTTCATTCAGGAAACTTTCAGGTGTCCACTGTGTACCCTGCCCTGCTCTGTGTCGTGCTGGGGTCCCAGCAGGGAGCGAGACGGTCACAACCCTGCCGTCATGGCACTCCAGTCCAGTGGGGGGACATCCGTTCACAGACATTGCTTTTCCAACGTTACCTGCCTGTCCCGCGGTGATTTGGGAAGAAGGGGCCTCACTGAATCCAGACTCCTCCCCTCCTGAGGGACTCCGGACTAGGGCAGAAAAAACCAGAAACCCATTTACACTGGCTCACAAAAGCCTCCCAGCTGTCCTGAGGGCTCTGCCTCTCCCATCTCTGGCTCGGCTCCGTTGTCCTCTCTGTTGGTTTCCCACTCCGGCAGCCCCTTGCCTGGAGAAAGCCACCCCTAGAGAAAGTGGACTTCGGTAAGCCCCTGCCTGATTCGTCTGCCCATATAGCTGTCCCTGTGCTAGCCATTGTAACTCTCAAATGGCCAGGCCTGGGCCCCCGACCCCAATGGATGGAGGGAAGTGTGCCCAAAGGAGAATCGAGTGGGTGCCCTGCACCCACTCGTTAGACAACTCGTTAGCACGTACTGCATGCCTGGCCCCATTGTAGTAGCTGGGAGTCGGCCAGGAACAAGACAAGGGCTCTCACCGTCTCAGAGCTGTTGTCTAGTGCAGGAGTTGGGCAGTAAAGACGTAAAGGGCTGATCCAGTGGGAGGGTTCAGGAGTGAAGAGTTTACTGATCCCTGGAATATAGTAAGCAAGGGGAGTCAGGGGAATGAAGACCAACAATGAAGCGCCCTTGTCTTGGTTGGCCCAGCTCTGGAGGCTCCTACCAGCTCTGGGCACCCCAGAGGACTGGCGACTGCATCTCTCCTCAACTACTCCAGACCCAGCTCTGCTTCCTTCCCTCTGCACGTGCAGGCGTCGCTCCCCAAAGACTCTGCCATAACCCTACTGCACACGGATCTCAAGAGTCTATGGGGCGCCTGGGTGGCTCAGTTGGTTAAGCCCCCGACTCTTGATTTCAGCTCAGGTCATGATCTCAGAATCGTGAGATTGAGCCCCGCGTCGGGCTCCGCGCTCAGAGTCTGCTTGTCTCTCTCCCTCTGCTCCTCTCTCAAATAAATCAATAAAATCTTTAAAAAAAAAAAAAAAGTCTTCATCTTTCAACCCCCGGCGGCAAGCCACAGTGAGAAGCAGAGTTTATACCATGTACGTATTTATATAACTTACAGTTCACACTCTATGTATTATAAATATGGCATAAGTCATGCATTGTGTGACATAGTATATAATACTTTTTATGTAATATGTAACATAACATTGTATATGTTGTGTGTGTGTATCATTGGAATGAAAATTTCACTAAATACCCTTAATACGTACCTTGCAGTCTGATACTTCTTACCGTATTCCTTTTCATGAAGAAAAGCTACAGATACAGATGTATCCTATGTACCTAATATGTATTATAAACATATAAAACCCATTATATGTATTTGATAACACAATGTTAACATCATACATTATGTATTACATATACGATTAGAACAAAAGTTTCGCTAAATGATAATTGCCGTCACCATGTGCAATGCACTCTGTTACTTCCTATTTTTTTCTATCTCATAAAGAAGGGCATATACCTATGTATGTATTATACAGACCTACATAAAGTGGGCTGCCCTGGGCCTTTGGCTTTTATTCTGGGTGAGGCAGGAGCCGTGGGAGGCTCTGAGCAGAGGAGGGATGTGAGCTGACTTAGGGTCCCCCCCCGACGGACTATGGGGGGCAAAGGTGAAAGCTGCCAGTCCGGTAAAGAGAAGACTGTGGTTGTCCAGGTGTGGGGGGCATGGTGGCCGGACCAGGGGGAGAAGTGGAGGTAGGGAGAAGTGGGATTCTGGGCATATTAGTATTGCAGAGGTGGAGCAGACAGGATTTGCTGAGTGATGGGATGTGGGGGTGTCACTGAAAGCTTCTAGGTTTTTTGCTCTGTGCACCTAGAAGGGAAACACTGGCATATCCTAAGATGGTGAGGCTACCACAGAACCAGGCACAAGGAGATATTGGGAGCCCCTGCCCTTCCTTATCCCCAGGTCATCTCAGATTTGGGCGCCCTTTGGCAGGTTTTTGTTACTCTGAACTGTAGCCAGGGAGGATTGGGAAGACAGTTCTCATCTTTACTCATTTCTGACGTCACTGAGCTCACTCATGCTGTATCTCTGACATTCTTTATCTCGACTCCCCCCTCAGGGAACGCTCCTGGTGTCCATTTGGCACGTCCTAGAGGAAGGAGGAAAGTGGAGGTGGTGGGCTGGGACTTGGGACCCCTGGGCTTAGAGTGCCCCTCGCCCCTAGAATGGCAGTGCCCAGGTCAGGCTCCAAAGAGGCAGCTCTGCCAGGTAAGGGCGGTCATGGACCTGGGGGGGATGGTCACCAATGGCTCCGTCACATCCAATGTGCCCACCCTGCTCAAAGGGCCCATCCCTGTGCCTTGAACCTGTGCCTTTCTTTTTTCTAGATTGCACACTCTCTTCATAAAAGTTCAGCCATTTCAGAGAAACCAAAGTCCCCTCTCTGAAAGGAATCCTGCCTCCCATTTGGGGGAACTCTGGCAGACCCCTTTTAAGGATGATCTGGTCATACTTGAGACCCCCTTAATGAGCTGTCCGCTGCTACCCTCTTGAGACACTCAGAGGTCTTTATGTGCTTCTCTGGCCAGAGTGAGTCTTTCCTTAGATACCAAGAACTGAAGGAACCGAATGTAATATAAAAACGCCCTCGAAAATTCTGCGGAGTGTCAACACGTGGAACAATCCAACTTGAAAGATTTTCAAGCCGTAGAAGCGCGCATGGACTGTAATTGTTCTTTTAACTTACATTTTCCTACTTACCTATAGGTCGAGCATCTTTGTAGCCGTTTATTGGACATTTGTACTGTTTTTGGAAAATGCCTGTTTTCACTGTCCCTTTAATGTTTGGTTCTGGTATGTTTTGTCCAACTGAAGTTTTTCGTTTTAAAATAACCAAATCTGGGGTGCCTGCCTGGCTCGGTTGGAAGAGCGTGTGATTCTTGGTCTTGGGGTTGTGAGTTCAAGCCCTGCGTTGGGTGTAGACATGATTTAAATAAATAAACTTTAAAAAAAATGAAATAGGGGCTCCTGGGTGGCTCAATCGTTAAGCGTCTGCCTTCAGCTCAGGTCATGATCCCAGGGTCCTGGGATCGAGCCCCGCATCGGGCTCCCTGCTCAGCGGGAAGCCTGCTTCTCTCTCTCCCACTCCCCCTGCCTGTGTTCCCTCTCTCTCTGTCTCTCTCCCTGTCAAATAAATAAATAAAATCTTAAAAAAAAAATAAATAACCCGGTGCCTGGGTGGCTCAGTCATTAAGCGTCTGCTCGGGTCATGATCCCAGGGTCCTGGGATCGAGCCCCGCATCGGGCTTCCTGCTCAGCGGGAAGCCTGCTTCTCCCTCTCCCACTCCCCCTGCTTGTGTTCCCTCTCTCGCTGTCTCTCTCCCTGTCAAATAAATAAATAAAATCTTTTTTTAAAAAAATAACCAAATCCATTAGTCTTTTTCCTTTCAGGCATTTGGGTTTTTTCTGTCCTTATTTGAGAAGGACTCCTTTACCTCAAGGATATCGATCTACAGCTCTACTTTCTCGTACTTTTATTCAAGTTTTCTTTGTGGTTAAGTCATCTATCAAGAGTAGCTTTTTGTTCTGTCCTGTTTTGGTTTTTGAAGAGTGGAAGGTCAGGATCTGTGTTCTTCCGTTTCCAAATGAATGGTTGGCTCGTGTCTTGAAGTGTGAGGGATGCTCCATCCTTTCCTGCCTCCCCTGGGAATGGACAGCAGTACCCACTACGTCCCCTTGACACTGGCACCTCTTTCTCGGTCCTGTCCCACCGTCCGTTTGTCTGTCCTGCTCCAACACCATCTTGTTTTGAATGAGAAGAGTTTGAAAAATATATATATATATATTTAAAGATTTTATTTATTTATTTGACAGAGAGAGAGACAGCAAGAGAGGGAACACAAGCAGGGGGAGTGGGAGAGGGAGAAGCAGGCTCCCCGCTGAGCAGGGAGCCTGACTTGGGACTCGATCCCAGGAGCCCGGGATCATGACCTGAGCAGAAAACAGATGCTTAACCAACTGAGCCACCCAGGCACCCCTGAAAATATATTTTGATCTCTTCTCAGCCACCCGGCAGTCTTGTTCTTATGTTCAGATTTATCTGAGTTATTCTTGTGCCTTGAATATGTATTTTTAAAAAGTTAATAGACTTTATATTTTTTGAGCAGTTAGGTCTACAGAAAAATTGAGCAGAAAGTACAGAGAATTCCCATATTTCTTCCCCCCAACCCCCCATTCATTCATAGCTGCCCCTGTGATTAACATCTGGCACTTGTGTGGTATATTTGTTACAATTGACGAGTCAATATTGACACTTTACTGAAGTCCATAGTTTTCACTCGGTGTTGTACATTCTACGGGTTCGGACAAATGTATAATGCCATGTATCCACCATTAGAGTATCACACAGAATGGCTTCACTGCCCTAAAAATCCCCTGTGCTCCACTTGTTCCTCCCTTCCTCCCTGCTCCCCGAGCCCCTAAGCAACCCCAGGTGTTCTTACTTTCTTTTCCAGAATGTCAGATAGTTTTTCATTGTATGGCATGCAGCCTTTTCAGCCTGACTTCTTTCACTTAACAATATGCATTTAAGATTCTTCCATGTCTGGGCGCCTGGGTGGCTCAGTCGTTAAGCGCCTGCCTTCGGCTCAGGTCATGATCCCGGGGTCCTGGGATTGAGCCCCGCGTCGGGCTCCCTGCTAGCCGGAGAGCCTGCTTCTCCCTCTCCCACTCCCCCTGCTTGTGTTCCCTCTCTCACTGATTTTAGCATGCCCAGAATTACCATGTCCCGCATGAGCATGAGCATCTCCTAGGGACATGCTGCCCGATGCTGTGTTACCCCCATGTCTACATCTCCCTGGGGGCACCTGCAGTCACATAGAAACGTGGTGCCTGGCTAGTCATGACGGAGCAGGGAGACAGTGAGTGGTAGGTGATGAACGCTCTGCTTTCTGCAGCTTTCCTAAATTAAGTTCCGGGTATGTAAAACCAGAGAAATGCAGCATCGTTGAGAACAATGAGGTTTGGGGTAAGGATGAAGTCCCTCAGAGGACCCTGTTGCAGCCACATGTATTAGTTACTGCTCAGCTGACTCAAACATGAAGAGTCTGAAACAACAGTCAATGTTTGTCATCTCACATGGTTGCTGAGGGTCAGAGAGTTAGGAGTGACTTAGCTGGGCATTCTGGGTGGTTCTGGCTCTGGATCTCTCATGAGGTTCGGGCCGGGACTGAAGTCACCCCAAGACTTGACAGGTGCACAGTCCACTTGCAAGGAGGGTTACTCACAAGGCCGGCAAATTGGGGCTGGTTCTTGGCAGGAGCCTCAGTTTCTCCCCATGGGACCTCTCTAGTGTGGACCCTTTACACCTCCCTCTGTCACTGAGTAACTCTCCTGCATTTGTGGAGTCAGTGAATCCATGAGAATCACAAGATACCTGGCCAAATCCCAGCCAGCCTGTAGCCTCCAGGCCCTTTTCCCCTGACCCTGGCATAGGCAGAATGGAATGGTGCCCTCCCCCCCCCCCCCAAGAGCACAAGTCCTCATCCCCGGAACCTGTGAATGTGACCTCACGTGATAAAAGTTCTGCAGACATGAAGAAGTTAAAGATCTTAAGATGCAGAGATTTTTCTGGATTGTCTGACCGGGGTCCTACCTGCCATCACAGTGTGCTCATGAGAGATGGTCAGAGGGAAATCACACACACACAGAGGAGAGGCCACGTGAAGATGGAGGTGAGGATGGGGTGGGGCAGCCAGAAGCCCAGGAAAGCCAGCAGCCACCAGAAGCTGGAAGACGCAGAGAACTGATTCTCCTCTTGAGCTTTTGGAGGGACTGTAGCTCACCTGGCATCTTGATCACGGCCCGATGATGCTGATTTTGGACTTCTGCCCTCCAGCAATGTGAGAGAACACATTTCTGGGTTGAGTCATCAAGTTCGTGGTAGTATGTTACAGCAGTCAGAGGAGACTAATACACTCCCACAGTCTCTCTCTGATGGCTCACCCCGAGTAGCTCTGACCTCTCAAAGAAAGAACAAGGCTACTCCACTTTGCTGGCCGAATGGAGGGCCCGGATTTTCCAGACACTTCTTGTGGCTTTCTGCTGTGTTGCCGGGGAGAAAAAATAATTTCTTGACTATGGACATGGGTATTCTGACAGCACGTTTAAGTAGTATATATTGAAAGAGTAATCCTACCTTTACTGGCTTATTATTTTACTGGGCAATTTATTTATTCCAGATTGTCTTGGGTCATTTGCCTTACTGGATGTTTGTTTCTCTTTTCTTCTAATTATGGTTTTAGTTGAAATAAAATAAGCATACAGTAAAGTATATAAACTGCCCTGGTATATGTCTCAGTGGATTCTTACAAATGGATATACATATTAACCAGCACCCCAATGGAGACAGGGGACGTTTCCAGGAATGCTCCCTTCTGCTGCCTCCCAGGCAGCACCCCTCCCAGCCGTAACCACTCTTCTGAAATCTGTCACTGTCGATGAGATTTGCCTGTTCCTGAACTTTGTATCTGGTGGACTGGTATGGAATGTTCTCTTTTGGGATCTGGCTTCTTCTGTTCCACGTAGTATCTGAGAGATGCATCTGTGCTGTTCTGTGTTGTAATCCTCTGGTTTTTTTTGTTGTTGTTGCCGTGCGGTATTCCGCTGTCAGCTATAACACACTGTATTTACCAGCTAACCGATTGGTCGGCACCCAGCTTGTCTCTGTTAGGAGCAAAGCTGCTAGGACCGACCTGGCACAAGGCTTTGGTGGGCATTGCGCTTGGGTATATCTAGGAGTGAGATGGCTGAGCCATAGGACAAGAGTGTTTACCTTTTTTTTTTTTTAAGATTTTATTTATTTATTTGAGAGAGAGCACAAGCAGTGGGGAGTGGCAGGCAGAGGGAGAAGCAGGCTCCCCATTGATCAGGGAGCCTGATGCAGGACTCGATCCCAGGACCATGGCCTGAGCCGAAGCAGACGCTTCACCGACTGAGCCCCGCAAGCTCCCCGTCCTCCCTCCCTTAGGGGGAGAACCTGTTCCTTGCCTCTGCCAGCTGCTGGTGACCCCCCGCACTCCCAGGCTCACGGCCACACCCCTCTCATTTCTGCCTCTGTTCTCACGTGGCTTTCTGCTCTTATCTGTGTCTTCTTTCCCGCCTTTTATGAGGATACTCGTCACTGGGGTTAGGGCCCACCTGGGTAATCCAGGATAATCTCCCCATTTCAAGATCCTCAATTCACCTCATCACATCTGCAAAGTCCCTTTTCCCGTATAAGGTAAGACAGGTTCCGGGCATTGGGGGTGCAGACATGTGGAGGGGCTGGCGCATAATCCAGTGTCCCACACGCACTTTTTGTAAGCTGCTCCATCTCTCTCCTAGTGATCTGGGGCACTCTTCATAGAATCTGCATACTGTGTTTGAGATGGGGAGGCTTTCTGGCAAACCTCTCATTGGAGGCGTGAGGTAAGATGCTTGGCATGGGGGACGTGCTCTGTGCTTCCCTGATGATCCCTAGCGGGTTTGGCATAGCTGTTTATTGGACACTCGAATTCCTGTGATGAATGCCTGCTTTACTTGTCCTTAATGCTTGTTTGGGGTATCTTTTGTCCTACAATTTTTTTTTTTTATTTTGATAAGCCAGATTTTCCCATCTTTTCTTTTATGGCTCTTACTTTTCCTCCCTTGTTTGGGAAGAGCTTCTTCACCCCAAATTATAAAAATCCCCATCCTAAGAGTACAGGATGATTATGACCCCCTATTTTGCAGAAGAGGACACTGAGGCACAGAGGAAATGAGTCTCCTAGACTTCACATTTATTGGGTTGCAGGCACTGTGAAGGATTTTACAAGAACCACATCTTTGAATCTTTGAATCTCCTTGGGTTGGGGGTCTCCCAAGCCACCCTCAGGCTCAATGATTTGCTAGGACTCCCAGGACTCAGAAAAACTGATATACTCATGTTGATTCCAATGTAGGACACAGACTGAAATCAACAAAGGGAAAAAGGTGCATGGGGTGAAATCCAGGGGAGCCCAGATGCAGCGAGAACAGCATGTGCAAAGGCCCAGAGATGCCAGTGGGAAGGAAATCCATAAAAACATTTCTTTTAATGTTCCTCTCCCAGAGCTTAGAGTGTGCAGCCTAGTGGGGCAGGAATGAGAGGTCGGCGACCAGGTTACACAGGCTGTGGGCCATGGAGAGGAGAGCATGCAGGGAAAGGAGGCTCTGCATGACCTGACACCTGTGAACACTGGTCCGTCCAGAAATGAATTCCATTCGGGTCATTTCTTTGTTTTCCAATCATTATTTTCTACGTATTTCAAGGCACAGCAGGCTCCCTATGGAAAACTCAGCAACACTGAAAAACATAAAATGGAATGATAAAAATCATCTGTAATCCCGCTATCCAGAGATGATCAGTGTTCACTTCTAGCTATGTTTCATGTCCTCTGCGTGAGTGCACGCGTGTGAGTGTCGGCAGAGAAAAAGTTATGCATTTGTATATATGTTGGTAGATATGCACATATGTACAAAGTGGGAATCATCCTATCGAGTGTTCTGTATCTGTCTTTTAAGTGATCATTAAAGAGTCTCAGAGGAGAGGGTTTCACACTTGGCCAGGTGCGAGCTGACTTATGAGCTGGTCTCCAGAGGAGCTCTGGCTTAAGCCGAAGTTCCAGAGGGGAGGGTGTCCTCTGAAAAAGTACAGAATGTGCCGAGACTCGGCTGCCACGGGGCGTAGTCCCCCAGAGCCCTAGGGAGCTCTGCAAACTTTTCCTGTTGGTTTCTTTTGTCAGTTTTGGTTATTGGAGAGATTTCAGTGCAGGATGCAGGTGTCGCTGAAGGAATCTAGGGAAGGATGCTGAGGGATCCAGGGAGTGGACACAGCAAAACTGATAGCCATCCCGAGGTCTCGGCAGGGCACCAGGAGCCCATTCCAGACGAGCAGGTGCAAGAACTGCACCCTCAGGTCAAGGGCACAGCTGCTGGCCCTGCGGGGGAACAGGAGAGATGTGCCCCACCTCTACTTCCTCCCATCCCCCTCCTCTCTTGTGGGTGCTGCCCAAAGTGAGTGCCCACCAGCATCCAGAGGACGGTTCACGGTGATGCCTTCCCAAGCGCTCAGCCTCCTAGGAGCAGACAAGGCCTGGCAAGAATGGAGAGAGTAGGTCTGGGGACCTTGGAGAAGTGTCATAGCCCCAGCGGTCTTCAGCTTTTTTGGGGGGAGCATGAGACCAGGAACCACAACACCAACCGCTCTGGAGCAGAACCTCGCCTGTCCTGTTTGAGCTGAATGTTTAAGCCCAGCCAATTACTGTAACTGAAGCCAACAGGAGTTCATCCCCTCCACCCCCACGTGCAGCAAGCCAATAAAAGGCTGACACTGAGTGAAGTATAGGCTTTTTATTGATGACGCACCACCCACAAGAAACGGGCTAATAACAGTAGAATTTGCTTTTCATCAAAACCGGTTCATAACGTACGCTCTTCATTTACATGCTACGCCATCAGGGTATCTTCACGCGAGAATGTGCACAGATCTTCCCACTGATTTTCTTTCTTTTTTTTTTTTTTTTAAAGATTTTATTTATTTATTTGACAGAGAGAGACACAGCGAGAGAGGGAACACAAGCAGGGGGAGTGGGAGAGGGAGAAGCAGGCTTCCAGCCTAGCGGAGAGCCCGACGCGGGGCTCCATCCCAGGACCCCGGGATCATGACCTGAGCCAAAGGCAGATGCTTAACGACTGAGCCACTCAGGCGCCCCCCACAGATTTTCATTTTACTCTGTAACATGTAGAGAAGAGAAACCCAGACACCTTGATTTTGAAATACCCCTGTGAGACCCTTGAAGGGGCAGCAGGTGGCCCAGCTGCTGGATGGTTGCCGTTGGGTGATTTCCACTTGATCATGACTTCCACAACCAGATGAGCCTCTCCGCTTTGCCCACACACCCATTCCTGCATACATGTGGAGTCAGACATTCTTGCGGGACACCCAGGGGACTTCCCATCACACGCATGGGAATCTGGGACGTGGTCGGGGGAGGGGAAGGGCTCGGAAGAGGGTAGAACACAAGAAGGGCTGTCCTGTTGACTTGCAAACAGAAAGGACACTCCTCTCCAGACTTGTCACTCTGGGGGCTGTGGGAAGGGACCACGAAAGCCCCAGCCCGCCTCTGTCTGGATGAGAAGTTCTTCTGCATTCCCTTCACCTGGTGACAGGTAAACTGGGCCCAGAGAGGGCAGGACACTTGTCCAAGGTCACACAGGGGGAAGCTGGGACACAGATCCCCCATCCCCATCTGGTAGCACATGTCTGTCTGTGGAGAGCAGAGCTCCTGGAAAGGAAGGAAAGAGGAAGGGGTCTCTGTGTCCCCAAGAGAGCAGAAGGATCAGAAGGAGAAACCACCAGCAGGGCCGGGACCTACTTAGGGTTTCCTGGGTGTATGTCCTGCAGTCCTCAGCCTCGGACTTCTGGGGGTCCATGGGGATGACAATGAACTTGTCCCAGGTCTGGCAGCACCTCTGCATGGGGCAGTGGAAGGGGTAGAAGTCTCTGCAGCAGCTCCACTCGAAGTCCTTGGGGTCCAGGACCACACTGCCACATAGCAGCCAGCGCTCCCTTCTTGTCCTCAGCACCTCCCCTGGGGGCCAGAGGCAGAAAGCCTCTGCCCTTCTCCTGCTCCTTCTTGCCCTTGCCTTTTTTTTTTTTTTTAAGATTTTATTTATTTATTTGCGAGAGAGAATGAGAGACAGAGAGCACGAGAGGGAGGAGGGTCAGAGGGAGAAGCAGACTTCCCGCTAAGCAGGGAGCCCGATGCGGGACTCAATCCCGGGACTCCAGGATCATGACCTGAGCCGAAGGCAGTCGCCCAACCGACTGAGCCACCCAGGCACCCTTTTTTTTTTTTTTAAAGGGGCCAAGTGAGGTTGACCTACAGGAGTTTTCATAGAAAAGCTTCACCAGGGCGCCTGGGTGGCTCAGTCGTTAAGCGTCTGCGTTCCGCTCGGGTCATGGTTCCAGGATCCTGGGATTGAGCCCCGCATGGGGCTCTCCGCTCAGCAGGAAGCCTGCTTCTCCCTCTCCCACTCCCCCTGCTTGTGTTCCCTCTCTTGCTGTGTCTCTCTCTGTCAAATAAACAAATAAAATCTTAAAAAAAAAAAAAAGCTTCACCAGCTGGGCCCCTAGTGGGACAGGCCTCTTGACGTTGGCTCTTGACTCAGCCCATCACTCCCCTTCTCCCTCTGAGCCCAGCAGACGGCCTGTTTTTGCTCCCGCCCAAGAAGCACTCCCTGCCCCCAGCACCCACATGCAGCTCGAGGGGGGATCCTCACAGGAGCTACCCCAGAACCCGAAGTGGGGAGCAGTGGGAGCTAGGTCTGCTGCAGCCCTGAGGCTGGTACTTCAGCAGGGCAGAGGCACCGAGGTAGAAGGTGTGCGCCACCCGTCTGTAGGCGACGCCCCTGCCCCTCCTTTCTGGGCCCCACTCAGTACCAGCTGCCTTCATGGTCCAGGCCCCTGGGGGCCGAGGATGGGGTCCCAAATGGGTCCTAGGGCTGGCCCCTCTGCCTTTATGGTTTGAGTTTGAAGTGGGCACAGTCCCAGTTTGCTAGAGCCCCAACCTTCTGACCCTGTCTCCTGCTGTTTCCCTGACTTACCCATGCAAAGCCAGCTGGCCAGGGTCCCCTCCAGAGACCACAACCTGTGCTTCTCAGGGGGCTGGAGCCCTTCAGCCCCTGCCCGGGGCCCCCAGTTCCTCTAGAGACTGAGGCTCAGCTCATCACTCAGTGTCTCAGTTGAACTGGCTGATATTTCATACTTGCCTCTCAGACGTTCCCCAGAAAGCCCTCCCATCCTCTGCCACCCCAGAGGGGTCAGACCTCCCTGTCCCCCACACCATGCTCACCTCTGGAGAGATGGAGCCTTCCATGCAGGAATGGGAGCAGCAGGAGGAAGAGAGCTGCAAGAGAGAGAGAGATGTGAAGGTTGGGGAGCCTCCAGTGGGAAGAGACAGGTGGTGGGAGGCCCTTACCAAAGAAGATGAGGAGTCAGGACTCCCAGCAGGCACCACTCCAGGGCACTGGCCTGCACCTGGCTGCTGCTGGTTGGTGCATATCATGGCAGCCACAGCTCATGTGGGGCGGGAGCCCTTCAGGGGAGTGTGTTGAGTACCTCCCTTCGTCTTTGTAGGGGTAATAAAGAATATATCTGTTAACCAGTTTTACCGGTTCTTATATAGCTTCAGAAGCCTTTGTTAAATTCATAAGTGATAAGTATACCTTTGTTATGCTACTGAGGTGACTGTGGGTGGGGCTGGTGGGAAGACCTAGCGTAAGAAGATGACGAAGCGGGCGCCTGAGTGGCTCAGTTGGTTAAGCAACTGCCTTCAGCTCAGGTCATGATCCCAGGGTCCCGGGATCGAGTCCCACATCTGACTCCCTGCTCAGCAGGGAGCCTGCTTCTCCCTCTCCCTCTGCCTGCCACTCCCCCTGCTTGTGTCCTCTCTCAATGTCAAATAAATAAATAAAATCTTTTTAAAAAAAAGAAGATGACGAAGCCAGCCTGACTTTCTGGTTCAGTCACATAGCCAGTAATCCCATCCCTCTTGCCTACCTGTTGGGCCTGAGACACTTCCTGGTTGGCAGCCATGTTTGAAGGGCCAGCTGAAAGCCTTCTTGTCCCATGGAAGCCCCACGATCCCTCCTACACCTTACCTGCTGCAATAGTAGGTATAACATTGCCAAGGCATTCTGTGAGTGGTTCCAGCAAAGTTTTGAACCTAAGGGGGTTTGCAGGAGCCCCCGAGTTTGTCGCCAGTTGGTCAGAAGTGCAGGTGGCTTGGGAACCCTACTCACGGCTGCTCCCTGGAGTGGGAGCCATCCTGTGGCACTGAGCCTTCACCCCGTGGAGGCTGCACTAACTCTGGGTGGTTACTGGCAGAATTGCATGGCAGTACACCATGCTTGTTGACCAGTCGGGGGTGAAACAGAGCTGTACTGAGACTCATTTCTCGTTACCAAATTATCTTTTCTTTTTAAATTGACAACATATACATAACATACAAGCGATCATTCTGCCATTTTACGTATACAATTCAGTGGCATTAAGTACACTCAGAGTAATGTGCAACTATCATCACCACCCTCTTTGTGCAGAACTTCTTCATCATTCCAAACAGAAACTCAGTACCTCTTAAACAATCGAGTTACTTTTTTTTTTTCTGCAAATAGGGCCCCTTATTCCCCTCTTTGGAAGGTAATTACAAGGAGAATGAATTACTGCTATCCTTTGACTTTTGGAAGAAAGTGAGAGGAGAGAGGAAGGAGGTCTTTACAAGCTGTTAGTGAGCAGGTTACTTCCGTGGGCATCTAGTGCTTAATCTTGCAGGAGACAGGAGGCAGTATACAAGGGACCTGAGAATTTGCCCCCCACCCCTCTGACTTGCCCATGGGTCTTGAGCTTTATTTATTTAGTTAGTTTTAAAGATTTTATTTATTTATTTGAGAGAGAGAATGAGAGTGAGAGAGAGAGAGCACATGAGAGGGGGGAGGGTCAGAGGGAGAAGCAGAGGGAGAAGATTGATGTGGGACTCAATCCCGGGACTCCAGGATCATGACCTGAGCCGAAGGCAGTCGCTCAACCAACTGAGCCACCCAGGCGCCCCTCTTGAGCTTTATTTTTATGTTTTTAATTTTTTTTAAATTTTTTAAGTAATCTCCACACCCAAATTCATGACGCCAAGATCAAGAGTCACATGCTCCATTGACTGAGCCATCCAGGCACCTTGGGTCTAGAGCTTTAAACTTAGTAGATGGACCCACCACACACCACACAATGGCACAGCCTCTCCTTGCCCTGGAGGGCACCACCCTAGTGATTAGCCAGAAAGGACCTCCCCCAGAGAGTCATGCTGGGCCTCAGGGGCCCTGGGCTTAATCTTTGTGCATTCCATTGTTAGTTTCTTTTTTTTTTTTTTTTTAAGATTTCGTTTATTTATTTGTCAGAGAGAGAGAGCACAAGGAGGGGGAGCGGCAGGCAGAGCAGTAGAGGGAGAAGCAGGCTCCCCGGCGAGCAAGGAGCCCGACGTGGGACTCGATTCCAGGACCCTGGGATCATGACCTGAGCCAAAGGCAGATGCTTAACGACTGAGCCACCCAGGTTCCCAGTTTCTTTTTTTTTTTAAAGATTTTATTTATTTGAGAGAGAGAGAATGAGAGAGAGAGCACATGAGAGGGGGGAGGGTCAGAGGGAGAAGCAGACTCCCCGCCGAGCAGGGAGCCCGATGTGGGACTCGATCCAGGCACTCCAGGATCGTGACCTGAGCTGAAGGCAGTCGCTCAACCAACTGCGCCACCCAGGCACCCTCCATTGTTAGTTTCTTAAGAATAATTCCTGGAAATGACAACTGCTGGATCTGATCATGTGTACATTTTGGGTTTTCGTCTCTCATTTAACTGAGCAAGTCCCCAGTATTCAGAGGAGAAAATTTATTTTTATTATTTTTTATGACTTTTTTTTAAAGATTTTATTTATTTATTTGAGACAGAGAGAGCACACACAAGCAGGGGTGGGAAGTGGGGGGAGGGACAGAGGAAGCAGGAGAAGCAGACTCCCCGCTGAGTAGGGAACCCTATGTGGGGCTCAATCCGAGGACCCTGAGATCATGACCTGAGTCGAGGCAGACGCTTAACTGACTGAGCCACCCAGGTGCCCTCAGAGGAGAAAATTTAAAAATCAAGACCATCATAGGGGCGCCTGGGTGGCTCCGTTGGTTAAGCGACTGCCTTCGGCTCAGGTCATGATCCTGGAGTCCCGGGATCGAGTCCCAAATCGGGCTCCCTACTCAGCAGGGGGTCTGCTTCTCCCTCTGACCCTCTTCCCTCTTGTGCTGTCTCTCATTCTCTCTCTCAAATAAATAAATAAAATCTTAAAAAATAAATAAATAAATAAATAAAAATAAAAATCAAGACCATCATAAAACCTACCTGCCAGAAATCATCAGCACTTACTTACATTTTGGTATATTTTCTTTACATACTCTTTTTTTTTTTTTGCAGTTTACTTGTTCCCAATATCTTATTCGGAAAATTGTCAAACCTACATAAAAATGGAAAAAACTATACAATGAACACCTGGATGCCCTTACTAAATTCACCACTTGTTCACATTGTGCCTTGTCTGTGGCCTACAGATATCTTGGATCTGCGTGCTTATGTCTGTGAGTCTAAGATCGCACTGCAATAACAAAATACCACAGGCTGGGGGGCTTAGACAACAGACATTTATTTTCTCACCATTCTGGAGGCTGGGAGGTCCAAGATCAAGGTGCTAACAGATTCAGTTCCTGGTGAGGTCCCGCTTCCTGGTTTGTAGATAGCTGCCTTCTAACGGTGTGCTCATATGGCAGAGAGAGAGAGAGAGAGGGCCCCCTGGTGTCTCTTTCTCTTCTTATAAGGGCACCAATCCCATCCTGGGGGGTCCTCCCCACATGACCTCATCTAAACCGAATTACCTCCCAGAGGCCCCACCTCCAAATACCATCACATTGGGGGTTAGGGCTTCAACATACATACTGGCGGGGGCGGGGGGCACACAAACATTAGTCTATAATGCTTTACGTCTCTATGTCTCCATACGTACACAGATTTTTTTTTCACTGAATCATTTGAAAGTAGTTTGCAGATGTCATGGCACTTTACCCTTAAAAACTTAAGTGTATGTCTTCTAAGAATAAGGACCTTCTCCCACACAATCCAAAAAAGTCATTATACACTAAGAAAATTCTTTTTTTTTTTTTAAGATTTTATTTATATATTTGACAGAGAGAGAAAGAGCACAAGTAGGCAGAGCATCAGGCAGAGGAAAAGGGAGAAACAGGCTCTCTGCCTAGCAGGGAGCTCGATGCGGGGCTCGATCCTGGGACCCTGGGATCATGACCTGAGCCAAAGGCAGACACTTAACCGATTGAACCACCCAGGCGCCCGACACTAAGAAAATTCTTAATAATTTCATAATGTCATCTAAGAAACTGCTTGTTTTCGAATTTCTCTAGCAATGTCAAAATGTCTTTTATAAATTTTTTTTCCACCCAACCCAGGATTCAGTCATGGCCCACACATTACATTTTATAGTCATCTCTTTAATCTTGTGAAATCTAGGACAGCTCTGCCTTTTTTGGATTTGTATGACTTTGGATTTTTGAAAACTTCCAGCTCAGTTGTCCTCCAGAAAATGACCCACACTCTGGACTCATGGTTAGATTCAGAGTGAACATTTTCTTTTTTCTTTTTTCTTTTTTTAAATTTTTTAATTTATTCATTCGAGACACAAAGATACAGAGAGAGAGAGAGAACATGAGCAGGGGGAGAAGCAGGCCCCCCGCCGAGCAGGGAGCCCGATGCGGGGCTCAATCCCAGGACCCTGGGATCATGACCCGAGCCAAAGGCAGACGCTCAACCATCTGAGCCACTCAGGTGCCCCAGAGTGAACATTTTCAGCAGAAAAACTCTGTGGGTGATGCTGTGTCTGTCCCATGACACCTTCATCCGGTCACGATGTCAGTTTGTCCCATTATGGATGATGCTGAGTTTGACCACTTGGTTTAAGTGGTGACCACCGGGTCTGTCCACTGTAAGAGTACCTTTTGCTCTTTTGTAGTCGGGAGGTTATTTATTCATTGGTTGACTGATTGATTGACTGATGTTTTTTTTTTTTTTTCCTTTTTTTTTTTTAAGATTTTATTCATTTATTTGAGAGAAAGAATGAGATAGAGAGAGCATGAGAGGGGGGAGGGTCAGCGGGAGAAGCAGACTCCCTGCCGAGCAGGGAGCCCGATGCGGGACTCGATCCCGGGACTCCAGGATCATGACCTGAGCTGAAGGCAGTCGCTTAACCAACTGAGCCACCCAGGCGCCCTGACTGATGTTTTTAATAAATATTCCCTGAGTACCTGCTCTGTGCCTGGCCCCTTACTAGGCTGTGCTGGGAATACATGAGTGACCAAGGCACTCTTGACCCTGCATTCTTGGGACTCCCAGTCCATGGGGGAGACAGACCGCTCCCCAGATGGTGACAACCCAGAGTGGTTGGAGCTGGGATGGCAAAGCCCATACGGAGGGTGACAGACCCAGCCTGGGTGGTCAGGAAGGGCTTCCCACAGGAGGAAGCATCTGAGCCAGGACCTGAAAATTCACGGTGAATGTGGGAAGGAGTGCATGTTGCAGGCAGAAGGAATGGCATATGCAAAAGCCCAGAGATGAGATAGAGCAAAGGGGGCTGAAAGCACTGAATGGGAACGGCCAGAAAATCAGCAATGGGATAGATCACATGCGGCCTTGTGATCATTTTAAAGAGTCAGGACTTTTTCTCTGAGCAACAAACCCTCAATCCTTCTATCTGTTTCTAAGCTGCTTATCCTGCCTTCCCTTGATTTTTTTTCCTAAAGCAGCTTTAGTGAGGTGTACGTGACACACAATATAACACACATATATAAAGTGTGTAACTTGACTTTTGACCTACGTATGTCCTTGTGAGATAGTGAACACATTTCATCATTCCCCAAGTTTGCTCAAGCCCCCCCCCTCCCCCAAGCAAACACTGCTCGGCTTTTGAGATCTCACTACCCACCACAGATGCCAGGCTGCAGAGACTGTGGAGGGCACATGTGTTTTCTCTGTGGCTTCTCGCAGTGAGTGGGAGGAGCATCCTTGAAGCCTTGCTCAAGATTTCAGGTCCAGAGAGGGGACAAGATGGCCGAGCCTGGCCCACGAGCCTGAGAGCTGGTTGCCAGGGCTGGAGAGCAGCAGTCTTGGCGGGGGGGGGCCTGAAGAGAAAGGTGAGGGCCCACCAGCAGCACTCACTTTGGCACACACTCCGGTTCTTGCCAAGTCGCCCTTCTCCCCCGCCTCTCCATCATGAGAACCCCAGTTTGATTAGGTGTAAGCATGTGGCCAGCCAAGAATGTTGGACCCCCCCGCCCCCCGCAGGGAAGGGTGGCTCCATGACACGGAGGCCAATCTGCTCCATGGGGTTTTCAGGAAACCCAGTGGCTTTCTCATAAAAAGGGAGAGATCAGATGCACATGCTTTCTGACCAGCCCTGCCCTGCCTATCACCTAGAAGGAGGATGTGGCCCCCAGAGGGAAAGCAGGCATCTTTGGGGCATGTGGCTAAAATCCCCATCATGAGGGAGGTAAGGCTGAGAGAGCGGGAGCCTGGGTCCCTGGTGACATCCCGGGGGCCACCATGGCAGCCCTGGCTGCTGGTTGTGGGAGAAGAGTAATCCCCATTTGGGAAAGCCATGGGATTCTCCAGTTTCAATTCCATGCCGTTCCTGGCTGACAACAATGACGCATCCCCAAACCAGGAGAGTGGTTTCGACTTTGGAAAACTGAACACCCCACAGATACAAGCACTCATTCCTGAGGCCACTGCTGTTTGGCGGGGTCCCCCTTGGGCTCAGCAGGGAGCCGTCGTCTTCAGTCTGAGAGCCCTCCTCATGACAGAATCAGTCCATCTCAGGGGCAGACACTCCGAGACCCCGGCGTTCCATTCTGTTTGTTTAAACAGCTTTATTGAGGTGTAATCTACGTGCCACAAAATTCCTGTTTCCAGTGGACGCTTTTGTTATTTTTAATAAATTTACGTAGCTGTGCAACCATGACCAAAATTCAATCTTAGAAATATCTCTGTCACTCTAACGAGATCCCGTGTGTCCATTAGCAGTCACTCCCAACCCCCCCACCCCCTCACCCCTACCCCTTAGCCCCACTGACCCTCCCACCCCCACCCCCAGCCACCACTAATCTACTTCCTGTCTCTAGAGATTTCCCTGTTCTGGACATTTCGTATAAAAGGAACCATTAACACTATATGGTCTCTTGTGTCTGGTTTCTTTCACTCAGCATGATGCTTTCAAGATTCATCCATGTTGTAGCATGGATCACTGCTTCCCTCCTTTTTGTGTATTAATAATACTCCACTGTATAAATACACCCACATTTTATTTATCCACTCATCAGTCAATGGCCACTGGGTTGTTTCCACTTTTTGGCTCTTGTGAATAACGCTACTGGGAACATTTGTGTACAAGCATGTGGACGTATGTTATTTCTCTTGCGTAGATACCTAGGAGTGGATTTGTTGGGTCTTATGGTAAATTGATGTTTAACTTTTTAAGCAACTGCCAAACTGTTTTCCAAAGTAGCTGAACGACTGGGCATTCCCACTAGAGGTAGAAGAGTGTTGCTTTCGCTCTGAAACCTTGAAAGCAGTTGGGGTTTTTAGTTGTCTTGATTATAGTTATTCTAGTAGGTGTGAAATGGTACCTCGTTGTGGTTTTGATTTGTGTACCTCTAGTGACTAATGTGTTGAGCATCTTTTAATGTGCTTATTGGCCATTTGTATGTCTTCTTCGGTGAGATGTCTGTTCAAACCTTTTGACCATTTTAATTGGATTATTTATCTTCCTAATGTTGAGTTTTAAGAGTTCTTTTTTTTTTTAAGATTTTATTTATTTATTTGACAGAGAGAGACAGCGAGAGAGGGAACACAAGCAGGGGGAGTGGGAGAGGGAGAAGCAGGCTTCCCGCAGAGCAGGGAGCCCGAAGCGGGGCTCGATCCCAGGACCCTGGGATCATGACCTGAGCCAAAGGCAGACACTTAACGACTGAGCCACCCAGGCGCCCCGAGTTTTAAGAGTTCTTTATATGTTCTGGATACAAGTCCTTTATTAGATAATAATCAAACTATTATTAGATTATATTATTAGATAATAAATATATTATTATATATCAATATATAATAGTATTATTGGATATTATTTGTAAATATTTGCTCCCAGTCTGTGGCTTGCCTTCTTACTTTCTTAATTGTATAAAATTCCTTTTTTTTTTTTAATTTTATGTATTTATTTGACAGAGAGAGACACAGTGAGAGAGGGAACACAAGCGGGGGGAGTGGGAGAGGGAGAAGCAGGCTTCCCGCGGAGCAGGGAGCTCTATGTGGGGCTCGATCCCAGGACCCTGGGATCATGACCTGAGCCGAAGGCAGACGCTTAACGACTGAGCCACCCAGGCACCCCTAAAATTCCTTTTTTTTTTTTATTTTATTTTATTTTATTTTTAAAGATTTTATTTATTTATTTGAGAGAGAGAGAATGAGAGACAGAGAGCACGAGAGGGAAGGGGATCAGAGGGAGAAGCAGACCCCCCGCTGAGCAGGGAGCCCGATGCGGGACTCGATCCCGGGACTCCAGGACTGAGCTGAAGGCAGTCGCTTAACCAACTGAGCCACCCAGGCGCCCTCCTTTTTATTTTTTTAAAGTAAGCTCTGTGCCCAACGTGGGGCTTGAACTCCCAACCCCAAGATCAAGAGTCGTGTGCTCTACCCACTGAGCCAGCCAGGTGCCCCTAAAGTTCCTTTTTTAAAAAAAGATTTTGTTTGTTTGTTTAGAGCAGGAGTGGGGGAAGGGGCAGAGGGAGAGGGAGAGAGAAAATCTCAAGCAGACTCCACACTGAGCACGGAGCCTGACTTCCACAAAGGAACTTGCTTAGATTTTGGTATTATACCAAGTCTAAGGATGAATTCAGGAAATATTGATATTTTCACACTACCATTGATTCCAAGTCACCACAAACCCTCTCTGAAGAGATTATAAAAATTAGCAAGACACCCCAACCTGCATTATGAAGTCAGTATCACCGTAACACCCAAACCTGACAAGAACTTTGCAAAAACAAACATCTAGCTCTCTCATGCACAGAAGATACAAGTATCCTCAAAAAATTTAGGAGAGCAGGGGCGCCTGGGTGGCTCAGTTGGTTAAGCGACTGCCTTCGGCTCAGGTCATGATCCTGGAGTCCCGGGATTGAGTCCCGCATTGGGCTCCCTGCTCAGCGGGGAGTCTGCTTCTCCCTCTGACCCTTCTCCCTCTCGTGCTCTCTGTCTCTCATTTGCTCTCGCAAATGAATAAATAAAATCTTAAAAAAAAAAAAATTTAGGAGAGCAAATCCAACAATATATAAAAAAGAAAATTTATCATTTCAGAAATCTTATTAACATTTTGAAAAAATTAGTCCATGTAATTCATTATAAATAAAAAGAAGAAATGACTTATTATCATTTAGGTAGGTACAGGAAAGATATTTAATTAAAGTAGACACCCATTCATGATTAAAAAAAAAACAACTCTCAGAAAACTAGGAAAAGAGTGGACTTCCTCAAGTTGGTAGAATCCTACAGCAAATATCATACTTTCTTCTTTGATGTCTCAAAGGAGCCAAGGAATAAATGGCACAAGAATCTGGAAGGAAAAAATAGTTTTTATTTGCAGATGACTAGATACATACAGTTTAAAGAACCTAAAAGCTGTGTGTATGTCTGTATGCATATGTTTGAATTAATAAACTGATTCTGAAATTCACAAGGATGGAGCCTGATTTGTCCCCAGGCCACAGTCTGAGAAAACACCCTGCTGTTTAATGGTGGCATGAGTTGAAGCTTGTTGTGAAACCAGCCCCAAAGTTTTCACTTTGACCATGCCCACCAGAGACTAAAATGAATTCACATAATTCATTGATGCTTTGTACTCGACAGAAACTCATCCTGGCCTGCTCTGGAATGGGGACTTCCCAGTGAACTGACATCTCCTGCAAGCGTCCTAGATTAGCATCCTGCTGCTGAGTAGTTACCTGCCCCAACAGTTCAGGGTGAAAGAACCAACACACACTTCTATCACAAAATATCTGCTGCTCATGTAAAAATTAATTTCAGACAAGGAAACAGTCTGTATGGAAACAGTAGAGGTTGGTAGGGGCTTGGGCACAGGTGAGTTCATTCCAAAGATCACCCTGGAGAGATGTTCAGAGACCTTAAAAATCATGCTAGGGACTTTGGCTTTTTTCCTGAGGACACTGAGCCACAGCACATTCTGAGCAGGGGAAGGTCATGGTCAGATCTGTGCTTTAGAAAGACTCTTCTGGCTACCTTGTGGGGGCTGTGTTGGAGGGGAAAAGGGTGGGAGAGGAAGAGGCCTGGATCAGGGCAGGGGCTGCAGGGAGGGAAAGGAGGATGTAGAAGGCTCCAGGAGAGACACTCCCTTTGGGTCAGCACCCAGTGTCAATCCCGCCTTGATTTTGGCATTGGCTGGGCAGGGCCTGCCCCCCTGTTCCCTGCACCATAACCTCAGCTGTAGCTTTCCAGTTAACACAATGGGTCCACATTCTCAGAGTTCTCACTTAGCTCACTTATCAAGATGTAGATGTGATACACCTGAGTGGTGACTCTAAACTTGTCTGCATGTTTGCATCTTCTATAATACAATGTTTTAATAAAGAAAGACTATGAAAATCACAAATATGGTTGCCAACCCCCCTGAAACCGACAGATGTTCTGAAAGGAAAAGTTAATGAAATCTAACAGGATGTGGAAGGAAGAAGGGCAAAGAAAACAAGAAGAGGGACATCTAGAGGCGTGGAGGGTCAGTGCAGGCGGTGCCTCAGACTGTTCCGGAAGATATAAAGGGGAAATGGAGAGCAGGAAATGCATAAGATGTACAAAATGAGGGGCTCATCAAGACCACCCTTACTTCCGACACCAACTGCAAGTTCGAGGGGGGCCCACAACAACCCCCAGTTTCGATAACTTGCTAGAAGGACTCACAGAACTCACTGAAATTGTTATACTCCTAGTTACAGTTTATTACAGCAAAAGGATACAGATTACAATCAGCCAAGGGAAGAGGCATGGAGAACACAGCCCAAGAGAATTCCAAGTGTGAGCTTCCAGCTGTCCTCTTCCTGTGGAGTCATGGACAGAACTAACTTCTCCCAGCAACGATGAATGACAAATGTATGGAGTATTGCCAACCAGGGAAGTTCACCTGAGCCGTGGCATCCAGGGGTTTTAGTGGGGATGGGACATAGAGACCAGATTTACCACCTGTGTGGCTGACCTTAGTTTCTAGCCTTTCTAAAGGCTGAACTGATACCACATGGCCCAAAGCCCCCACCATAAATTACATTGCTAGTACAGATTATCTGGCCTGGCCCAAGGCTCCAGGTAAACAAAGGTGCTCTTATCTGGCAGGACATTCCCCAAGGGCAAAGACCAGATCTCTGTTTGGGTAGGGTTAATACTTAGATGCACAGACAAGGAAAATTCCCAGGACTAAAGAGAGAAACAGGGTTCAGATGAGGGGTATAAAATAAGGGAAACTCACTCATAGGCCCATTCAGTGCCACAGGGATGTCAACAACACCCCTCTGCCCATTACAGGTAATGAAGGTCTGCAAATCGCTGAGGAATGTGATTTTGTTTTTTGGGTTTTTGTGTATGGGTTTTTTGTTTTTTTAAGATTTTATTTATTTGACACAGAGAGAGAGAGAGCACAAGCAGGGGGAGCAGCAGAGGGAGAGGGAGAAACAGGCTCTCCGCTGAGCAGGGAGCCCGAGGCAGGGCTCGATCCCAGGACCCCGGGATCATGACCTGAGCCAAAGGCACATGCATAACCCACTGAGCCACCCAGGTGCCCAAGGAGTATGATTTTGAACCAGTAATTCTGGCCCAGAAACTATCATCCTAGTCCCGTGTGAAAGTGGAAAAAGATATTTCAAATATGCAAAGATTCAAAATACTTAGGTACCAAGACCCTTTCTGAAAAAGGTACTTAGGGAGATACTTAAGCCAACCTAGAATGGAATTCACAGAGTCGGTTTCTCAAAGAGGAGGAACAGTGTGAAGGAGAACAATGTGAAGACAGGATGAGAGGACAGCCCCTCAGCGGCCCAGAAAATAGCTTACGGGTCCACAGCTGACTAATAAAGAGAATAGGAAAAAAAAGAGAGAGAGAGAATAGGAGCAAAGAGCTGGATGGTCTTGGTCACATGGTGAGCTAGGGATTGGTGGATCATAACCGGTATTTGTGGTGAGAAACACCACTCTAGGGAAAACTAAAAAGTGCATACAGTAAAATAAAACTCTAAATATGAGAAGGCTGGGCACCTGGCTGCCTCAGTGGGAAGAGCATGCAACTCTTAATCTCAGGGTCGTTAGTTCAAGCCCCATATTGGACATGGAATATACATAAATAAGCAAACAAATAAAAATAAGTATGAAAAGACTAAAATGTGACATGACATGTAGCAATGGTTAGAGCCACCAATTGTTACTGCTTCAGAATGCAGAAACAAAATTACATCTTCGTTATGGGTTCACAGCGATTAGTATTTACATAACCTTAATTATATACACGCTCTATATTTTCATTTTCAGACTCAGTCTATGGACAAAGCACTGAAGACTTATTTTAACCTTAGAAAGACAGCATGGCCGGGCGCCTGGGTGGCTCAGTCGGTTAAGCGGTTGCTTTTGGCTCAGGTTGCGATCTTGGGGTCCTGGGATCGAGCCCCGTGTTGGGCTCCTTGCTCCGTGGGCAGTCTGCTTCTCTCTCTCCCTCTGTGCTCTCTCTCTCTCTCAAATAAATAAAATCTGAAAGAAAGAAAGAAAAAGAAAGAAAGAAAGAAAGAAAAAGAAAGAAAAAGAAAACTAAGATACTGTGGCAATGTAACAGTAATAGTATGGGGGACTGACCATAGGAGGTGGGGGAGTGGAGGGCAGGGTAGGGCAATTAATATGCTTATGGGTACACTTGTCAGGAAGTTCAGGCAATAGGCATATTATCTACAAGGACAAAGATTACCGATAAACAGTAAAAAATTAAATTCAAGTCACCTGTAAAAATTGAGAGTGGGGAAGGACAGGATATAGAATATGTGATAAAGTCACATAAGGGTGGATGGCAGTAGAACATTCAACACAGAATATTTTTTTAAAAATTCAACTTAGTGAATCAAGAAATGGAGGTACAGGCTTGTTATTTGGCATCGTGGGGTTAAACTAGAAGAAATCAATGCAGGAAAGACCAAAAGTGGTTGGAGTGGGAGCAGGACTGAAGCTGGAGGTGGGAAGGCAGACTTCCGTTTTTCAGTCTACCCCCTTCTATGTAGTCTAAATCATCCCCCCCATGTGCATGAGTTACTCTTCTACCAAAAAGGAAGGAAAGGTAATC
The DNA here is from genome assembly GCF_002201575.2 of Neomonachus schauinslandi. Classification (NCBI taxonomy): domain Eukaryota; kingdom Metazoa; phylum Chordata; class Mammalia; order Carnivora; family Phocidae; genus Neomonachus; species Neomonachus schauinslandi. Next base: position 9,688,659 of record NC_058418.1, read on the forward strand.
AGGTCAGCTGTGGCAGGGGTGAAGTATACGATGTTTTCAGAAATTCATTTCTTAATGAGCTCGAGGACCCGTATTTTCCCGGTCAGTATCTCTGTATCTATGGATGGGTATTAATTGTTCCCGGAGTGATTCGGGGTGTTTCAACACCCAAGCTCTGATTGTGTTGTGTTTATGGACGATGACACGCTCCTAGTCCTTATTCACCTGAATAAGTGATTAGGTAAAGAAGTTGTTGGCACAGCCTGGCTCAAGCCCCAAGCTCCGAAGCCCCAAACCCCATAGCGAACACGCCTCGGGAGATGGGAAGTGTCAGCGCCACCTTCAGGGGAGGAGGGGAGGATCCTGGCTGGCCCTCGAGCGCACTGGGGAAGGAGCTTGAAGGAGCAAGCCTTACACCTGCTTTTTTGTGACACCCTCCCCCCCCGAGGTGCGGTCCCCCACTCAGGACCTCCCCTCCAGAGCAGCATTTCTCATCCCTGGCTGCTCGCCAGAATCTTCTGGACGCTTTCAAAAGATGCCCTCCGGGCCACCCCAGGCCAGATAACCCGCTCGGCCCCTGCGCCGGTCCTCTTTAAGGCGCCCACTCCCTAACGCCGGCGATTCTGGCTGTCCGTGTTCCCATTGCTCCGGCCGGGACACCGAGGCGTCGAGCGGGGGGGGGGGGACTGCAGCGGCTCCCGCGCAAAAGATCCCTTCCCCCTCTTCCCCCGCAGTGTACCACTGGGCGGAGATGCGGGCCAAGATGCGCATTATGGGCTTCAATGCGCACGCCGTCAAGCCGCTGAACGAGGACGCGGCCGCCGAGCTGGGCGCCGAGCTGCTGGGCGAGGCCACCATCTTCGTCGTGGCCGGCGGCTGCCTGGTGCTGGAGTACTGGCGCCACCAGGCGCTGCGCCGGCGCAAGGAGAGGGAGCGGCACGCCGCCTGGAGCGCCATGCGGGACGAGGTGGGCCACCTGGCGCTGGCGCTGGAGGCGCTGCAGGATCGCGTGCAGGCGGCGCCGCTGCAGAGCGCGGTGGTGGAGCTGCAGGCGCAGATGCGGGAGGTGCGCGCCCAGCTCGGCGCCCGGGACCCGCCGTCCGCACCCCAAGCAACGCCCAAGGAATAGGGGGCCGGGGGACCTTGGTCTTCGATGTGGCTGTGGTCTGGGCTGTGACGTCTCCGACATGACCTTCTGTCCACACTGTCCCTTCCTGAACCGGCCCAGCTAATAACCACCCTGCCCTTTTAGGGGCAGAAGGGAGGCGGGACTGGGGCTGAGGCAACCGGGCTTTTGGTCATGTCCCTACTAACCTGCCCAATGGTACCTTCCGCAGGGGCTCCTCCACCCATTAGTGGAATGTTCCAACAGGAGTCCCATTGCCCACCCCGCCTCCAACTCACCCCCACCCCTAGTCCACTGATTTAGCAGTTTGTAATGGGAAGACATTGTCTTCCATTGGATCCCACCCACCCACTACTAGGTGGGCCAGCAGGACACACGGACCTAGCTAACTCATTCTGTCACTCACACGTCCACTTATCTGAGTGGCTCTCCTGCCCCATCCATTATCCATTACACCAGAACACCCTTTCCCCCTTCTTCATCGGTAAAGACCATTGTAACGATGTAACGAAAAGGCAAACTCCCGAGGGACTGTGGGCCCCATCATTTTCCATTTACCTCACTTTGGAGGGGGCAGAGAGGGATGGATCTTGGAGTGTCTTAGCTCCAGCGAGATCCCCCATGGCTCCTGCCTTCAGTCCACCATCCATTGGTACCTCAGTTGGTCATCCCCTCCCGTGGATCATCCCAACAGATACCCCCACTTTAGTGTGTGCCATAACCCATGGAAAGGTTGGGCAGGGTCTCCTCGCCTTCTGTGGTCTGTTCCAGCAGGATTTGGTCCTCTGGGTAGAAACATCGGTCCTGCCTAGGGATGAACCATTCTGTGTTTTGGTCTCACCTTTGTTTACCTGTCTGAAGTTCTGGACCTACTGTTGTCCTTGTCCACTGTCCTCTACTAGCCCCTCATAGGAACCCCCACCTGTTCCCCTACTACATGAGGGCACTTGTCACATCCCTCATCCAAACCCGCTCTTGAGTACTCAGGGCTTCCTTCTTCCTTCTTGCCTTTGGACTGGTCACCCAGCTCACCCTCACCCTCCTTCCTACAAAGGCTTCCTCCAGTGGGACCACCTGCCCCTCAGCCCTGAAGTTCCCCACCCCCATCCAAATGGAATATTCCAACCAAGCAGGGTTATCTACCCCACCTACCCCCTGCCCACCCACTGAACCACTGAAGGGGGTGTGTATGAGCTCTGTGATTTCTGAATTCTATTTTTTTAAGACTGTAAGTATTTTATAATTAAAGGAGCTCTGGGGTAAAGAAGTCATCTTTAAGAATGTGTCTGAGAACCATGGTGTACATCTGCAAAATGGGTATAAGGCTCATTGGTTTTAGCAGAGAAGCTGGGAGGATTCCCATAGGAACCAGGCAGAGTCCATCCTATAAGGTGTTTCCCAGATGGGGAAACTGAGGCCCCCGGGGTAGCAAAGGGACTTGCCCGATGCCACACAGTGAGGGACTGTCCTTAGGTTTCTCAGGGTGGTAGATTGGTTGCCGGAGCGTGGGAACTGGAACAGGTGCAGGGTGGGAAGGAAGAGGAGGAGGGTAAGGTGGATTACTATGGGAGGGGCACACCCCACCCCCATCCTCATCAGAGCAGCCCTTTGAAATCAATCCAGAAATCTTCACATTTATAAAAAACTGGCAGATTTATTCCATCGGGGCCCATTTTCAAGAAGCTAAAGGTGAAGGTGGGAGAGGAGAGGTTTCCTCCCCTTTTCCTTTCTCCCTCATCTTATTTTCCCCAGGGGGTAAAAATGGCCTGGACCCCAAAACCTACCCAAATAAAAAACCAAAAAACTGAGGTTCCAAAAAGTTATAGCATCTTAATTCCTCATAGAAAAGGGGAAGGAGCCAAAGGGAAGGGAGCTCCCTGGGGTGGGGGTGAGGGAGGTGCCCCCAGCCTGGTGGGTCATCCCCCCCCCTTAAATAGCTGCCCCAAATGGGACAAGCCTGGGGTACAGCATTTAAAAACTCCCCACACCCCTATTTTATCAAAACCAAAGAGAAACAAAATTTCCCTTTCCCCACAACCTAAATATATATATATATTTTTTTTCTTAAAAAAAAAATTCGAAGGCATTAAGCGTTAAAGTGAATCTAGAACAAGGGAATGTGAAATTCCCTCCTTCCTTCCCCCTTACTGTGGGGTTAATTGGTACATCCCCAGCAGAGGAACCAGCCCCAAGGGGATGGCGGAGGGGAAGGGCCAAAGGGAGCAAAGGGTGGGGGCCTCCCCAGCCAATCAGCAGCCAGTATGGGTGTGGGCGTGGAGACAAGGAAGCCACACCCCTTTGGAATTTTCCAAGTAGGACGGGGAGTGGGGAAGATGCATTCCTGTGTAGTCTTCAGCCAATTCCAAGTCAAGTTGAGGCAGGGAAAGCGGGGTGACAGGCGGGGTGTGCAGAAAGGAGATATGAGATCTTCCAGGGCCCTGTGGTCAGGGGGAACCCCGCTTCCTCAGCTCCTGGACAAACGCTGGAAGAAAACCGGCAGAGGTCAGGGGCAGAAGAGCCTCTCCTGCCTTCCCTTCCCATACAGGACCCTTTCCGGGAGACACGATGCCTCCAAAGTAAATGTTTAAAATAAAAACCTCACCTTCAATGATTTCCTCTTTTACTTTCTGTAGTTCCTTCCTCACCTCTTCCAGAAGCTCCTGGAAATAATGGGTGCAACCAATGAGGAAGGGTGCCTGGACTTGCAGAAATGAAGCCGCCCTTTCTTAATGACGGAAGGGCCAGAGGAAGAAGGTTCAAGACTCCCCCCATCCCCCAACACACACACACACACACACACACAGTGACATCACTGATAAGGCCACAGAGTGACTGGAGGATTCTAGGGGAAAATTCTGGATCCTTGGAGCCAGATGAAAAGGACTGGAGAGCATCCAGTACCAGCGCTGGCAAATACATTCCACTCTCCTGCCAATTCCAATTGGTGCTGGCTACCTGGGCCTAGCGTGCTGGAAAGGACTCTGGGTATTCATCAGGAATGACTGCAGTGATAGATTAGTAAGGTCTGTCTCCGGCACTGGAAAAAGGAGGCTGTGGTATGTGTGTCATCCCTGATCTGATTCAATCTCTCCCTTTCTCAAGCTGGAAAACTGAGGTTTCTGAGGCCTTTTCATAGAATCACAGGGCAGGTCGGTGTTAAGAGTTTGGACGCAGATCTCCTTTCTTCCTGTGGCCCCTTTCTAGCCCCCAAACTTCCCCCTCCGGGCCCCTCCCCAAGCTACCTGTTTCACTCTCTCCAGGTCGGACTCATCACTGGAGCTGGGCGTAGAGGGGTGGGCCTCGGAAGTGGTCACAGAAGAAGAGGACTTCATCCTAGGAGAGTCGGTGTGGTTTGGAACAGAAACGAGGTTAGAGAGAGGGTCTGCCTCCCCTGCTTCCCATTCCGGGGGTCGCATTGTGTTCCTTCCTACAAATTTGGCAAATCTCATCTTTTTCGGGGAGGGAGGAGGAGCAGCATGGATGGCCCACCTTGGCAAGGTTGTGCTGTTTTTCTCCCAAGGTCTCCGCACAGGTTCTGGGGGAAAGGCGACAAATCAGGAAGAGATCAGGGACAAGGAATGCCCCGCCTCCATCTTTCCCCCCAGCCCCATCAGCCCCTGTTCAAAGAACCTTCTTAGGAGCCTACAATCCCCAGCATTGTTTGCACAGACTCCCCCCATGAGGGGGCGTTCCACGTGAGAACAGGGCACCCTGACTTAAGAGTTCCAGCAGCTAGACTGGCTCACTCACCACTCTGGGCTGGGACTCTGGCCTCTGGCTCCTCCTGCTGGTGGGAAATAAAACTGTCATGAGGCCGACGGCTCATTCTCCTCCTCCGGCTTCAAGCCCCGCCCATTCCTATCACACACCCGGCCCTCCCCAGTAGCCCTGCCCGAATGGTACAGCCTAAGGTGCGTATGGCAGGAAGAGCCCCTAACTCACATTGGCAGATTCATCCTTGGGGGGTTTCTCCCCAACTTGTGTGGCTTTCCTTCTGCAGGAGGGACAGGCAAAAACAGATGACTTCAGCCCTCCCTCAGCCACTAGTAATTCTTACCAGAGTTCTAGAAAGGTGGAGTCTAAGGTGTAGTGTTCTGGAATTCTCCAAAGCTAAGGAAACTGGAGTTTTTAGAAGTTAAGGAAAGTGCTGTTCTCCAACTGGAGTGGTTTACGATTCTCACATTTGGGAATCACAAAATCCTAAGAGTGGGAGGAAGTCTCTGTCTTAGACGGCTGGGATTCTAGGAATCTGAGTTTCCAAGATTCTGAGGCAGGATCTCCTCAGGGGAGACCCCCTGAGGTCCTACAATTCTGGTTTTCAGAACATTCTGGAGGCTACCTAGGTGGTTCCAAACCTCAGCCATCTCAGGAGAATGGAATCTCCAGCATTATATCCCAAACCTGCCTGTCAAAGAGGGAACTTTCACCCAAAGAAACAAACCAGGCGGGAATCTGAGCCCTCCCCCAACCTCGCCCTACTGAACTGAAATCTCCAGGTGGTAACTGCTGGTCTGAGGGGTTTCTTCCCAGAGCTTTCCAAGGCACTGACGGCTCTAGGCTCCAGGCTCAGGCTCACCTCCGGGCCAGCATGGCGTTCATCTCTTCCATCAGCCCCCCACCCGTGCTCCGACTGCTCTCTGCTTTGGGGGCTGAGGGCGCCCCTGAGGCCTCCTCCTGCTGGAGAAATTACAAAGAGGAGGGGGCTTTATGGGCGGGCCTCTTGGCCCCCCAGCCCTCCTGTGACACCCCCATCCCCAGAAACTCTGGCCTCACCCCATTATTCCATCAGGGCCATCACCCCACATCCTGCCCCGCATGGCCCCCTCACCTTGCTGACTTTCCTGAGTTTCGCTCCAGCAATGGCTGCCGCAAGCCCGGGGGCCCCTGTTCCTCCACCACTGGGGCCTTGTGCTGTGGGGAGAGGGGGCGCAGGGGGTGGGCCTCCCCCTGCTCCGTGCCCTGCAGCCGAGACCCCTGAGGGGGCACCAGGGGGTGGGGGGGGACCAGGAGGAGGAGGAGGTCCTGGAGGTGGGGGTGGTCCCCCAGCTGGGGGAGCAGGTGGGCCTCCTGGAAGAAACACAGAAAAGGAGGGTGCTAAGAGAGGAGCCTCACTCCTTGCTGTCCAGCTGGCCCACCCCCTCCTCGGGGAGCTCCCCCCCCCACCCCCCCAAGGCCACCAAGCAATCACCTGCATTGGAGACTCGGCGCTCCACGTGCTCCGGTGGGCCTGGCTGTTGCCTGAGAAGGGGTGATGGGAGCTGCCGTCACTCTGGGGCCCAAGGATGACCAGCAACCTCCCAGCTCCTCTCCCAGATCTCCAGGGAGGCTGACTGCCAATCCCCACCCTTGCCTTCCTCCCCCAGGGGCCCAGGAAAGAGATGGGGGACGGGTAGGGACAGGGTGGGACCGAGACCTTAGCATTGGAGTCATCAGACTGTCAAGGACATGTGAATTACAAAATGCCCAAGATCTCTTAAACAACCAACTTTTGGACTCTGGGAACGTGGGGGACCAGGATTTGAGGGGTCAGAATGTTCTGCAACTCTGGGTGTGGGTGTTTCTCGGACTCCAGGAAGTGGGGTTTTCTGAAAGCCCTTCATTTCTAGCCCCCTGGGAGTAGTAAGAACATTCTGGAAACCGAACTTTGGAGTGTTCTGGACTCTGGGAGGCAGGGGTTCTGGAATATCCTAGAACTCTGGTGCTGGTAAGGTTCTCCACCCAGGGGCTGGCCCCACCTCCTTTGCTGCTCCATCTCCTCTGGGGCGGGACCGTTCTGGACAGACCAGGTGGAAGGTGCTGCAGGTGGTGGGGGTGGTGGAGGCCCCCCTCCTGAAGGCGAGAGTAGAAAAGCGTGGTGAGTCAACCCCTGAACTCTGCCCCACCCGGTGACACTCTCCCTCCGCTCTCCCAGGAATCTCTCCCAGAGGCGCTCGCTTCCTTCTTCCTCCAGGACCCTGACCCTTGGGCTGGGATGTGCGTTGCGGGTCGGCACCAGCCTCCCTTGACTGAGCAGGTATGAGGCGGGTGCTGTGAGGATTCCCATCGAAGGCCCACAGCGGGCAGTCACCTGCCCCATTCTTGCATACCAGAATTTGCGTGAACAAGAACGATTCAGGCTGATTTCTAGCATCCGGGCTCTTAACCACGGTCACCGCCACTCAGACCCCAGCCCAAGAACTCGCTGGAAAGATTGGAAGCCTCTTTCTCACCCACCTCCAGGCCTCTGGCTCCCACAACCTAAACTACCCACCGTGCTTTTCTGGGCCCCCAGCCAAGCAAGCCCTTCCCCACTGGCACTGAGGTTGCCCCAGGAAGGAAATGCCTCTGCCACTGGGGGGATGCGAAGTCCGACAGCAGTCCCCCCCAGACCCTGGATGCACCGTGGTCTCCTAAAGTCTCGCCCCTCAGAGTACTGTGTCTGTGGACTGGCAGACTCATCCCCAGGGCACTGGTTACAAATGCGGAGGCTCAGGCTGCGCCCCGGCCCATCTGAACCAGAATCTGCACTCACCCACCTGCCCCGGGGATGCGTGTGCGTGCTCACGTTTAAGAAATCCCAACTGGAGATCTTTCTCTTAATAATGAGGCCAGAAAACGAACTGATGACCTGTCACTACAACGGCTACCTAGTGAAAGGGCACAGGGAGCCTTCTGGGGGCTGGAAGGATCTGGATCTGGATCTGGATCGGGGAGGCGGTCACCTGGGAGTGTGCATGTGTAAAAGCATCCCCTTAGGAATCGTGCATTTTATACGCGGGAGCGCGTGGGGCACACAGGAGCCTCTGCAAAGTCCTCCCCGTAATTCTCCGCGGTGGCAGTGCAGTAGCAATTGATGAGAATGAGGGGTAATTTGGGGGTGGCAACGTGGCGGCCCCAGGCAGGGCTCCGGCAGCCCCCCCCCCCCACTCTCTCACCTTCCAATGCCTCTAGGGCGCTGGCCATGGCCGCCGCGAACTGTGCTGCGTCCTCCTTGCTCCCGAAGTTGAGGCCCCAGACCTGGCGGGCGTCGCGCCACTGGTGGAAGCTGGGGGTGGCCTGGTTATACTTGATACCCCGGACGATGGCACAGTTGATGACCACCTGGGTGGGAGGGGAAAGGTGGGTGAGGATGGGGGCATGCAGGGTGCGGGCCGCAGCCTGCAGAGGGAGAGGGAGGGGCAGGCAGAGGCCTCACCTGCTGTTCTGGCTGCATCTTCCAGCCAACAACCCGGAAGGTATTGGCTGTTGGGTTGTGGTAGATCTGGACGCGGCTGAAAGCCTGGGGGCCCGTGCCTGCCGGCTGCCATCGCTTGTTGCTGTCATCATAAAGCATCACAGTGGCCCAGCTGGAGCAGATAACCGTCTCACTGCGGGGAGGGGGGAGGGCGCAGGGCGGGTTAGTGGAGGGGAGCACGGCCCCCCACCCTCCAAGGGGCCCGTCACCTGCATCTGGCTCTCCCAGGGACATTCAGAGCTTCCCGGCATGTGAGGGGGAGGGAGACAGCCCGAGAGGGGAGAGACAGAGACAGACAGACCGGGCATGGGGGAGGGAACAAGCTGAAAGGCAGGGGCTGGAGAGGCAGACAGACAAGCACGGAAGGGAGTAAGACAGACAGACAGGCAGATGGAGGAAGACAGAGTCGGGAGACAGACAGAGGCAGGGGACCACAGGTGAGAGAGCCGGGACGGTGGGGACCCAGCACTGGGGACTAGCCCCTGCCTGGTGCTGTCAGACTCAGTTTCCCCGTCTCTGCCAGGGTGCTTGACCAGTCCCCCAGCCCCCCTTCCCTGCTCAGCTCAGAAGAGGAAGCTGAGGCTCAGGGAGGGGAAGGGTGAGGTCTGCAGTACGCTGGGCCTGGATGCCGGATCCCAGGCTCCTACGCCCCATCCATCCGGCTCCCCAGGCACCAGCGGCCATCGGCAGACACTCCCTGCTCCACAAGCCGAGGTCTTGGGCAGTGATCCAGACAGCCCTGGCCCCGCCCTCCAGGGCAGGAGATGGCCCCGTCCCCAGACAGTGCCAACCCAAGGCCAGGGCTGGGGTGCCCAGAAGGAGCACCTGCCCTGGCCTGGGGGTCAGGGAGGCCTTCCTGGAGAAAGCAACATCTGACTCAGCCTTGGCAGGGAGGGGTCAGGAAACTGGTTCAGAGTTCAGGATCTAACATCCAGACCTAGGTTCAAATCCTCGCTGAGACACCTACTCCATGTGACTCAGGGAAGCCACCTTCCCACCCAGGTAACTCTTCCTTGCCTGCAAAGTGGGGACCTTCCAGCCGACTCCCAGGGCAGTGGGAGGAGTAAATGGAGTCTGGGCACAGAAAGCTCTTGGCACGGTGCCTGGCACATACTGAGTGCTTATAACTATCAGCATCCCTTTCACGGCACCCTGAACAGAAGACACCGCTGGGGAGCCAGACAGCCGCATCCCTCCGGAGCCCCCACCAGTCCTTCTGGGTTGGTTCCAAGCCCCCTCCCCTCAGTGAGGAAACTCAGGCTTCCAGATGGGAAGTGACTTGCCCAAGGTCACACATAGACCAGGGGGAAGCACTAGTCCCCACCCCACCCCCCAGCAGACTTTTTCCTGAAAAGAGGAAGTTGGTGGTCAGGGGTTTCCGGGGAGATAAATTATACCCAGCAATGGCTCCGTCTCGGCCAGGACTGGGGGCTGGGGCGGGATGCTAATGTTGTAAAGCGCAGGGCAGGGAAAGCCCCTCGGCAGACCCAGCTCCCCAGTTCCCAGGTCCTAGGCCAGGAAGCTGAGCCCCCCGTTCCTCCCCAAAAGTTTATACAATTGCGGCACCTCCCTCTTACCGGGCCCTTCAGCTAGTTAAGACACCCTAAGCCCTTTCCAGAAGCACTCATTTTATTCTCACTGCAGCCCTCCAAGCGGGGCACTCTTTCATCTTCGTTTTGCAAGTGAGGCCCAGATAGGTTGAGTGACTTGCCCAGGATCACACAGCTGGTAAGCAGCAGAACGAGGATTTGAACCCAGGCTACCTGGCTCTCAGGTCCCGGTCTTAACCACCGGAGACTGCGTGGGCCCTACCCAAATATCAGGTGCTGTTTCCAGACAAGTGCAGCCTCGGGGACTGTTTTTGGCTCCTGCAGCTTCTGGCAGGGCAGGGTGAAGACCTCGCCCACACCTGCCACCCACACCCAGGGCAGACTCTGGCCAGGCGCCCAGGGCTACAGTTGCTACCCCAACCCTGGCTGCACTTTGCTCTCCCAAGCAGCCCTGCCCTGCTGAGTGTCTGGCCTGGCTGGAGAACTGGGCGTCTGCTGAGTGACCCTAGGCTGGTCCTGCCCCTCTCCAGGCCACAGTGTCCCCATTACAGCTCAAGGATCCTGTTAGAACACAAGTCAGATCGTGTCCCTCCTCTTCTCGGAAAGCTCCTGTGGCTCCCCGCAGAAAAAAAGCCAAGTTCTCTCTGTGGTCTGCGTGAGCTGTGTGATCTCTGATCTCATCCCTTCCCTCCCTCGAGCTTGCCATTCCAGCCCCACTGCCCTCCATGCTGCTCCTTCAGCATGCCAGATAGATTACCCCCTCGGGCCTGTGCGTTTGTTCTTCCTCAACCTGTATTCTCACCTCCTTCGGGTCTCTGCTTACGTGTCGCCTCTTCTGAGAAGCACTCCCTGACTACCCTATCTAGAAAAACTCCTCCTTCTGGTCGCGAGTTCCATATTTCACAGCAGGGATCCTACCTGACGGATCCCTGTCTCCCCTACCAAACTGTCAGGGCAGAGATTCTTTTCCTTTTTGTTCCCTGCTGTGTTCACAACCCAGAATGGTGCCTGGCACACACAGTAGGTACTCAACAGTTGCCAAATTAGCCTTAGTTGTTCATCGTTAAAAGGAAAAACTCTCAACAGAGGCGCTGACGTTTATGGGTTAGTTTGTGCCCCAGACACTGTTTTAGGTACTGGGCCCCCATTTGCACATGACCTCACGGCATGGGCTCTGGGGCTTACCCTCTTAACAGATGAGCAACCGTGGGCACAGAGAGGTGAGGACACTTGTCCCAGGTCATTTAGCAAGAGCGCGGAGGGGCTCATATTCGAACCCTGGTCTACCCAAGTTCTTAACCTCATTTAAAGAGGAGGAAAGAGCTAAGCTGAATATCTTAAGAGGCGAGGTATAAACTGGTGTGTATCAGAGGTTTTTTTTAAAAAAAAAAAAAGTGAGGGGATGCAAATACATCCGCACACAGGGGGGTGAGGAGATATAAGCAGAGGGGGCTTCTCAGGAGGCTAGCCGGGAGGGCCGCCGCGGGGCCCAAGGAAGGAGGGAGGAAATGGATGTTTTGTGCTGTTTACCCTTTTGAATTGCTTATTTCTTTTCTTTTTCAACCACGGCGGGGGGGGGGGGGGGGGGGGGGGGGGCAGTATTATCTAGAAAACACTAATTCAGTACTTAAGTTCAAAAAGCAAAACTCTAAACCAGACAAAAGCTTGAATGGAAAAATCCCACAGCCCAGGAGGCAGGGAGTGGGTCCGAAACGGGGATGCGCCTGATTCCCAAGTTCTGCCCTCGATTTGACATTCGCAGACAGCCCAGGACCCCACACCTCCCCCCAGAAGCCCCTCCGGTTCTGGAAGACTCTCCCAACATGTGGCGGATGACAAAGGGTGCAAGTCACTCCCTTGCTATGTGGCTTCAAATCTCTGAGCTGCAGTTTCTAGCCCTGGAAACCAGAACTCACTGGGTTTGCTGTAAGGATTCAGAGAGATAAGAAAAGCCCTAAGCTCAGGACCTGGAACTTGGCACACTCTGCTCAGGCAGCTGAGTGTCAAAACAGGAGGAAGAGGGTTTCTCATCACTGGAGGCAATCAAGCAGTCACTCTGGTTTACTCAAGCCTTCCAGATTAGGGGCTTGCCCTTCCCTCACCCCTTCATTCCCCACCTCAGGATTTACCCCGCAGCCTCTTTAAACCATAAAACTTGTAATCCACTCCCCAGCACCCCATGGGCACACAACTACAGCCCTTCCAAACTGCAAGTGTTTGCAGCAAGCCTGGGTAAGGAACCAGATCTAGGGTCTTTGGGTTTGTGTGGGTTCATTTTCATCCCTCCTCCCCTCAGTTTCCCATAAGCCTCAGTTTCCCATAAATGAACAGAAAGGTAAAGGGTTCTTTTTGCTTATCTGCGTTATCTTAAGTGTTCATAAAGCGAAAACACGTTACCTGTGGTTACAGGTTACAGGTTTTATTTTCCTTTTTCTGTCGCAGGATAATAGTCTGGAGACCGCCCTAAATTCAAATCCAGAGTTGCCTACTTCCAAACTGACTTTAATAGGTGATTTACTTAATTTCTCTGTGCCTCAGTTGTCCCATGGAGGGGGTCAGTCATAATAATACAGTGCCTGGCACAGAGTAGATGTTTGATCAAATGGTCTCTTACTATTACTTAAAAAAAATGTGTTTAAGGTAACAATAATTACCATTACTGGAAGAGGAAAAGAAATGGACCCAAATACTTCTCGAGTCCCTTCTGCCCTGAGATTCTCAGACCTCTGCCCCCTTTCTCAGCCTTCCCAGAATTCCAGCTGAGTCTCGCACACAGCAGACACTCAACAAATATTTGTCAAACTGGGAGAAAAAGAACTGTATCTTGTAATTTTCCATTTTAACATCCTTCCAACTGCCCCCAAGGCTGTCCCCGGCCAAACCAGACAGAAATCAGAGGATCCCAGTCCCCTCCCCTCCCCTCAACACTGCCTGTGAACTGCTCAGGGATCTCGGGTCAGACCTTTCTCTTTGAGACTCAGTTTCCCCGGCTGCCCTCATACAGGGGCATGGGTCTTTTTGAATTCTAGCTGTCCTGGAAGAGGGGGCACAGCCCAGCAAGTTAGATGTGGCCATCAGCAGGGAAGACCCCTCGGGGAGGTGGGAGTAACCCTCTGGTGGGACACACCGCAACTCAACTCCTGCCCACCCCCCACCCCAGGAGGTGGGAGGTTTGGCCGCATCCAACAGTAGGGGGACCCTGTGGGAGGGCCAAGGCCTCCGGGACTGGGGGAGGGGAGGCGGGAGGCCGGCCCAGACACTGCTCCTGCCCTTTTACGGTCTCACAGTGAGTGAGGCAGCAGTAACTCGGACATCCGCCATCCGCCTTCCACGGTGCCTGGGACCGGAAACGCGTGGGGGGGGCGAGGGGCGGGGCTGGGGAGCAGTGGGAGAGGAGAGTCCCCTGGGAAGAGGGTGAGGGAAGTGAGCCCGGCTCCCGAAAAATGCCCCCTTCTCCAGGGCAGGCCTTGAAGAGATGTTGCTATAATGGGGGTAGGCAGGAGACCCTGAGGGTGTCTGTGGGTGCCCCCTGGCTCCAAATTTTCCAACACTTTCACATCAGAAGGGACACATGCGGAGGGGACTGTCTAATGGTCCTAAAAAGCAATGCCACTCTTGATGTCAGAGGGCAGAGGCCTGAGACCGTAGGGGGAAGTGGGAGGATGTGGGCAGCAGGGGGTTAATCCCCAGTCCTCCTCGGGGGCCTCCCCCTCAAGCTGGGGGCTTTGGGGGCAGGAAGTCCCTGAGAGAGTGGAGGAAGGGAGATAGTATTGTCAGGCTCAGGCCCCAAGGGAGAGATTATGGGGGGCCAGGGGGAGGGGAGAGTGGGGGAGGGTCTACTCTGGCCCCCCAGCCCACACTGGCCCCGCCCTCAGGTGAGCCCCGGAGTTTTGAGGGAGGACTGGATAAGACAAAATCCCTGGGTCCTTTGGGTTCCCCCACCCCCAAGATTAAAATTATTGGGAAGATAGCTGGGACAGTCTTGGAAGCCTGGGTCCCAAGGGGAGAGGGCTATGACCTTGAAGCTTCACAGTGTCCCCCCCAACCCCACAGCTCCGGATGGACAGGAAGGGGGGCGGTGGTGAGAGCAGGGGGAGGCGCGTGGTGGGGAAAGCAGCCGGCCCACAGCGCTCCTTGCCCGCCCCCCCACACCAGCTGTCTCGACAGGTGAGTCAGGAAGACAAAGGCCCCTCTTCCCCCAGCTGCCGCGCCCCCTCCCACCCCAGCACCGCGCAGGTGGGGGCGAGGGGCCGCCCTTCTGGCCCGGGGCCGGGGAGCTGCCTTCCACTCTGAGCGCTGGAGCTCCGTCCTAGGCACCGCTGGTTTCAAGCAGAATGTGGGTGGGGAGCGGCGGGGGAGGGGAGTCCCAACCAGACCCTCGAGGCTGCGTCTGGGTCCGTGGGTCCGTCCGCACCAACCTCCAGAGGAGGACGAGAACCCCCCAAATTTAGGGGGTTAAGTACCCCCGAAGTTAAGAAGCGAGGTCCCACTTGGGAAGGCTTTTCCAGCGCCACGTAAAGGGAGACCCCGCAAGCCAAGGTCTACGTCTCAAATCTCTCTTCCCGGTCCCAGGGACCCCCAAACTGGTCCCCCCATCCCTCCCAGAGCCCAAGTTGAGATTTGGGGGGAGTCTGAGCCCTGCCTAAATCCTGGCCTCCATGCAGGGAGTATCTGCCAACTTGGAGGTTCTCTGAAAAGTCTTTAATAAATTCGGGAGTCCTCGGAGCGCCCCCAAATCTAAGGGCTCCCAGGAGAACCTCACAGGCACCACCCCAAGACTTAGGAGTCATGGCGAAGTGGTCAGTATTTGGAACTCGTCCAAGGGGGCTCGGCTTCAAATCCGAGGCCCCCAGTGCCCTGTCCCCAAATTCCAGCCCGGAGCAAGCTGGGGGAGGGGGACAAAGGCGGGGCGGGGAGCCCGCGCGGAGCGCGAAAGGGTTTGGAGGCAGTTCGAGGCTCACCTCATGGCTGCTCAACGGGAGGGCGGCGCACCCACGGGTGGATGCTCCCGGGGCGCCCCTGGCTCAAGGTTCAGGGGTTCGAGGCTGGCTCCAGATTCTGCTCAGTCTCCCCCAGGGTCCCGCCCCATAGAGTCCGGCTTCCTGGAGGGGAACGCGGACGGGGCCGGGGCGGGTCCTCAGGCTCCTCCTCCCTCCGGACGTTTGATCGGGGGTCCCTGCGGCAGAAAGGGGGTGCGGCGTCCCGTCCCCGGCGCGCCCCCTCGGCCGGCGGCGGGTACAATGTTACTCTTACTACTGTACTTCTCTTCGCTACATTTCGTTCCAAAATTCCACTCCCCGCACCCACAATGCCCTGCGCCTTAAAGGGGCCGCGGAAACCTCAAGACAGTGGGGTGGGGGGTGAAGGGCGCTTAAAAGGGCAACGCGGAACCCTAGACTTCCGCTATTTACCTCTTCCCCAACGTTATTGCATAGAGATGCACGCCGAGGGTCACCCCCAAATTAGGGGGCAAGTTTGGTGGAGGTAAGGGATCCTTCCTGATCCCTCGTTCTCTCCCACGATGGAAATTCTTCGGAGGACCTTAATGGGGACACAATTTCTTCTCACCTTCCCCAACGACTTCTCCATTTCTTCACATTCCGCTCAGTTTGCGGGGGGGCGAAGAGGATCCTCTGCTTAAACATATTCTCTCAGATTTTCTCCCTTAAATGCTACCTTCAGACCCGCAATGTCTCTCTTCTCTGCCAATTTATGAAGGGCTACTAAGGGGTGAACCCCCTTTCCCAGCACAGGAGGGGGATGGGCGGGGAGGGTCCCATCCCTCTCACCGCCCCCCCCCCCCCCCCCCCCCGGAGGGGGGGGGGGGGGGGGACCGGGGGGGCGCGGCCGGCCGCTGACTCACAGCCGAGGGGTGGGGGTGGGGGTGCGGCGCTGGACCTGGGTGGGGTTGGGACTCTAGGTTCCCGTGTGTATAAAGCCCCCGGACCTCTCCCCACGCACGCCCCGCCGTGACTCAGTTTCACCCGCAGAGGATGGTGGGATCATCCAGCAATAGGTGGGCGCGGAGGCAGGGGCACCCACCCTAGTGCTGGCTCCTGGCAACCCCCTCCCCCACGCGGCGGCTTGGGGCTCAGCCCCAACACCCTCCCAGGCTTCCGCAGCGAGTCCCGCAAGCCCCGCCCCATGTGACGCCACTAGTGGCCCCTCCCCTCCCGTAGAGCGCCACCTGGCCCGGGTCAGGTGCCCTAGGCGTGCGCAGGGTGCCTGGGAAGTCATCAGGGCAACGTTAACAAATGGGTAAACTGAGGCCTGGAGGTAAGGAGTAAATCTGGGCCGCAGCCCTCTTGCCTGAGCCCTCAGAATCACAGTGGTGCCTGGGTGCGAGGTAGGAGTGTGAAACCAACAATTCGCAGGGCCCAGCTGACCAGGTAAAGGAATCACCTTTCCCAGGCTTTATTCAAGCCTGGCCCTCTGCCTGGATGCTGTTCTGACCTTCTTCACTTCATCCTTTGAGGCCATGCTCTGACATTAATTCTTCTCTAAAGAACTGAGTAATCTCCCCTATCTACCCTGCTCTGGGAGTTTTTGAACGCTAAGCCACCTAGGTTGTAATTATTTCCCACTCTGTCCCCTCAGCTGTAAGTTCTTCGGGGACAGGGGTAGACTTGATCAGTTTCTGTGCCTCACTCAATCCAGCCAGGCCCAGAACACCAGCTCAACACACATTTATCCCACAGAATGAGAACCCCCGTTCTTTGTGACCTCAGGCAACTTTTTTCGCCTCTCTATGGCTCAGCTTTCCCATCTGTGAACACTTCTGTGTGCCGCCTGCACTTCGTTCAGCAAGGTTTCCTTTCTTTTCTCTTTTAAGATTTTATTTATTTATTTATTTATCAGAGAGAGAGAGAGCGCGCGTGCGCGTGCACGAGCAGGGGGAGGGTTAGGCAGAGGGAGAAGCAGGCTCCCCGCGGAGCAAGGATCCCGATGCGGGGCTCGATCCCAGGACCCTGAGATCATGACCTGAGCCGGAGACAGATGCTAAACTGACTGAGCCACCCAGGCGTCCCAGCAAAGTTTTCTATAAAGGTCCAAATAATAAATATTTGGGACATAGCAGACATAGGGTATCTTTCACATATTCCCCTTTTTCCTCCCATCCTTTTAAAAATGTAGAAACCATTCTTAGCTCAGGTGCTGTACAAAACAGGTGGTAGGACCCGTTACACTAGAGAGACTGGCATATGTACACAGGAAACCTGATCGAGGATCTTTGTGGCAGCAGCGATGTGAGAGCAAGAAATTGGGAATAGTTTAAATGACCATCAAGGGGCGCCTGGGTGGCTCAGTCCGTTAAGTGTCTGCCTTTGGCTCAGGTCATGATCTTGGGGTCCTGGGATCGAGGCCCACGTGGGGCTCTCTGTTTAGCAGGGTCTGCTTCTCCCTCTCCTTCTGCTCCTCCCTCCTGCTCATGCTCTCTCTGTCTCTTTCAAATAAAAAAATAAAATCTTAAAAAAAAAAATGTCCATCAAGAGGAGGATGGATAGTGAAACCATTGTCTGCAGTGCTGGGCAGCAGCGGGGGAAAAATGAGGTGTGTAAATGGCAGGAAAGTAGTCTCAAACATATCACTGAGGGGAAAAAAAACAATTGCCAAGTAATACACAGTATGAAAAAAAGCAAGGAAACACCAAAGGTACCACATACATGTGTGTACACGCAGAGTAAAAGGTCTGGAAAGATCCACTCCAAACTCATTACACTGGTTACTGATAGGATAGAGAATGGGCAAATATTTGATGGTCATAGACATCTCAAGACATCCCAAGCCTCATCTTGAAAATGCCACGTTCCATCCAGCCTCTAGGCTTTTGCACTGGCTATTCCTTGTGCCTGGGGTCACTCTTCCCTGGCATATTTGCATGGCTGGCCCCTTCTCAGAGTTCTTCCCTGATCCCCCTATTTAAAACCCCAGGTGGAAAACTGAGTGGCTAAGGAGTAGGGAGGAGAAAGACTTCTCTTTTTTCTCTCTCTTTTTTTTTTTTTAGGGGCAGCCCGGAGCCAGCCAGGCAGTTTTATTGAAATATTTTTAAATATATTTTCACGTGTTAGTCTCATGGGTCAGCAATGCTTTGTCTGGTTCAGTGATCAAGACTTTTCATTTTTTTAAAAGATTTTATTTATTTATTTGACAGAGAGAGAGCACAAGCAGGGGGAGAGAAGAGGGAGAGGGAGAAGCAGGCTCCCTGCTGATCAGGGAGCCCGGCTGAACGCTTGGGGGCTTGATCCCAGGACCTTTCATTTTTGTAAACCATTTTGTACCCTTTGAATTTTGAACCAAGTGAACTTCCCCCCATTCAAAAAAAAAAAAAATACAATTTAAAAAAAAGCAAAGTAGCTCCCCTAGATATCTTATCACCCTGTCCTGTTTTATTTTCCTTGAGACACTTATCAGTATCTGAAATGATATTATCAGTTCCCTTGTTCGCTGTCTCCCCCACACACAGGAGGAGGTGGGCCCCCAGGGAGAGAGAGGGGCGGGATCTCAGTGGTTCCGCCTGGTTGATGGCGGTGAGCAGGGCCTGGCACGCAGCAGGTGCCCAGTACGTATCTGCCAAATGACAAGACAAATAATGTCTGGGTTGTTGTTGTTGTTGTTGTTTCTACAAGAGAAATTTATTTTCAGTTATATATCATTAAAATTTAATAATAGATACTCTCCCCTAACTCCCCCCAAAACAGATGAAAAATGGGAATGGAAGAGAAGGTTATTGAACTGGGTGATCACGCAAGGGTCCATTCAGCTCAAAATATTTCAAAAACACTTGATTTGGTTTGGGGTGGTTCTTTCTTTCTTTTCTTTCTTTCTTTCTTTCTTTCTTTCTTTTCTTTTCTTTTCTTTTCTTTCTTTCTTTCTTTCTTTTTCTTCTTTCCTTTCTAAGTTCAGAGGGTGGGTAGAATTTCCCCTCATAAGACTTTCTGTGAGAGGGAAGGAGGAGAAGGGGAAATAAGCATTCCGGGGTTCCTCCATCCATTTGTCTTCCTTCCGCTGGTCTGTGTAGCTGGGGAAGAGGTTCTCTTCCTTAGTTCCTTTCAGGCCGCGGCTGGGCAGAGGATCCCCAAAGGGCAACGGCTGTCAGGGCTTCAAGTCCAAGGAAGAGTCTGAATGGGTGCCAGTGGGCTTTCCAGCCCCATTCGGGCCCTTCTGTAACAAAGAAGGTGGGAAATGGCTAATAAGAACCTCTTCTTGGTTCTCAGTATCTGCTCCCCTCTATTCTGGAAGCACCACTCCTATTTGCCTTTGAGGGGCCACCATTCCCCATCTCCCAATCCTTTTGGTTTGGGTGGAGTGGACCTCAGCCCCAAGCGCTAGGGGTGGGCATGTGACCCCAGCCTAGCCAGTCAGAGACATGGTGACTGGTCAGACATGTGGTACAGTGTGGCCAATGAGAGCCAGCTGTGGAACCAGGGCTTCCGCTACTAGGAACCTGGTGAACTCTCTCCACTGGGGATGTTGGGCTCCTGGGATGGGAGGCTAGAACTGCAACTCTCTGCTACCTTGTGCAGAGATCCTGCCTGCAAATGAAGTCAGTGATGAGAAAGTAAAACTAAGAGGTGCTCCTGATGACATCATCTGACAACTGGAGTAGTCATGCCTTCCGTCCTTGAAGTCTTCAATGACATGACCCAGTAAGTTCCCTGTTTTGCTTTCCCATGTGGAATTGGGTTTCTGTCAGTTGCAAATCAAACAATCCTGACAAATACCTCCTACTGCTGCTGGGGAATTATCAAAAATCGCCCCCCTCCCCTTCTCCTCCAGGTTATTTACCTGAACTCCCTTCTCTGCCATGCAAAGGACTGGGGGCTTGAGCCCCAGCTCCCTCCCTCCCATTTCCTCCCTGACTCCACCATCTCTTCGGACAGCTCCAAATTCTGTCCGTGCCCGAGTCACCACTTCTCTTGTCCAAGACCCAGACCATCCTCAGAGATGTCCCCGGTGGTCTCTGCAGCACATTTAGGGCTTGGGATTGGTCATAAACATTCCTGGAATTTTTTTGCCTTATTTATGGATGGAGGGGGTGGTGCTTGGGATGACGGGGCTTTACAGAGTAATGCAGGGGACACATGTCTCCGGAAGAGGAGCAGTCTCTTCTCTGCTTCTGCTTGCCCCCTCCCCTGCCCCCATCATGTCTAGCACAACGCTTCAGAGCCAGGAGTGAGAATTTATTAATATACCAGGCAAGTCCCTTGTCTCCTCTGGCCTCAATTTCCCCAACACTAAAGGAGGTAGGAGGACTGGGTTACAGGCTTCCAAGAGAAACATTCAAGAACATAGGGTCCTTACCTGCCAGTTGCGTCCTGGGGCCTGGCAGAGCTGAGAATAAGCTTCAGCAAGGACAGCAGCCCTGGAGAGCCGAGAGAGGCCCTCAGGAGGGGACCCTCCTCCTACCACCCCTGCCCCCATCCCACCTCCCCCCCAACACACTCACTTGCAGTACAGCCCTCCCCCAGAAGGTAAATCTGGGATGTCCTCCGAGGCCAGAGTCCAGAAAACCGTGTTCAGGCTGGGGGGCTCCTGAGCAGAGGAACACAGCTCTGAGGAGGCAAGGATTACGTGGATGTCCTTGCCCACTGACCACCCCTCCCGCTAAGCTTCTGGAGCCTGCTCACCGGCGACCCTGCGGCCCAGGGCTGCGTCCAGCGCTAGCTCCTTCCTGATGGCCTCCTCACAAGGCCTGGGGGCCCCGGGGAAGCAGACCAGGATGCAGGTCATGTTGTCCAGGCTACCCTGGAGAAAGTGGGGAAAAGGGAGCCTGGTGAGACACGGCTGAATGCCCCCGCACGGGGCTCCATGCCCTTGGAAGCGCAGCTTCCCAACAATCTCAGTTCTAGTGCCCTCCTCCCCAGTCTGGTGCGGCCCCTTCCTCTCAAGTCTTGCCCATCTGCCTGTCTAAACCAAGTCCTCCCACCAGGACCAGTCATCTAGATCACTTCCTTTCACTGTCCTAGCCCCACTCTATCAGAGAACCGCTCCCCTTCGCCGAAGCTCCTCCCACTCCGCTGCCCTGTTGCTCTCCCTTTTGGCACTAATCTTACCCTAAAACCCAGAGCAGTCCGTTCCAAAAGACCACGCCCTTTCTCTTAAGTCCCTCCCACTCGCCTATCTAGTTCTATAGGGTTCTCCCATCTTGCTTCGAGACAGCCCTCAGTCTCCGCCCCCTCCATGTTTTGGCCCTGCCCACTCCGGCAGGCCACGCCCTTTAGTGGAGCCTTACCCCTCGTTTGAGGGAGCCTCTCCCTCAAGATCCCTTCTCCCTAGATCCTTTAAATTCTTCCCCTCAGTGACTCCAAGCCCCGCCCTCAGGACCTTGCACAGACACGTGTCCAGTAGCTGCGCGCAGAGAAGCTCCGGGGCCAGGCCCACGCAGAGGCGCGATGCCACCAGTCCCGCCAGGGCAGCGCCAGACATCGCGTCCCACACACCGTCGGAGGCCAATAGCAAGAACTCGTCCTCGCCCTGGCGAGCCAGGGCGGTCACCTCAGGTTCCGCGGAAACGAGCTGCAGCTCAGGGGGCCTTCCCGGAGCCCCTTTGTAAGCAAAGTCGCCCAGCGCTCGGGATACTGCCAGAGAGCCTTCGAGACGCCGGCGGCGGATGACGCCTCCCGCGTTGTGGATGCGCTCCCGTTCCCGGGGCCGGAGAGGCCGATGGTCCTCGGTGCTGAAGGCCACGGCGCCGGCGCGACTCAGCATCGCTCGGGAGTCACCGCAGTGCGCCAGGTACAGAAATCGCGGGGAGACGAGCAACGCCACGGCTGTGGAGCCCCCCGGCTCGCCCCGAGGCCAGAGCGCACGCAGCTGTGCGTCTGCGCTCAGAAAGGCTCGGCGTAGCGCCCCGCGCACTCCCTCGGGTTCGCCAGGCGCTGGGCCCAGTGCCTCGAGCACGTGGCCCGGCAGGTGGCGCGCGCCGAAGAGGGCAGCTCGCGTCCCGCCGTGGCCGTCGAGGACCGCAAAGAATGCCCAGCCTGGCGGTAGCCCGGGCAGCTCGAGCCAAGCGCAATGCGCGTCCTCCATGTACGCGCGCCAGCCTTGCACAGCGCTCGCCCCGAAGCGCAGGCCACAAGACGCGGCCGCACCCCCGTGCGGCCGCTGGACGCATCGCGGCGCGTCCAGGAGCAACCGAGGCCCATGCTGATTCCTGTGCCCCTCCTCCTCTTCCTCTTCTGACTCCTGTTTTTTGCGAGCTGGCCAGAGGAGACGCTCCAGCAGGCGGGCAAAGGCAGCCATCCTTCAGCCCTGGGATCAGGAAGCCTCCACCCTCTGCACCTGCCCCCGCCCCCACACTCCATTAATCCCCTCCACTGTGAGATTTTAAACCACCTAAATCTCCTTCCTGCGCCCTTGACCTGCACTCAAGTGGAGTTACTAGGAGAGATCGGATGCTTGGGTGTCCTCTTTCTTGCACCTACAAAGTGATGTTTGGGATCTGGGTCACGGAAAAATAGTAGTAGTAAACAGCACTTACCATGTGCTACCACTATTTACATCATCTCCGATTTACCGAAAAGGAAACTGAGTCATAAAAGAAGTAAACAGTGCTGCAGCGAAACGAACTCTAGAATTCATGTTCTCCACACTCTTAGCTTCGGGTCCCCAGCTTTGCTCTCTCTAAAATCCTCCCACCTCAGTGGTCCCGCCCCCAGTTTCAAAATCTTTAAATCCTTTATTTTTTTCAGTTCGACCCCTCCACTGCTGGGTCTTGCCCCAGGGCTTCAGTTGCTTCTTTTCCAGGTCCCACCCATCCATTCAAACACACAGCCTCAGACGCTCCTAATTTTCGCAGTTTTAGCTCCGCCTCTTAACTACAGTCCCAGTCCTCACATTCTGGCGAGTCTGGCCTCCTCTCCGTAGGTTACGTCTACCTTCTGGGCCGCGCCCTCTCTCCTGCCTGTATTTTCCTACTTTTTCTGGGCCCCGCCTCTGCCTTGGTCTTTGACTCCGCCCAACTACCGGCATAATTATAAATTAACTTAAGCCCCACCCATATCTGAGCCCCTCCCCTTGTCTCAAACTTTCTGAATAGTTTCTCCTGCCCCCTAACCCACTCCCTCTGAAGTTCTCAGCTCGGACCCTACCGCGGATCGGTACCCTCTCTTGAATGCCTTCCCTAGCTCCGCCTCAACCCACTCTGAGATCCACGCCCTCATTCTAGGCGCCTTCACCATTCTCCCCGGGAGCCCATTCCTCTGCCCTACCCTAGGCTCCTCCTCTCTTCCGCTAGAGGCCGCGCCCCCTCCCATCAGGCTCCGCCCTTCAGACCGCCTTCGTCGCCTTTTCGGCCCAGTAGCATAACCTAGCTCCGCCCCTTTCGTAGAAAGCTACGCCCCCTCCCTTGCCCCTCGGTGTTTACCAGCGCCCCGCCCTTCCTTAGGTTCCGCCCCGCTGGCCCACTGGCCCCGCCCCCGGCCCCGCGCTGCAGTGCCTTCCCCGCCGCGGCCCCGCCCGCCCCCGCCGAGCGGAGCAGAGGGCGGCGGCGGCGGCTGCTGCTGCTGCTGGAGCGGCCCGTGAGGAGGAGGCGGCGAGGATGGCGGCGGCGTCGTGGGCGCGGCGGAGATGAGCACCCGCGGCCCCAGGCCCAGGGCGGCGTGGCCGGAGTGGGCGGGGGTCCCGATGCAGGCCCGAGGAGGGCCATGGGGCAGGTCCTGCCTGTCTTCGCCCACTGCAGTGAGTAGGGGGAGGCTCAGGCCTGGTGTGGGGCCCAGAGGCCCGGGTGGGCTCCTCCCCAGTAACCACTCCGTGCCGGGTCGCGGGAGAATTGGGATGGGGGAGGAGGCGAAGGAGACAAAGGAAGCTCTCCCCTCCCCCCGCATTCCAGCGGCGACGGGGGCGACCTGACCCGGAGGACCTGAGTGAGTCAAGGCAGAGGTGGGGGGCACTGAGATAGCTGGCGGGGGATCGCGCCGGACTCTGGGATATGGCGCCGGACCCCACCCAGGGATGAGGACGCTCTCCGGGAGCTGTCCCCTCGCCCTGGTGCTGGCCGCAGCCGGCGGGGAGGGGAGTTGATTGGAGGGGTAGAGCCAGGATAGAGAAGAGGGATCTAACCACCCCCCCAATCATCCATCTTTGCATCCCACCTCCGTTTTCTGCCCAGACTCAGAGGCTGCCCCGACCTCGCCCAAATTGTCCAACATCCTGTCCCTTGGAAACAGCCATCCCTGGGTTGGGGCCAGGACTCCTGGGTCCTTACTGAGCTTTACCACTGATTAGTAGTAACCCTGGAAGACACCCATTCTACTCTGGGCCTCCGATTCCCCAGCTGCCAAAACGAGGTGGGGGCGGGGGGGGGGGCATCTGATTTCAGTTCCCAAACGGTATTGAGCATCTCCTGTAGGCAAAGCCCCAAGCTAGCTCTGAGGGGCTAGGTTCCACAATTGAAAATACCTTATCTGATGCTCACGATCTCTGAGACCAGGGCTTGAACAGTCCTCGTCTAACATTTTCTGTCTCACACCCCCGTGGTTCCCGCAGCTGAGAATTTCGACACTCTCAGATCTGGCCACTTGCATGTCCTAGGAGTCCAGATGCCAAAATTCTAACCATTTGTTATTTCAACATTAAAGAGTATCATCCCAACATCCTAAAATCTTGTCCTTACCTGGGCTTACAAAGGAAAGCCCTACATGATCCCTATCACCACCACCTCTCTGCCCTCATCACCCACCCCTCTCCCTCCCAGTCACTCTGTTCCAGTCATGCCTTCACACCTCTCTGTTCCTCAGATTTGCCAAGCATATTGTCTGCCTCAGGGCCTTTGCACTGGGCTTTTTCCTCTGCCTGGAAGACTCTTCCCTAGACATCTTCATGGCTTCCTCACTTCATTCAAGGCTCTGCTTAAACGTAATCTTATCAAAGAAGTCTTCCTGATCACCCTGTCTGAAATAGCATCCTCTCACTTTCTCTTCCCTTACCCTGCTTTATTTTTCTCCACACACTTAGCACCCAACATCATATATTTGTGTATTGTCTTTCTCGCCGGTAGAGTGTAAGGCCTGTGAGGGTAGGGATTTTGTCTGTTTTGTTCACATTTGTATTCTCAGTCTAAAACAGTGCCTGGTACATAGTAGGTGTTCAATAAATGGTTTTTGAAAGAATGAACTAATTGAAACCTCCTAAAATTCCTAATTTGAAGACTCTTAAGATTAAGATTCCTGGATTTGAACTTACACGGCTGAGCTTCTGACAGCACTATAGTAAGGTTTTACGGTCTGTATGTAGAATGTTCTAAAGGTCCTGTGGTTCAAGTATTCTAAGATTCCTTAATTCGGACCGTCCAAGTTTCCAGGACTGGCACACTTCTGTGATTCCGACAGTCTAAGCTTCTAAGAATCTTCGATTCTTTCCCTCTCGCAGAAGAAGCTCCGTCTACAGCGTCCTCTACCCCTGACTCCACAGAAGGTAAGTGGAGGGGGAGAATGTGAGAGCGGGACGCAAAGGGGCTCACAGCTGGATAGGAGGGTTGAAGAGAGTGGGTCAGGGTCCCGCTTAGAGTAGCTCATACCCTCCTTTGCTTACTGCAGGAGGGAATGACGACTCGGATTTTCGGGAGCTTCACACAGCCCGAGAATTCTCGGAGGACGATGAGGAAGAGACCACGTCGCAAGACTGGGGCACCCCCCGGGAGCTGACCTTCTCCTACATCGCCTTCGACGGTGTGGTGGGTTCTGGAGTGCGCCGGGATTCAGCTGCCCGCCGCCCCCGGCCCCAGGGCCGCTCAGTCTCGGAACCGCGAGACCCACCCCCTCAGCCCGGCTTGGGCGACAGTTTGGAGAGCATCCCCAGCCTGAGCCAATCCCCGGAACCTGGGCGCCGCGGTGACCCCGACACTGCCGCTCCAGCCGAACGCCGCCTGGAGGACCTAGGGCTCCAGCTGGACCAGCTGGGCTGGGCAGCCCAGGGAACGGGGTCCGGAGAAGACTCTGCCACCAGTAGCTCCACCCCGCTGGAGGACGAGGAGCCCGACGGGTCGGAGGTTGGAGAGGCTGGGAAAGGTGAGATGTCAGAGGTGCTGGGACCGAAGCCACAAGGGGTGGGTGGTCTCTCCTCAGGGCACCTCCAAGGTGAAAGCTCATGGCCTTCTCTTTCTAACGCGCCAGAACTGGACCTACAACTCGGACTCCCTCAGTCCTCACCGCCGCCACCGCCGCCGGAAGTCTTGACTCTGCAGCCCAGCCCCGGCTCTGGAACCCCCCAGGCGGGTACCCCATCCCCACCCCGATCCCGGGATTCGAACTCTTGGCCTGATGAGCCCTCGCTGGACCTGAAGGAGGAAGAGCCGTGGGGGCATCTGGAGCGGGAGCCAATCACGGGGCAGTGCCTCGATAGCACGGACCAATCAGAATTCACATTGGAACCACTCCTTCTAGGTAAAGTGCGGTAAAGTGCGTGAGTGAAGGTGCTCCTTTGGACTACAGTGAAGGTGGGAGGGTTGGAATTTAAAGGGACCAACCTCGCGAAGGAAGTGAGGAGGGTGGAGAAGAGGAGGTATTGCTATTGGCTAGATATAAACTCCGCCCTTTAAAAAAATTCCCCGTTACCTACGATTGCCATTGGTTCTTTTTATAGTTCTCCCTCCCACTTGAGGCGCGAACCCTCCTTTGAGTATTAGGATTGGCTGATTACTTAAAAAAAAAAAAATCCCTCTTTTGGAGTGCTCCTCCTAAAGGCTGATTTTGGATGGGACAAATCCCTGAAAAAATAAGGCTGTCTTCTGTTTGTGGCCATGGGACATTTACAAGTAAACTCTACGCCTTTTTAAAACGCTCCTCTTCCCTGACCGCATCCGTTGGCCAGTTGCGAAGAGAGCCCGCCTTCCTCTAAAATAACGCTAAGCCTCCACGAACGGCCATGGTGATTATAGACATCACTGCTTTTGGGTGTTTACAAAGAGAGCCACCCCTTTTTGGACCTGTCCCCACCTCTATGGAGAGCCATTGGCTGGGTACAAAGGGGCCCCGCCCCTTACTCCTTCCCTCCGGGTTCCACTGAAGTGGGCGAAATCCCCCGAGAAGTAGCGGTGTCCACAGCCTCTCACTCAGAGCGGAGATGGGGAGTAAAGGTGGGCTTGCGGAGCGGGCTGCTGGGACCGGGGTTGGGGGGTGGCGTAAATGGGTCCAGATTCTCTCTTATCTCCCCCAAATCTGCGGGTATGTTTCCCACTGGTCCCAGATTCCCCACAGCTGCAGGCTGAAGCTGGGGGGTTGAGGGGGTGTCTAGAGAGGGAGTGGAGGGCGCGTGGGGTCCCCTCTCCCCCCCGAGCCGAAGCTTTGGGGCCCAAGAGCAGGGAGGCCCCCTCCCCCAGTCTCAGGCCCAGGCGGCGCTGTCACTCAAGACCTGGACAGGCCAGCACAGCTGCGGGCCAGGCCCCCCCCTCCCCCCAGCGTGCCTAAACTTAGCCCCCGCCTCAGGCGACCCGGCCCCTCCCCCACCCACTGGCACAGGCCTTGGGGAGGCTGCAAGGGAGGGCCCTGCATTGCGGGTAGTGGGAGGCCTGCCCTTGTTCGAGGTAGATGGGAGTGTTTGTGTAAGGACGAAACAGAAGTGAGGGGAGTCAGACTCTGAGGGGGACGGGTCAGAATTTGATCAGAGTGAGGGTGGGAGGGTGGAGGGTATTGGGCTACCGGTCCAGGGCTGAGATGGGGTCACATTATTGGGAAGGCTGTTAACGTTTAGATGGGCAAAATGAAACATTGGAGGGGCACAGTGGGTAGAGTATGCAACTCTTGATCTTGACTCTTGATCTTGGGTGGTGAGTTCAAGCTCCACCTTGAGCACGGAACCCATTTAAAAAAAAAAAAGTGAAAAGGAGTCTGGAGATCAGGGCTCAGGTTGGGCTTGTGAGGTGAATTTAGCATCTCAGAAAGGGCTCAGAAATTTGAATCAGGGCGTAGAAAGGAGGATGATATTATTAATGCGTTTAGGACTTAGAAAAGTGCATGTGGATGGGAGTATCAAGAAGATACCACTTTACACTTGTCAGGTTGGCAAAAAAGAAAAAGAACAATAACACCCCTTGTTGGGCAGGATGCTGGAAAAAGATCATGTCCAAGTTGCTCATGGAAATGAAAATTGTTAAGGTTTGCTAACAAGCAATCTGATAATATTTATGACGTTCAGAAACACAGAACTAGTCCAGCCAGCCATTTCACCTCTGGGATTCTATCTCAGAAATAGAACCTCTCTGCAGGGAGGTAAGAATATCCGTAGAAGGCTAGTGCTTGCAGCACTGTTGAGGAATGGAGGTTAAGAAACCAAGTGAATGACCCAGCAATAGATAAATGTTGAATGAAATGAACGATGGTGCAGCCACATGCCGGAATCTTGTGGAGCCCTTATAAAGAATGAATCAAGAGCTCTTCCAACTGATGAGGAGGGAATTCTAGGAGGGAAAAGAGTGGGATGTGCGTGAGGCAGAAAAGTGTATAGATGATCCCATTTTTCATAAATAATGACCAAAAAATTGTATCCCCACATAACCTCTGGGCAGGACTGAGATTAAGGGGACTCACTAGACGGTTAATTTGGGTTTTCCAGAAGAAGAGGCGAAGCAGCTGGGAATTAAAGAAGATAACTAGAAATTGGGAAATTGAGTTCAGGTGCAGGCCAGGTGTGTCAAGAGGTCAAGGTTCAGCCCTGAGACAGGAAGCAGGAGGTGAGGAGATCAGCCAGGCCAGGTGCAAAGCCCAGCCTGACTGCCCGGCCCCCTCTCCCTCCACAGTGGCGGACCTGCTGTACTGGAAGGACACAAGGACATCAGGAGTGGTCTTCACAGGCCTCATGGTCTCCCTGCTCTGCCTCCTGCACTTTAGTATCGTGTCCGTGACCGCCCACGTGGCCCTGTCGCTGCTCTGTGGCACCATCTCTCTCAGGGTTTACCGAAAAGTGCTGCAGGCCGTGCACCGGGGGGACGGCGCCAACCCCTTCCAGTGAGAACGCCTGGCCCCTAACCTTGACCTCTGTCTAGACCTCTGTGTTGACCGAAGAGCTGGTCTGACCCTTGACCTCCAGTCAGGCACCACTCATGCTGACCCTGACCCATCCTGTCCTTGTTTCTGACTCCAGCCTGACTCTGACCCTGAATTCCAGCCCTAACCTCTGATCCTAATCTCTTACCCTTAATCCTTGATTCCCATCTCCTGCCCCTGAACTTGACCGTAGCCCGCTACATCTGGCCGTCTCCTCAAACCCCTATTTCTTGCCCTTGTCCTAGCCACACCCCTCAGCCTGGGCTGGTCCACACAATGAGGTGCCTGACACCCTTTTGTCCTCCCAGGGCCTATCTGGATGTGGACCTGACCCTGACTCGGGAGCAGATGGAACGTCTGTCCCAGCAGATTGCCTCCCGAGTGGTCTCTATGGCCATCCAGCTGCGGCATTTCTTCCTGGTAGAAGACCTCGTGGACTCCCTCAAGGTGCCTCGAAACCCTCCCTCCTGGGTTCCCAGCATTCACCTGGCTGTCCCTGGGGAGTAGGAGGGCCATTGCTGGGGAAATTCACGGCCTGGGGAGGGCCCTGTAGGCTCTGCTGACCCTGACCCTCTCCCCCAGCTGGCCCTTCTCTTCTACATCTTGACCTTTGTGGGTGCCGTCTTCAATGGTTTGACTCTTCTCATTCTGGGTGAGCTGGGAAGGCTGTGGGGGGCGGGGTGGGGAGGTGGGTCATTGGCGCTTGCTGGGGGATGGGGTTCTAGATGGAACTGTTAAACTCTTGGGGGAACCCTGACCCCCCCCCCCCTTCTTTTCCCTCCGGGGGGGCTCTTTTTTTTCCCCCCCCCCTCCCGTTCCCGGAACCCCCGGGGGGGGGTGACGGGCCCCCATTTGGCGGTGCCCCAGCCAAAAAGGGGGGGTCGGCCCCCCCCCCCCCCGCCCCCCCCCCCCCGCCCCGGCCAGAGCCAGTGTCCTACTAACATGTCCCAGCCAGAGACAGGAGTTTCAACATGTTGAATATGTTTCAACAGCCAGAGATAAGCACTTTGATTGGTGCCCTCTGTGCAGAGCCAGGATCCGGCGGACATGGGCCAACCTAAGTCAGGTGGACGAACCGATGCTTTCACCCCAAAACTGCAAGGACAGTCACCATCGGGTGGGACGGCTGTTGCCCAGAACACTGAGAGGACCGAGGCCAACTGACATATATCCTATCCAGACACAGGCAGATGGACTGACATTCTCTTCTCTGGCACGGCTGAGAGCCCAGTGATCCACATGCCTGCCAGAGATAGTACGAACTCCCTCACATGCTGGAATCACCAAGACTCTCAAAGCCGGTCACACTGTGAATTCGACTAGTATTTAAGTCAGTCCACGCACGGACTTGACAACAAACACCAATACCCCACACTCTCACCTGACTCACACATACGGACACACGCACATACAACTCACTCAAAGATTCATAGTCATGCCCAGGAAACAGACTTACTGGCAAATTCCCGTGTGTCTACCTGACATCATTTCCCACACAGAACTTGGCCCAAGCGACTGACGCTTCAGCTTGAGCTTCTGACTTCCAAGGCTATTTTAGTAGGCTTGGAGTTGAAGGTGGAGTAGTGGACCACTCTCCCCAATTTCTCATTTGGAGGTGGGGGAGGAAGCAGCCTCCTGAATGAATCGGGGAGAAGAACCCCTCCAATCTCTCCTTCTTGGTCTCCCAGGCCCAGATGGACCAGTATGTGGGATTGGTGACCAATCAGTTGAGCCACATCAAAGCTAAGTAAGGACAGGGGATGGAGATGGATGGGTTGGGGAGGGGAGAAGCTTAGGAACTTTTCCCCAGATATTACCTGTCCCTAAATCTCTTGGGGTTAATGCCCCCTCCCCAAAGACAATTCCAACGAGGTCATTAGGTGGAGGGCAGGGGCTGGCTTTGGGCACTCAGCTACTTCCCCCACCCCACCCCCACCCCCCAACGTCCAGATTTCCCCTTAGTTCTCAGATTCCTATGGGTCACTTGCCCCACCTTGTGATTCCACTTGTTTCTCCCTCAGGATCCGAGCTAAGATCCCAGGGTCCGGAGCCCTGGCCTCGGCAGCAGCCGCAGTCTCTGGATCCAAAGCCAAAGCCGAATGAAAGGGGTGTCTCTGCCCTCGGGACGCCTGCCCCCATCCCCCGCAGCTCTCTGCCCAACTCCATCTCCCTTCCATCCCCACCCTCCCTCCGCCTCCGCCCGAGCCATTTCCCGAGCCATTTCCCGAGCCATTTCCCGAGCCGGGCGGGTTTCTGGATCACCAGGGAGTTTGTGCAAATTGCCTGGGCGGCCAGGACTACATCTCCCAAGAGGCTCTGCTCTAGGAGCCCCGGAAAGGCGAGGCACCTTGGCTGCGGCGCCTGCTGGGACTTGTAGTTGCCTAGATAGGGCACCCGCCGGGCACTTCCGTGACCCCACGGCTGGAGGCGCCGTGAGAGATTGGTGTCTCCTGGACGCCACTAGCCCCAAAGCCAGGGCTTTGCATGGGGCCCAGGGGAGGCCTGAGCTTGGATTTACACTGTAATAAAGACTCCTGTGGAAAACCCAAGGCCTCCTGTGCTTCCAGCCTCCTCCAGCTTTCACCTTCCTGCACCGAAAAGCACCCAAGTGGTATTCAAGGAGGAACCTTCCCCATCTATCCAGAAGAAGCTCCCTCCTAATCTGTTTATATTATGAAATGATTGAGGGGAGGATGCTGAGAGACCCTCCGTCCCAGGGCTAGCCAAGGCTTTGACAGCCGCTTTCCATGCCTGTGCCCAAGGCAGACATCACTAGTCGATCCCCACACTCTGCCCGCCAGGCAGCCTTCTCACCTGAGCCCCAGATCCGTGCCCAAGTGCCTTCTGGACGGCTCCCTCCACAAACCTATCCAAACCTTTTATTGTCCTATCTGATTTCCAGCTCAGGGATGTCTGCTCTGCCACTTTGTCATCAGGCTAGAGACCTCGGTATGGCCCTGGATTCCTACTTCCCCAGTCCCAACATCTAGTAAGTCAGGAAGCCATGCCTATCCTCTCTCTCAAATGTCTCTCATCTAACCACCTCTCTCTGTCCACTTGCCTTGGGACCCAGTAAAGGGCCTCATGGTCTTCCTGGGCCTCGGGTTCCAAAACCTAGGGAGAAGGAGGCAGGACTGGGTTCTAATGACCCACAGACCTGGATTTGAATTCCGGCTTCACTACCTCTTGCCTGTGTGACCTTGAGCAAGTGACTTCACCTCTTGAAGCAGAATTTTCAAATGGAAAACTGTCACCATAACCGCATGGACATGGAAAACCCTTGGCATATACTAAATGCCCAGTGACCAGAAGCTGCTTGTGAGCTATGAGATTGTTTCCCGAATCTCGGTCCTTCCGTCATGATCTTTCTATCACCCGTTCTGCTTTTCATCTAATATTTTTCTTTAAATTGGTTAATTAAAAATAAAAAATATCTTTTAAAAAGAAATGTTACTTCGCCACCAAGAAAGTCAGTATCACTTGCCAGGAATAGAAGGTAACAGTAAAAATAAACACAGAACTATTAACATTTAAACTGTATGTTCGTGCATCACCTAAAATCATCTCACTTGTCTAGCGACGCATGTCACATTTTAGGAGCTAGATAATGATGTTGCAGGACTAGTAGTTAAAGCCTGTCTTTGTGTGTGGAGGGGTTGCCTAGCAGCAGCCATGTAACAAAAAAGAAGAAAAGGAAAGAAAAAGAAAAAAGAGGGCTTAAGGGGGCTTCTCTTGGATCTAGATCTGCCAAGCAGGGACCAGGTTTTCAATTTCCAAATTAAAAAATAGCGAGATTTCCAAAAGATGCTGTTATTCACACTTTGCAGAAGATAGTGTCACTTTGTAATGAAGAACGGAGGGGGGCACCTGGCCGGCTCAGTGGAGTATTCCACTCTTGATCTCAGAGTTGTGAGTTCAAGCCCCACATTGGGTGCAGAGATTACTTAAAAGTAAAATTAAACAAACAAACAAAAAACTATTAAAAAAAAAAAAAAGGATGGAGGAAGAGGGACTGGTTGAAATTATGGGTCCAAGAGTGGCTAAAGCCCCCAAGCCCATCCTTGGCTTCTAGTGAGCCTACCCTCACTAGAAGCTGGAAATAGGTTGGAGTTTGAAACAGCCTTCACTAAGTGCTTCCCAAACTTTTATATCTATCTGCTCATTGTGATTCCTCCAGTGAAATGAGTTGTACTAAGCTTGTTTTCCAGGTGGGGAGACCGAGGCTCAGAGAAGGATAATGTAATAATCTTATATTTATCCTACAAACATTTATCAAGCATGTGCTAAATTCTCAAGCAGTCTTGGGGCGCCTGGATGGCTCAGTCGTTAAGCGTCTGCCTTCGGCTCAGGTCATGATCCCAGGGTCCTGGGATCGAGCCCCGCATCGAGCCCCACATCAAGCTCCGCATCGGGCTCCCTGCTCCACGGGAAGCCTGCTTCTCCCTCTCCCACTCCCCCTGCTTGTGTTCCCTCTCTTGCTGTGTCTCTCTCTGTCAAATAAATAAATAAAATCTTTAAAAATAAATAAATAAATTCTCAAGCACTCTTTAGACAGTAGGGACCCAGAAAAAAAAACAAAACAAAGTCCATAGTCTCATGGAAGTGATATTCTAGTGGGAGCAGACAGAGAATAAGCACAATATATGGTAGGTGGTGCTCAGAGTGATGGGGAAAAGTCCATCAGGGTAAGGGGATGGAGTGACATGACTTGCTATTTTAAAGATTTTATTTATTTGAGAGAGAGAGAATGAGAGAGAGCAAGCACATGAGAGGGGGGAGGGTCAGAGGGAGAAGCAGACTCCCCGCCCAGCATGGAGCACGATGTGGGACTCGATCCAGGGACTCCAGGATCATGACCTGAGTTGAAGGCAGTCGCTTAACCAACTGAGCCACCCAGGCGCCCCAAGGACTTGCTATTTTAAACTGAGTGGTCAGGCAAGACCTCACCAGGTGGTGGTATTTGACCAGAGGACAGAGTGAAGGGAGTCAGTGGACATGTGGAGGAAAGGAGATTCAAGCAGGGGGATCAGCAAACACAATGGCTCTGAGAAAGAAGCATGCCTGATGCCTAGTGTGTGCAGCAGATCTGCATACCAGATGCCAAGTAAATGAGGAAAGCAGAATAGGAGATGGGGTCAGAGGAGTGAAAGGAACTAGCATATAGGGATTTTTTTTTTAAGATTTTATTTCTTTGACAGAGAGAGAGAGAGAGAGTGAGCACAAGCAGGGGGAGCTGCAGGCAGAGGGAGAGAGAGAAGCAGGCTCCCCGCTGAGCAGCGAGCCCCATGGGGAGCTTGATCATAGGACGCTGGGATCATAAAAAGGCAGACACTTAACCAACTGAGCCACCCAGGTGCCCTTGAATATAGGGATTTTGTAGGGCCGTGGTGAGAACATTGACTTTTACTCTGAGATGGAAGCCCTGGGTAGGTTTCATGTGGTCCGGAACGATAGTGTTGTCAAAGGATCACTGACTTCGATTATAAAAGGGTCCACCTTTCTTGTAATGATAATTAGGATGGCGCAGGCTTGATTCCCCCAGGTGGATGGACTGTGTGAACTGGGGTACGGTACTATCCGTTTCTAAGCCTCTGTTTCCTTGGCCATAAAATACAGGTGCAGAAATTGATGACCTCTAGTGTCTTAAACTCAATATGGACAGAATTTCTGTCATCCCGCTGCCTAGGACGGTGCCTGGGACTTAGTAGGCGCTCAGTATAAATGTTTGAATGAACATGGGACTGTGTAGGTCGTTGAAGTTCCACAAAGGAACAGCAGGTGTCGCACCAGCCCCATAACCGCCTACTCGGAGTCTGCGGGGCTGGGCTAAATCAAACTCTAGCAGGAACTCGCTCACTCGAACTCGGATTTTTTCAGAGAAGGGGCTTCTGAAAGCCGACTTATGACTTTCTCCTCTTAAAAAACAAACTTCTCACCTGGAAAAAGGGGCTTCGGGCCCTTTAACCTATAGAGGCGAGTGGGCCCGGTCCTCGAACGCCGCTTCCCAGAATGCGCGGCGCTATGCAAATGAAGACGGTTTCCAAAGCGAGGATGATTCATGCCCATGCAAGAAAAAGGTAACGTTTTGGAAGGATATATGTCGTAGTTGGCGGGAATTTATAGATATCGGAGTCAACAATCTCACACCCTCCCAAACTATGTGACCATAACTGTAAAAAGATAGCGGGTTCTGAGTTTTATATAGCTGTGTGGAGGAAAGTGTGTTTCGCCCGGATGATCCTCAGTGGTCTGGGGTGCAGGCTTCAAACCTGTAGCTGTCTAGCGACAGAGTGGTTCAATTCCACCTTTCGGGCGACAGGGTTCCCTTTTTATATTCCCATCAGACTGGACATTAGAGCGGGTTGTCGGAGAGAACGTCCCTCGGGCCAGCGCCTAATAACATCGCTACAATCCTCTGCTTCACAGTTCAATCTCCGCCACGTGGGTCTCTTCCCACGGTTACACTTTTACTGGGAGCATCAAAGATGATTCCAAAAGATGATGAAAATCATCCTGGATCTCTCCCCTTCACTTGCTTATTCTCCCATTCAGTCATTTGCTCACTCATGTATTTAATCACACATGCACTTATTCATCAGTCAGATATTCATTCATTCACTCACTCACTCACTCACTCACTCACTCACTCACTCATTCAACAAGTATTTGCTTGGTGCCAGGTGCTGGAAACACAGTGTTGATCACAGCCCCTGGCCTGGCCTCATGGTGATCCCAGTGCAGTGAAGGAGACAAACATTAAACAATCATTAATTACACATTTAATGAACAACTACAAAGGTGATAACTACTGGGAAGGCAAGTACTGAACTTAGAGGCTAGCTAATAGGGAGACCTGAGTTCAGGTGAGGTGTCAGGGTTACACGTGGGCAGACACCTGAAGGATGAGGGGATGAATCAACAGAAGGGGGGAATATTCCAGGCCAGGGATCAAGGTGGCCCCAATAACAGCAGTGAGGATGGTGATAACTGCACTCAGCGTCGGCATGCATGAGCTCCCTGACTCCTCATAGCCCCATTCTGCAGCTGAGAAAACTGAGGTTCACACAGATGAAGCCTCTTGTCCAAGGTCACCCAGCTTTGGTAGGCTCTCAGACCCCTGGCCCATGCTATTTACTACTGCCCTGTGCTGTCTTTCTCAAGCTAGCTTTTCACTGAGTCCTGTCTGTTCTGCCTCCTACTGTCTTTTCAATTCCAGTCCTCCTTTCTATCTCATAGCCCTGCCCTTGTTCCAGGCTTCCCCAACACACACCAGTGTCCCCACCCGAGACCCCTCCTTGGCCTCCTGCCTGGGTCTTGCCCCTTTCTCTGCCAGCTACCCTCAACTTGGTGGTTAAGGCTGTCTTCCTAAAGCACAAGCCTGCCCCTCCCTTTCTTGCACTCAAAACCTGCTATGGCTCCCCAGTGCCCACAGAGATTATCTAAATTCTTAGTCTGGAATTTAAGCCTGCAGAATCTGGTCCTTGCTAAACAATTTCTCCACACCTTTTGCTCTGTGAACCTCTAGCTCCCTCGATGTATCAAGCCCTCTTCCCACACCAACAGCTCTTTGTGCTCACTGCATCTTTTTCTATCCCCTTCTGTGTCTTCTGTTTAGCCTCAAGGACTCAGCTCAGCCGTCCCTCCTCAGGGAAGTCTTTCCTGAATCCCAGACCAGGTTATGTGCCCCCACCGGGCTCATGGATTGCCCCAATCCTGTGCACTTGAGATCATCCCCAACAGGTCTGTGTCCCTCTCTGGACTGTGAGCCCTAGGAGGGGGGAGCCTGGAGCTCTCTCAGTCCCCGCCACTGTGTCCCCAACACTGCCCAGCACGGGGCTGGGAGCACAGTAGTTACTTAGGAAATGTTTCCTATTGATTAATAAATTAAGTGAGGCAATATTTTTGGTTCAGTCCATTTTAGGTGGGCCCCTATATGTTCATAACCCAGAAAATATGGTCATGTGAAAAGCAAAAGGAAATTCATCTTCGATGTAAAGTGATCCATGCTTTTGTGGTTCATCTAACCCTGAGGATTGATAAGCACTTTCTGATCTTTAGTAGTATGGGATGTGTGGTTCAAATTTCTCTACCTGTTCCACCCTCACTCGGGTCATCCTGAGCACGCAG
Source organism: Neomonachus schauinslandi (assembly GCF_002201575.2). Classification (NCBI taxonomy): domain Eukaryota; kingdom Metazoa; phylum Chordata; class Mammalia; order Carnivora; family Phocidae; genus Neomonachus; species Neomonachus schauinslandi. Next base: position 9,725,634 of record NC_058418.1, read on the forward strand.
GGTCTGAATAAGTTCCTCTGTTGTCAAGAAACCTCCAAAACACCCTTTGGCATTTCAGTACCTCACACCCACTCTTCTGCCTCATCCCCTCTAAGAAGAGGCAGACCCTGTGGGAAGTCCTCCGACTGCCTCACCTCCTCTGTCCTGTTGTCCTGCTGCAGACTGATTCACAGGTGGGAGTCCCAGAATGTGCGGTGCCTGGTATAGCCCCGCCCCCGATCTAACCTCATTCCCTCCTGCCAAAGGAAGGCAGGGGCCGGGCATCAGGAACAAACAGACACTACAGCTTGGCAGATTCATATTTAAGAGCTTTTTATTGGCGACAGTGCAGAACCATGGCGGGAGGGTCGTGGCCCAGTGCCAGCCAGCCCCAGCCCCCCAGGGTCAGGTGCAAAATACAAAAAAGAGAATCACAAATACAGCATGGGGGGGGGGGGTTGGGGGGATTCAATAAGTTGTGGTCCCGCAGGAGCAGGCCCTGCTCACAGTCTCACACTCACACCCAGAATCCTTAAACGATACAGATTGTGAAAGTCTATGATCCCGCAGGCTTCGCTCACAAAAATAAAATCTCACGTCCCCAACAAACCCAGAGTCAGGAGACCGCTGGAGGATCGGGGACAGTCAGCAAAGAGACAGACCGAAAACGACCAGGTGAAAACAGGCAGAGAAAAGACGGCGGCGTGGGAGAGATGGCTGGAGAAAGAGACGGCCAGAGACTGCCCCCAACCACCAGAGGGGCCGAGACAATCAGGAGAGACAGCGAGAGACAGCCAGAGGAAAGAGAGCCTGAAACAGGCAGACTCGAAGTTTCCAGAAGCAGTGTTTCCGATTCAACGGGCACTGCTGTGGGGGCTAACGTGACCTAGGCCGACGTTGCAGAAGCGCTCACACACTCACGCGCACACACGCACGCACACCCATATATAATATATTTATTTATACATAATAGATATAAGTGCCTTTCGGAAACCAGGAAAGGGATAAATAGCCACAGGGCGGGAGGTGCGGGACGGGCACGTGGAATGTTTCCCATGCAGCACAGAAGGCGGCGTGGCCCACCCGAAGTTAAAAAATATCAATGTGCCTCACGAGAGAATTCTCAGGAGGTGAAAGCACAGGGAGAGGTGGGGCGGGGAGCCCGAACCAAGAATCGGGGCTTGGGGGGCTGGGGCGCGGAAGCCGGGACCGCGGGAGTCCAGCCCCTTTGGGTTTGCCAGTCCGAAAATATTGGGGGTTGGGGGCCAAAGCCTCGGCCTTTAAATCTTCTCCGGAAAAAATACTGGGGGTCCCCTGGCAACCTCCCATTGCTCCCTTTCTAGAAAGGATGTGGGGGTGCCACGGGGAGGGAGAAGTTGGCGTCCTAGGCCGGGGTAGGGGGACAGGCCTTAAAGAAAAAGGCCAGGGCTTGGGGCTGGGGGTCCTGAGGACAGAGGCCACGAGGATGGATGACTGTCACCCCCACTCTCGGTCCTGTCACCCCTTGAGTCTAACTCACTGTTGAGGAGAGGAAGGAGGCAGCTGGGGCGAGGGGAGACCAAGGAAAGGCTTTGAGGCGTGGGGGGCACGATCCGCTTCCCCCCTCCCGGAAGGGTTCAGTCCCACCGGGCTCCCCCCTCCTACCCCCCCCCAATCCGGCCAACTCGGTTCACAGTATAAAGCACTCCAGCAGGACGGGCATCACAGCGCCCCCTGCTGCCTGAATCAGAGAGGCCCAGCAAGGAAGGCCGGGAGGGAAAGGCTGAGCCAGGCTGGGAGGCTTGGGGGGTAACACTGTAATCAGAAAAGGAGGTCTGGGGGCCGAATTGGGAGGGGGGTGGCCTTAGGAGGCTAGGAATTCAGATCAGAGCCACTTTTGCTGGGAGGGGTAGGCTGGACAGTAGGGAGGGAGGTTCACATTTCAGACTAAGTCTGGGTGGGAGGGAAGGAGATTCTCATAAGGGGCATCAACTTCCCTTAAAGGGAGGCTCAATTCCGAGGAGGATCTCACCACGTGGAAATGTTGGATAAATAAGCTAGGGTCGGGGGGAGCAGGGAGAACCAGCCTGGTCACCCCCTGAAGGGTGGGTGTGGGAGAAGTTCGGGGGGGGGGGGGGGGGGGTCTGTGGCATTTCCTTGTCGGGCCTCTCTGGAGCAGACTCCAGCGCACCCCGCAGCCCACCGCCAGCACCCCTTTCCCTCGGCCCAAAGCGAGGCGCCCCCCCGCCCCCATCCCCAGAGGCTGGGTTGAGGTGAAAGGGCCAACAGGCAGCTGGGGGCGGGGATCCACTCCCTCCCCACCCCCCGCCCCCAAAGTCACCAGCTTCCCGGCCTCGCCGGGCCACAGGGCCACAGAAACAAGAGGTGGCACAAAACACAAGGAGGTCCTCCTGTCCGATGACAACGGCCGTAGAGTCAGACAGGAGAGGCAGGGAGGCCACACACCCGCTTTGTCTCTTCCCCTCTCTCTCTTTTCCTCCTCCTCTTCCAAATCTCTCTCCCTTGTGTTTGTTTGGTTTGTGTCTAAAGAGTTCACAGAGCAAGAAGGGAGGGCGAGTTCAGGGGGTCGGTGGGCTGGTCACTGCCGCTGGGGCGTTGGGTGCCGGTGAACGCGGAGACCTCCGGGCAGGTGAGGACAAACGAGGAAGTGTACGAAGGGTTAACAACGGGGAAGGGGTCGCCGAGGACTTGAACTTCACTGTGTGTAAAGAGAGAAGCTGTCAGGTTGGGGGATGCGTCTTGGCTGGTCTGGAAGGGCAGGGGCGGTGGCGGCGGGGGCGGTAGCAGCCAGCTGAAACCATCTTCCTTAGTGGGTGCTGACCCCGGCAAATCTCTCACCTCCGCCAGCGGGCCGGGGCCCGGCCCCTCTTCGTAGGGGATCTTGCAGCCCGGTTTGTGGGCCACCAGCACAAACTCCAGACGCTCCTTCTCCTTTTGGAGCTCAGCGATCTCCGACTCCAGCTCTGCCTTTTCTTCCTCCAGCTGATCTGTCTCCTGAGGTCCCGTCGCGGAGGAGAGGGAAGAAGGAGCGAAAGGCCGTGAGCGACCAGAGAAGGCGGGTCGTGGCTGAAACCATCTCCCTTACACTTGTTGCTGCGGTCCCCGGGGCTGGAAGGCGGCTCGGGACTGAGCGGCGAGACCCCCTGATACCGGGTCCTGATGTGCTGTGGGACTCGGGGCCAGGGTCTTGCCTTCCTGTCCCTTCCCCCGCCCCCCGCCCCCATGTGTTTGGTGGGAACTGAGAAGGGACCAGGGGTACACGGAGGGCTCTGGTTGCCCGAGGCACTCGGAGGTTTGTTGAATGAACGAACAATCGTTCTGTGTTTTTAACGCCACCTCTTCCCCGCCCTGCCCCTCCCCCCTCTGTTTCCCAGGGAAGAGACCCGGTGGCGCGGGAAAGGAGGAGATTTCCCCGATTTCCTCTAGCGGCAGCAGGTCACCCTGCAGGCACGGCTCCCAGACCAAGGTAAGTTGTACAAAATGGAAGGGGGAGTTGGTGGATGCCACCTGCCCGCGGTCTGATGGGTCTGGGTACGCGTGGTAAGAAACTGAGGCAGGATCAAAGCATTTTGCTTCCCAGACTCTCCAGAATGTCAAAGCTAGAAGGAGCCTGGAAGATTCCAAAAGGGGTTGAAGAGATGGAGACACTGAGGCAAAAATGGGCTATGGCCTGCCCAAGCCCAAAAGGGAGAAGAAAGGACAGGACCTCTGTGAAAGGTCACAAACCGGGCCGGCATGGCCGGGAGTGTGGGAGGGTCTGTGGGTGCGCCTGGGGTTACCCCGTCTGGCCACACCTGTACCTAGTTCCGCGTGCGGAACCTCTGGCTCTGGGCCCAGGACCAGGGCGCAGGTGGCGAGGGGCAGAGGGTGGGGGAGAGCCCCCCTTCAGTGTACCCTCACCCCTCCCTCCGCGGGGCCCATGCTCACCGCCTGGAGTCGGTCAGTCAGCTCCCGCCGACGGTTCCTACACTTAGCTGCTGCCAATTTGTTGCGTTCCCGGCGAACCCTTCTCTTCTCCTCCTCCTCCGGAGTAAGCTGAGCAGGGAAGACAGAGACCATGAGGTTTGGGGACACGGTGCACCACCTCCACCCATCCCAAACCTCCTCTTCTTCCAGAACCCCCGGGGGCCACAAGAGGACCCTCTGGTCCTCCCTGACTGTGGCAAGGATGCTAGGGTTTCTGTAGCACTAGGCCTCGGTGGCCCCTCACCCCCACTGGTGAGCAAGTTCCTGGCCCTCTTGCTTCCTACCCCCAGGCCAAGTTGTGATGCCCCTTACTCACCGTCTCCTCTCGGGGTCTCCGAGGCCGGGCTCGGGCCGGGCGGGCAGGCCCAGGTCCACTGGTGGTTCCGCTGGTAGAAGGCCCACCACTGCCACCAGCTCTGCCACCGCTGTAGCCGCTCAGGCCCGGCGTGGAGTAACTGGTCCCTGGCATGTCGTAGGGGTCGACGGCCGGGGGCTGGGAGGCCAGTGGTTGCCCCTGGGACTGGGCCATGGAAGAGATGAGGGTGGGTTGCACGAGCCACTGGAGGTCCTGGCTGGTTGTGATCGCGGTGACCGTGGGCACGAAGGAACCGGGCATTTCCCCGAGACCGGCGCACTCCTACGGGGTGACACATACACACACAGGCGTAGACACACAAACAGAGACACCGACACACACACACCCAACACACATACACACACCGACCCCGTGAGTGAGCACAGGGCGAGCGGGTGTGGATGTGTGTGTCACAGGCAAGAAGCCACAACACCCACCCTTCCACTACACCGTGACGCAGTGGTTAATGAGAGGATTTCTGCTCAACTGGCTTCTACCTCCTCCTTCTTCTTCGGGGAAAGGTTGCACGGTTCCAGCGGGTGGTGAATCACACCCCGGGTTGGTGACTCTTAGGTGGGGGAGTGGGGAGGAGGCTGGACACAGCCGGGTGACAGAACCCCCGGGAAGGAGTCACAGCCACACACACAGCCAAAACACCCCACCCCCACCCCAGAGGCAAGGGGAGGGAGAGGGAGAGGCCTTAGGCCAAGCCTTCCTCTACACTCACACACATACACACAACCCTCGGAGCCGGGAGTATCAGCGACTGTAAGGTCCATGAGACCTCTGTGCAGGGGCGGGGGGGTCTTAGTTCAAAGGGTGTTGGGGGACAGCCCTAGGAGTTTTGAACAACGTTTCAAGTAATTGTCTCTCTACAGAGTGAGGCTGACAAGGGACAGGTTACGGTGGACGACCAGGTAGAGAAAAGTGACGATCCGGGCTCCCTCAGACTGCCACGGAGGGAGAAATGGTGTAGGTCCCGAGCCCCCGTGCCCAAGCGGCGCTCATCTACCCCCACCCCCAAATGGAATCCTAGGACTGCTCGAAAGGCTTAACTACTCTCCCAGGGGGCGTGGTGAGGGATGGGCTGGCTCGCTGACCAATCAGAGTCCTGGAAACCCAGAGGGGGCGGGGCTCCTGGAGACCACCTGGCTGGTTCCCCTAGGCTTAGCGGTTCTAGTCCTGTCTTCGGACACAGCGGAGGGATCCGGCGTCCGGAGCAGGGGGACCGGGACTGCGGCTGCGTGTGCCCGAAGAAGAGGGTGACGGCCACCCATGTCTCCCAAAGAAACCCCGGCCCACAGACACCCTCGGCCCCTGAGATCGGAGGGTCCTGATCCCCGCAAGGTCCTCGCGAACCCATTGGATCGCAGAGGGTCGCTCCTGTCGCCACAGGAATCCCCTCGCTCTGCCTTTAGAGGCCCGTAAAAGAGACCCCAGCGCCAAGGAACCACGAGTTCCGGGGACGGAGAGGGGGGAAGGGAACTGCACCCTACAAATAGGAAGGGAAAGTTGATTGGTCATAGCCCGCGCCGCGGCGGCCAATCGGAACGCCGGGCTGCCCCCTCCCTTAGCAACGTGGCCCCGGCGTTCCAAAATAGAACGCTCCGGGACGTCAGGGGCGGGGCGGACGAAGGGGGCGCCGCGCGCCGTGCGTGCCCCGCGTCAGACGGAGGATTCCAGCGCGTCAGCCGTTACGCACGGGTCCCCCGTTACGTCTCCGCGCAGGAGGCGGAGGCAGAGCTTCCAAGCAAGGGTTCGAGGCCAGCTTGCCGGCTGGATCGAGGGCAACCCGATGCCGGAGTAGGCGCTCCGATGGAGAAGGAAAAGGGAGGAGGCTACTGGAAGCTTCCCCGGGATTTCCCCCACCTGCCTAACTGCGCTAGCTTCAGGTTGGGGATCTGAGTCGGGAGCAGTCCCGGAGCAAGCTAGAAGTTCTCAGCCCTGCTACCGCATACACGTTGCACCGAACGGAGCATTCTCCCCACCCCCAAAGCTTACCCCTCTGCGTTCCCTCCCTGCGATCCGTGCACACCACCAATTGCAAACACGTCCCGACTCTGCAGTTTGCCAAGTGCGCGGTGAGCCTATTCCCTCTCAGATCCTGAGTTTTGGTGCGTGTTTGTTTGGGGTGGAGGGATTGCTCGCTCCATCCCTGACTTAAAAAAAGATAAAACCCATAAAGCAGCATCCCAACCCTCTAGGTCTTACCTGGGAGGCGGCGGCAGTGGGTGGACTGCCGAAGGAGTCCACCGAAGACAGATACTGAGACTCGGCGGAGGGTGAGGAGCTGCACCGGGAGCCGGAGTCGTAGTCTCCGGGGAAAGCTTGAAACATTTCCCTGGGCACAGGGGGGCCCCTGTGACCACGCTGAGGTCGCCGGGAAGCCAAGGCTATGGCCGGGTGGAAAAGAAGGTGCGAGTCCGGGGTGAGCCGAGCGCGTCCCCAAAGCGCGCTGTCCGAGGAAACTCGGGATGGGGGCAGCGTCCCGCTCCAACAATGGCAAAGTTTCTGTGCAATTCCTCTGCGGTGCCCAGGCCCCCACAAGATGCCGCTGTGCCTCCTGAAAGTCCAGGCTCCGTAGGACCCAGGGGCGTGGGGGGATCGCTCCCCCAGAGGCGGAAAGCGCTGTCTTGCTGTACAGAATCGGCTTCGGGTGCGGTCTCCTCCACGCGTCCAGCGGGTCCCAAGGGGGGAGGGGAGTAATAAAGAAGACAAAAAGAGTAAGTCGCTCCTCCAAAAGAAAATGTAGAATTATTTAGAAGAATCCTCCCCAAAACTTTCTCGCCGGAAAAAAAATAATAAACTGCACTTCACAGCCCCCAAGAAGAACCACAACAGTCAAATCCCCAAGTTCGAGCTCCGCCTGTCCCTGCCGAGGCCGTAGCTCTCAGTCTTATGAATGAACCCCAAAGCCGCCAGCCTGTATTTATATGCCCGGGACCCGCCTCCCTGCTTACGTCACCCTACCCAAGCTCCACAAACTTCCTAAAATCTCCGGCCCTGCTGAACTCAGCGCCGCGCCGTCCGGCAAGAGGTCTGCCCTAACCTCGTTCTGTCCACCTGCATCACCCTCGCGGCCCTGGGGGTCGTGGGGGCTGCGTTCCAGAGCCCTAGGCGGGAGGGGATCCCGGCCCCGCCTCCCAAGAGTTCCTGTGACGCAATTAGCCATATAAGGAGCTCGGCCGGCGCGGCAGAGTGTTTGTTTGGTATCCTAGCAATTACGTCAGAGGGAATCCCTCGCTCGCTCGCTCGCGCGCTCACCCCGCGCGCTTGCGGAACCCGCCCGCGCCTGCGCAGTGCCGCGCCGCCCCGGGGGCTGGTATTAATAGGCTCTGAAACTAGCCTGGGGAAGACCCGGGTAAGTGGGTGCTTCGCACCTCGGGCAGCCCCTCCCAGTTCTCCCGGTGGAGCGGCGCCCTCACTCAAGAGGAAGGTCAGATCCCCAGAAAGAGACCCTGGCTAGTGTGGTGTAGTCACGTAGGCGGGGAAACTGAGTCCCGAGCGGAGTGGGAGGGGCTGTGAAGCTCCAGGTGAAAGTGGAGGTGGGGGTGGAGTCCCGACGCTCCTGGCAGCTTCGGCCCTGATGGCCCTGACTCGGGGAAATATTGTCCCTCTCTGAGCTTCAGCTTCAGTTTTCCCATCTGGACAAAAGATGTGTGTCTTGGACCCCGCTGGCCCCGCAGTCCGGTGTTTGGGAGGTATGCGGGTTTGGAGAGGACGAAATTTAGGATGAAGCGTCCCTGCTGCTGGTGTTGGCAACATCTCCTTCCCGCTACGTAATCCTACCTTTAGACAGAAAGAATGTGTGTGTGAAGAAGAATTGATAATAATAATAGATGCCGTGTATTTAACTATGACCAAATACCAGCTCCTGTAGTAAGCCTTTCACCACGAGATTTTTAATCCCTAAGCCAGCGTTTGAAGGTGAAGGGAGGAAAATCTTCACTTTATAAAAGAGGGAAAAAATACTCGAGGAGGTTAAGTGACTTGCCCAGGATCCCATGGCAAGAAATTCAAACCCAGAATGTTAAACCCCAGAGCTCCTATTCTCTTCCTGATTTCTGAGAACTGCCTGGTTCAGTGAAACTCCCTGAAAAACCTGGGGTTTGGGATTATTTGAATGGTAACGGTGATATTCTGGGGAAGCTTCTAAGCCTTGCGAACCTATCTGTCTGCTCACAGTGTATATATTGTTGTGACCCAGGCTCAGAGGGGTAGAGCTGCTTACCTGAGGCCTCCCAGTTAGGAAACGGGGTTCAGAGTTTAATTTGGGTATTTGGGATGCCACAGCCCCCAACTCTTAAGCACCCACTGGGAAGGGTCCCACCTGCTGCTTCACAAATCTCAGAGATCCGGTACTTCCCTCCCAGCGCAGAGCCTAACCCAGCACTGGGCATGGAGGGAAAAGCGCTTTGAGATTGTCGAAGCCCAGAGAGGGGGAGTCACTGGCTCAGGGTCACACAGCAGGTCTGAGGCAGAGCAGAAGGGGGTGAGCGGACCCTGATTCCCAGCAGAATCTTGCTTCCCTGCTTCGATCGTGGGGAGGGGGGAGGGAGATGTGGAAGGGACACAGGGGGCAAGACGGGGAGTGGGGGGAGGTCGAGGTTTCCAGACAGAAGCCCAGCCTCCAGCCTGCCCTCCACCTCTTTCCCCCACGCCCCCTCTGTCTGCTAGCAGTCTGGGGGACAAGGACTAGGAGATGACACAGCAACCACCAGCAGGCAGTGACTCGGCCCCGGCAGCAGACAGGGAGTGACCCCACGTTCCCTGTCCTGTCCAAGCCCCTCATCTCTCCCGCAGAATAAAGGAGACACAGGGAGGCACCCTGGCTGCCCAGAAGTCTTCACACCCCAACACAGGTGGCCCATGCGTCCACATGGCCACTGGCACGTACTCACAGGGTCATGCGGGCATTCAGATATTCACCCCCAACCGGCAACACACATGGCCCCACACGTCGAAACACACTGTCATGTGGGTCCCCAGCACACATGACCCGCACACCTTCGCTGTGGATGCACACGGACGCTCTTCACACAATCATAAGGGCTAATTCTTCCTGAGCCCTCATATTCATTTCCTTCCTTCTCACAACACTCCTATGGGGTAGGAACCCTCATTCAACCTGCAAGGAAATGGAGGCCCAGAGAGGTGAAGTCACTTTCCTAGAGTCACACAGCCCAAGAGCAGCAAAGCTGGGATAAGAATGCAGCACGTTGGCTTCAGAGCCCGTGCTTCTACTTTATTTTATTTATTTATTTATTTTTCAGATTTTTATTTATTTTTTTTTAAAGATTTTTACTGATTTATTTGAGAGAGAGAGAATGAGAGAGAGCACATGAGAGGGGTTAGGGTCAGAGACTCCCCACCGAGCAGGGAGCCCGATGCGGGACTCGATCCCGGGACTCCAGGATCATGACCTGAACCGAAGGCAGTCGCTTAACCAACTGAGCCACCCAGGTGCCCCAGATTTTTATTTTTAAGTACTCTCTGCACCCAGAGTGGGGCTCAAACTTACAACCCCGAGATCAAGAGTCACATGCTCCACCTTCTGAGCTGGCCATGCACCCGGAGTCTGTGCTTTTAATTATTAAATGAGTTATGTAAGTCAATATGTTCACATGCAGATGGTCACGCTCATGCAGACACCGGGCATTTAGGCCCTTGACGCGGACCCACAATCTAGGTGGCCTGGGCTTACATTCTGGTCCCACCACTTAGTCGTTGGGTGACCTTGAGTTAGTGATGTCTGGAGCTTCCGTTTCCTCACCTGGGAAAGGAGGATAGGAATCGTGCCCAGCTCATGGGGCTGGTGGGGGATTATGTGAAGTGAATATCAGGAAAGCTTCTGGAACATGCCTGGCACATTGTAGGGATTTGTTTTGTTATTAAAACAGAGCCACCCTGACCTTTGCAGATATAGACCCTCCCAGAGATGTCCAGCCAGAAGCAGAGATACACAGGGTCACATTATAACTCTCTTGAGCCATGGATACTTTTGTTTTCATTGCCTTCTTCCTCCATAAAGACGTCTTTGAAATTATATTTTATGGGGCGCTTGGGTGGCTCAGTCGACTGGGGGGGTCTGACTCTTGATTTCACCTCAGCTCATGATCTCAGGGTCATGAGATCAAGTCCTGCATCGGGGGCCCTGCACTCGGCAGCGAGTCTGCTTGAGATTCCCTCTCTCCCTCTCCCTCTGCCCCTCCCTCCCTCTCTCTCTATCAAAGAAATAAATAAATCTTTTAGAAAAATAATAAAATAGGATTATTACAGCTACATTGGTATAAAGGCAGATAATACTATATATTAGAACATTTTCTTTTACCTAGAAGTTCAGGGGTTTTTTTCTTCTGATCTTAGGGACCCTAAGATTATCATAGGCCTTAGTACTGCGCCCTCTGTGCCTAAGGGAAAAGTTGGACCTGGTGACCACACACACACACACACACACACACAGAGTCTCACTCAAACACACACACAAATATGCACACCTTGCCCACAGAGCATGGGGTGGGCAAGGCAAGTCTTTCTTCATGGGGCTTAACCCCAGGGAGCTTCCAGGAGGAGGAGGACTGGAATGTGGGGGAGAGGGCAAGACCTCCCACATTCTGGCTCCACAGGGCTTGGCTCTGCATGGGGAGGGGGCAGGGGGAGCCCTCAGCCTTCTGCCCCCACAGGTGGGGGCTGGGGTGACAGTACCAGCTCCCCCTTGCTCAGAGCAGCCTGTAAACAGCCCTGGGGCCAACTCTGCCAAAGGCGGGCCCCAGCACATCCTTCCATCTTTCCTTGGGCAAAACTCATGCTACCCTGTGCCTCAGTTTCCCCATCCACAGAGCAAGAAGGCTGGATGACAGTGGGCGCCGAGAGTCCTTTCAGGCTCTGAAATTTAATAGTGAAAAGGAGGAGGAGGAGGAGAGCAAATGCTCAGTAGGCTGTGCTTGGTGTTTTCACGAATGTAACCCCAGTTAATCCTCACAGCGCGCCAGCCGCATAAGGAGGTTGTGTTTTTATCCACATTGTACAGATAAGAAACTAAAGGAGGTTGAGCCTTCTTAGTTGTTTGTGTGATCTTGAATCAGCTGGGGAATCTGGTTACAGCAGAGATCTGGTGGAGCCTTTGGTATTTCCAGCACGCCCCTGGGTGATGCTGGGGCTTCAGCCGCAAGAGAAAGGTCTGTGGGTGTTTCTGCGGCATGGAGTGGGGTGAGGGGGGGTGTGTGCCCCGCTGTTGTGACTGTCACCTCTGTGACTGTAGGGCCAGGCCGGTTAGTGACTTGTAGGCTCCTTGGTACCCAGCATGGAATAGTGTTACTGGCTAGCTGGGCCAGCTCCCCACTGAGCCGTCCTGGAGGCCTCCTGGAGGTGGTGTCTGTGGCATTTCAGGGAAGCCAGGTGGTCTGGACTGGGGACTCCTAGCTTGACTTTCCCAATACACTTGCTTTTGGATTTCAAACTCCCCATTCACTGTGGCCCACAAGGTCCGGCATAACCTGGCCTGTGCCAACTCTCCATGTTTTAGACGCCGCGGTCTCCCTCCCCATCTTCAGGTCTTTGCATGTACTCTGCCCTCTGCCTGGAGCACTCTCCCTGTTGCTGCCTTAGCCTATAATCTCCTCTTCCAGGAAGCCCTCCCTGGGGAAGCCCCTCTCCCAGCTCTGCCTCTGGGTTTATCACCCTCTGGGGACTGGGGCTCTTTCCCCCACTGGGCTGTACTGTTATTGAGGCCTGGGCTGGGGCTGTCCTGGTCACTGCCATGTCCCCAGCACAGTGCCAGGCCCTCTGTAGGCCCTCAATAAATATTTGTGGACTAAATGAATCTTCACCATTCACTCATTGGTGCATTCAAACTCTAACAGATTGTCTCAGACAGAAACATATCTGGGCCCCTCTGTTCCTTTGCCATCATGCGGTTGGAAGGGGGATGATGTTCTAGACCCGTTGACAGGTGGGGAGGCTGCATGTGGGTGTCGGGGCGTGGTAACTGGTGTCGATGAACAGTCGGCCTCCTTGTCCTTCCTGCCTGTGTCCAAAGGGGAACTGAGCTGAGCTGGTGACCTTGGGTCTTTCCAGGGGTGGGTTGGGGTGGGGTAGGGTAGACACATTTTTCAGGGGTGCGAAGAAGGAGGCTTGGTTTACAGAATCCAAACCGTGGAGACAGAAAGACACACATACACACCTTTCACTTTTGTCTGCATGGATACACAGAAGTCAATGCACAATCACACACACACGGAGCTAAACACACATTGCTGTGTGGACACATCACAGAGGTGCGCATACACCCAACCACACAGATAGGACAGACACACAACTCCACACGCACAAACCGGCAGAGCCAGGTAAGACCCCCAGAGCTGCGGAATCACAGAATTTCTTAGATATCCACATTTGTGCTGAGATGCACCCACAGATGCACGGGCCCAAAGAGCCTCTGTGGACTTGCTCAGAGTTGCATAAAAACCTACAGAACAAGGCACCCAGATACACGGAATCACACACCCAGCTTCCGTGACTGTGTCCGCTCTCTCCCACGCGCGCTCATACCGCTCACACACACAGTTCCACATATGTGGGCCTGCAGACAGAGCTAAGCAGAGGCTACTCTCAGCTGCTGGCTTGTCTCAGGCCCCGGGGCCAGGGGTGCTCTGGACCGCCATCACTGTGGGGGCTCACTTCTCATTCACCCGCAACCCAGACCAACCCAGTGTGATGGTGTGTCACTGGTTGTAATCACTCCAGGCATGGGGTGGCAGGAGTGTTCCTTAAGGTTGGAACAAGCCAGGAGAACTTCCTGGTAGAGGTGACTCTGGACAGCCACCACCAAGTCCTGAAAAGATTTAGATAAGGAGTGAGTCTCTGAAAGCACTCTCTCCCAACCGTGGACATGCAAGACCAAAGAAGGGCAAGCAGGAGAGACTGTGGGAAGCTAAGAGGAAGGACCAGACCAAGGTGGTGAGGATGACTCTTTTGGAGACCTTTCTGGCTGGACTTAGGATGAAAATAATGAGTGGTATTAATAATAGGGCAGCAGTCATTTAAGAAAACTGACCATGTGACAGGTGCTATGTTATACAGAACCACTCTATCGTCTTTTTTTTTTTTTTTAAGATTTTATTTATTTATTTGACAGCGAGAGACACAGCGAGAGAGGGAACACAAGCAGGGGGAGTGGGAGAGGGAGACGCAGGCTTCCCACTGAGCAGGGAGCCCGATGCGGGGCTCGATCCCAGGACCCTGGGATCATGACCTGAGCCGAAGGCAGACGCTTAACCAACTGAGCCACCCAGGCACCCCACTTCTGTTTTTTTTAAGTAAACTCCATGCGCAGTGTGGGGCTCCAACTCATGACCCCAAGATCCAGAGTCACATGCTCCACTGAACGACCCAGCCAGGCCCCCCTAGAACTGCTGTATTTTCTTGTTTAACTCTTCCAGTAACACTATAAGGAGGGTACTAGCTGTGTGACCCTGGGCAAGTAACTGAACTTCTCTGAGCCCCAGTGTCCTCATCTGTTAAGTGGGGAGAACAAGGGTACCTCCCTCCTAGCGTTGTTTTTAGGAGTGAGTTTATATGCAAAATGCTTAGAGCAGTGCCTGGCAGAAAGTATGTTCCCCACAAGTGTAGCTGCCCACGGGTGAGAAGTATTATTATCCCCATTCCCCAGATAAGGAAACTAAGGCCCGGAGCTCCTAGGGAACTTGCCCAACTTGCGGGCTTGTGTGGGGTGAGGCCCAGGTGCCAGCCCAGGCAGGGAGGCTCCGCAGCTCGGGGGTGGATGGCGGCCGGGCCTCTCCACCTGGGGTTCCTAGTGTGCGTGCCTGGTGGGTGTGTGTGTGCGCGTGAGCGTGCTTGCGTGAGCGCATTGTATGGAGAGTCCATTGTTCCCTGACCCCGTGGTTCTCTGCGCAATCAGCCAGTGCACCCCACCCCAGCAGGTCACCGAGGCGCTGCCCACAAGCCGCAGCCTCCCGGTCACACCCACATGGGCTTCCTCCTCCAGCTCTGGGGCCTCCCCGCTGCTCTCCGCCCCTTGCTCTCCCTCCTGCACCTCGAGGACGCCTGTGCCCCGGTGGTCTCTGCCGGTAGCCGCCCTGTCCCTGACTCAGGCCCCGTGCCCCCTCACTGACCCCCAGGTGGCCTGCTGGCCCCCGCAGCCAGACAGCCACGCGGGGGTGTCTCGTGGGTGGGTCACAGCGGGCCACGTGCCCGCGCCCGCGGTGGCTGAATTCCACCTGTGATTCAGTCCGCTTGTCTGGGCTGCCGGGGGTGCCCTGGCTGGGTGATGTCAGCGGCCAGGTATGCGGCCCGGGGTTTCTCTGAGGTGACTCAGGCGCCGGAGCTACCCTTTTCCTCCTGCAGTAGACACTCTGGGCAGCTGTCCAGGGCTGGCAGCGGGCGGCCGCTTTGACACTCCCTTCCCGGCCCCTTCCACGCCCTCCCTCCGCAGCCCTGAGCTGTGGGAACAGCGGGGTGGGGGTGGGGGGGGTAGGCATTTGGCAGGGCCCGGAGGTTCCGGGCCCAGCACCAGCCCTGCCAGCCCACCAGGCCTTCCCCACCTCCCCGCAAGACCCAGACTCACAGGTTGTTGCGGGATGAAATTCACTCACTCATGTATTCATTCAATCAGCCGTTTCAAACATCTACTCAGCAAGTCCTCTGTGTCAGGCACTGTAGACACTGGGGACAGAGCTGGAAACAAGACAGAAAGAAATCCATCATGAAGCCCCTAGCGGGGTCTACACACTGTACCTTAGGATCATTGCTAGTGTTACCCCCCCCACCCCCCAAATTCCATTCCACAAGCCTGCAAGACTCAGGCTGGTTTCTCCTCCTCTGGGCAGCTCTCTAGACAGTTCCAGCTTCTTTTAATCCTTAGCCCCTAACAGACCTTGGAAGAAGTCCTTTCTGGAATCTGATGGTCCACCATCCTGCCTCAGCAGATGCTCTTTCTTCTCTTCAACTGTCTGCATGCCCCATCCCCTTGAAGGATCTGTACCTGTACTACTCCCACCCCCAAACTCCACCCATCCTCAGCCTTCCCCAGAACCTGAGCTTGGCAGCAATGATGTGATCGGGCCTTGTAGACCCCAACTGCTCACTCCATGCCTACACCAGAGCGCAGACTTCCGGACACAGCTTCATTTGGCCACAGTCACTTCTGGAAGAGGTCTGTCATCATGCCCATTTTATAGAAAGGAAACAGACTGAGAAGTATTTTGGTACCCACTAGCTCAGGACCACACAGCCAACACCTGAGTCTGTAACTTGAATTCTGGACGTGTGCATCCAGGGCCACACAAAGAAGAAGTAATACTGCTGACAATCAAAAGTGATATTTTGGTAAATGTTTATTTTGTGCCTGGCACTTTCTAAATGTTCTCTAGATGAGCTCATTCACTCCCCACAACAGTCCCATGAGTGGGCTGATTATTATCCCCATTTGACAGATGAGAAAACTGAGGTATGTAGAGGTCCTAATGCTAAAACAGAGAGAACCACGCAGTTGAAGTCCACAAATATTGACGGAGGCCCTCCTATGCGTCACACAGTGTGGTGGGTGCTGAAAATTAGAGCTGCATGGCCAGAAGCAGTGCCCCCTCCTGTGATCCGAGCCACACACAGGAGACCACCACCCAGAAGCACAGAACCACCCACACAGTTACACCAATGTGTGCACTTGACATGAACACACATGAATCATTGATTCATTTATTCAACGAATAATTACTGAGTACCTACTGTGTGCAAGGCAGTGCTGGGGACCCAGCAGTGACCACACAGCTCTGAGCCCTGCCTTTATGGGACACACAATCCAGTGGGGGAGACAGACTGTAGACAAACAAAGGTATGGCTAGAAATTATGATAAATGCTGCAGAGAGAACTCTAGAGATAATCTGCTCACAAAAACAGGGACCTGCATATAGTTAAATGCAGATGTCATATACAAGACCCAGAACGACACACACACAAGGAACCAGAAATGCAAACCAGAGGCAAAACCATACATATGCACAGGTACTTACACACTTACTGTTTCACATATGACCACATGCAGAGACACAACCACACACACACATCCACAGTTACAGTTAGCAGGGCTCCAAATACCCATATATCCAGATACACAAATGCAAGCTGGGGAAACTCTCAGTCCCGTAGTTAGCTGGTCTCTCACACACAAAGGAAGCCCTCATGATCGTACTTTCACACAGGAAATACCCGACGTACATGTTGTCACTGGCCGAGTCATGCACCTCCAGTCACATCCATTCACACTGTCACACACCCAATTTCTTCTCTCTGCTTGGAGATTCGCCCCAGCCCTGGTCACATGAAGCTACTGGTTGAGGGGTGAAGGGGGGGTTGGGAGTTGGGAATGAGTTATGTGGACAGCATCGCGGACACAGGATGGAAGGACCGCGGGGCTGCCTGATGAAAGAGGCTCAAGAAGGACAGGCAAGAGAACAGAACCCGAAGGGAGCGGGGAAAGGAACGGGAGGGAGCTCTCGAGCTGTGGCTCCAACTGTGTGTGCGAGTACAGGTTTGTCTCCACCGGATGGGACCTCCATAACAACAGTGCACCCAGAAACCCGGGAGTCTGAGGCAAAAGCCTGTGTCTATTTTGGTTGTTATTGTTTGGAGGAATATGAGACAGCCACGGCGCGGGAGACGCTGGACAAACAGACATGCCGGGGAGGAGGGTCCCAGACGAACAGATACCCGAGCGGAGGCGGTCCCGAGTCAGACGGGAGGAGCGGGCGACAAGCAGACGGCGGCTGTCTAAAGGGAAACCGGCAATTTGGGGACCCGGTTCTCCCCCGCTTCCATCACCGCAGCCGCCCCTCACCCCCCACCCCAAGGGCTCCAGGTCGGCCCGTCTGTCCGCCCGGGCCGGTCCTGGTTGCGCCCTGTGCGGCCGCGCAGCCCAGCCGGGACAAACAGCCTTCACGTTGCTAAGCGACGGCGTTCCACAGCCCGTCGCGTCACCGCGTCTGCGCGGGTGGGGGGGGGGCCGCGCGGAGACAGCGGCCGCGTCGTTTGTTGACGTTGCCTGGCAACCACGTTGGTGCTGCTGGGCAACGCCGGCCGACTGTTCGCTCTCTTAAAGGGGCAGGAACATTTTACAGGCGCGGACACGGCAGCGAGACTGAGGCGCTGAAAGGAGAGGAGAGGGTCCCTCCCCAGGCGTCGGGGAGGTGGAGGGGATTGGAGGACGGATTAGGTCCTCCGGAGCAGAGAAAGAATATGAGGCGGAAGCTCTGAACGAAAGTATTTGAGATGTTAGTGTTAGATGTTAGACTGATTGCACGTGTGCATAGGCGCACTGTGGACACGTCCCTGGGGAACGGGTGGCAGCGATAACCGGCCAGACAGACCTGGGTTCAAATACCCGCTCTGTGACCTTGGCCTGTGACTTCCTTTCTCTGAGCCTCTTTCCTTCCTGAAATGGAGGTGATAACATCACTCACCTCCAGAACTGAGACTCTGTGAAGTCCTGTTAAGTACTTAGTACGTCGTAAGTGCTCCGTACATAACGGGTACAATTGTGTTATTTAATAACTGGGTTCTGTCCCTACCTCACTGGGTTTTGGAATAAATGAGATGGTGTTTGTAAAGTACTCACTGCAGCACAGTGCGTTCAATACATGGGGGGTGGGGGCGTTGTCTTATTACTAGTGTTTGTATTTCTCCTCCTCTGGAAAGAACATCAGAGGGCATTGACAGTCATTGTCTTTCTCAGTGCCTTGGGGTGCAAAGACTATGGAATCAGGCACATATGGTTGGAATTCCTGTCCTGCTGGATCCTCTCTGTGTGACCCAGAGCAAGTGCCTTGCCCTCCTCTGGCCCTCTGCTTCCTCTTCAGTGAAACGCGTGATCGCTCACATCTCACAGAGTCACTTCCAGATAATGGTCCTGGGTGAGGGGTGTCCCCTCTAGTTGGGTGTGTCGGGTCAGTGCCCCATGTCTGCAGCATGACTCACAGGGCTATGTTATGTAAAGCTCCTAGATTCTGCACAGAGGGCAGGTTATATAAATGCATTTAACGTGCATCCTACATACCGGGCCTGGGGAGGAGACCTGGCTTGGTAAGCTTGTAATTGCCAAACCATGGCCCAGGCTGGTTCCAGGAAGTAGGGCCTATAAAATGTGGGCCATGTGTATACTGTCTCATTGAAACAAAAATATTCCCCTCTTGGGGTATCTCTAGCCCCCTAAATGGCTCTTACACCCTGCCTCTTCATGTGTGTCTCTCTCTGCGTCTTTCTGACCCCTATCTCTCTGTCTCTGTCTCACTATCTCTGTGCATCTCTGCCACTGTCTCTGCCCCCCCCCCCCCAAGTCCCTTTCTGGGTCTCTACCTACCCCTTTTCCTGAGTCTCTATTCATTTCTGGGTCTCTCTCTCTTTCTGATTCTTTTTATTATTATTATTATTATTATTATTATTATTATTATTATTATTATTTAACTCCCAAACTTGTTCCCAAAGGGATTCCACCAATTCCAGACAGCACGGAGCCCCTCACAGCGGACTGCTGTGTGACATTGGGATGGGGCTTCTGTTCTCTGAACCTTTGCTATTTCCTGGGTGCAAAATTAAGTGGAGTAACTAACTCATGCCAACAGAGGTCCTAGTCACCTAAGGAGCTTTTTAAAGGTGGCTTTCTCCAGTCCCACACCCAGAAGCTGTGGGTCAGAGTCTCAGAGAAAGAGGCAGCAGGGAGATCTGTGAGATGCTTCTGATCAGCTGGACAGAAATGCTGACCCAGGGCCTCCGACATACCTATCCCGGCGCCAGGTTCTGATGCCACATAATAGGTGAGGAGACATGTGGCCAGGGACAAGAGTGATTTCCACTGCAGTAGAGGGTCCTGAGTGTGGAGATTCGAATGACAAAGACGGAGTGGGGGTGAGGGCGGGGTCAGAGACAGAGACAGCAAGACAGAGACTGAGAGCGATTGAGACAGGATAGAGTCAAAAGGAGAGGAAGAAAAATAGGGGAGCATAAAGAGGTAGAAGGACAGAAATTCCGTGTTTTCGGCACACTGCCCGGAAACGCACCTCCACTGGAGGGCCACGTCGCCGTCTGCGTGCGAGTGTGGGACCGTTGAGCAGGTTGCTGCAGGCAGCGCTGGGGTGTGCCAGGATCAGTGCTGGGATTAAGTGTGGGAGGCAGATGCCAGGCTGGGAGGTTCTGGGTGGACCCTCTCTGCGTGTACCTGCCTGCCTCCAAGCAAGTGTCCCGGGCCAGCATGGGTGACTGGCTGACAACCTGAACACCCCTTGGGCAGCATTTCCCCGTTGGGTCACCCCCTCAAGCCCACCAGGTATGGCCAAGGAGGATCTTGCTCCGGGGGTCCTGGGGCTCACGTGGAGGAGTTAGAGTGTAGCTCCAGGCACTGAGGGTGTTGTGAGTTTGACAACAGTACCATCTTTGAAGCCTGACCGAGCTGTGAGTCCTGAGGCAAGCTGAGTGATTTCTCTGGGGCTCAGTTTCTGCATCTGTGAAACAGGGGTGATACTGACTTCTACGGAGATGATGTGAGCACCAGCTAACATAATGGTAATGACTGCCATCTACTGAGGGCTTGCCATGATCATGCTTGCCAGCAAATTCTGCAGCTCCGAGTTCAAACACCTCCAGAATCGGATCCCTGCGACCCTGAGTCCAAGTCACCATCACCTCTTACCTGGACCATCGCCTGGGGCTCCTCGCCCATCTCCCTGCGTCTCCCCTTGCCTCCCAAAGTCTATTCCCCACATACAGACCCAGGGATGCTCTTCAAATCAAAGTCCGTTCATGCCCCTCTTTTTGCTCAAAACCCTCCCATGGCTCCTGACTCAGGCAGAGTAAAAGTCAAAGGCCTCACTATGGCCCATAAAGCCCTGCACAATCTGACCTTACTCCTTCTCCCTTGTCTCTGCCACTCCCCTCCCCTTGTTCTCTCTGCTCCAGCCACACACTGGCCTCCCTGTTCCTCCAACTGGCCAGACATGTTCCCACCTACCGGCCTTTGCACTTGCTGCTCCCGTGACTGCCATCGTCTTAGCCGGATGCCTGCATGGCATCTCCCTCACCCGCCTCTGGTCTTTGCTCAGACATCACCTTCTCCTGTAGGCCTTCCCTGACTACCCTGTTTAAAATGGCAAATCCAACCCTCCCTTTCTCCCCACTTCCCCAGCACTCAGTACTTTCCAATGCGCTGTATACTTCGCTTATTTATGCTCATGTACTGTTCACCACCTCCCTCCCCACCCCCAAAGCAAGAGCTCCCGGGAGGGAGGGCCGAGATCTTTGTCTCCTTCACTGTGGTAGATCTAGCGCTTACAACTGCGCCTGGCACATAATAGGTGCTGGATACAGAGCTGTTGCATGAATGAATGATGGATGGTATGAGCCAGAACTGTGCTACGAGCTCTAAATCGGTGAATTAACTGAGCGTCACCACATATGCTAAGTGCTACCCATTTTACAGACGCGGAAACTGAGAATCGGAGAGAGCAAGTCCCTGTGACAAAAGTGCACAGGCCTGAGGTCAGAGGTAGATTATCCTGCCTTCAGAGGCATCCCTGCGGGCGTGGGGCTGGCTGTGTTCATCTCGCTATCTCTGTGTTTATTTGGGGGGGGGCCCGTCCTTGCTCGCTGTGTCTCGTGGTCTCTCTTAATCACCGCGTCGCGGATCGCTTCCCCGTGGCTTCGGCCTCCACGAATTTCTTCTTGCTCGGGGGCCCCCAAATCTCCAGGTCCGCGTAGCTGGCTCTCTCCGGGTCTCTGCGCCCTACAGGCCTCTGGGCGCGAGGGCCCCGGGCTCCAGTCCGGGCCCCAGTCCGGGCCCCGCCGCCTCGCCGCCACCCCGCCCCGGCGCGGCCGGGCTAGCTCGCTCGGGCCGCCCCGGGGCGGGCGGGGCCTGTTGCCCGGAGACCAATGTTTTGCCGCCGCAAACTGGGTCTCTGGGCCACCGCGGGGGGGTGGCCTGGGAACCCGCGCCGGGCATGGGAGCGGGCCGGCCGGGCCTGAGGGCGGGGAGCGGCCGGGAGGGAGGGGCGGCTGTCGGGAGGGAGGGGGTTGGGGGGACGCTACTGAGGGCGATGAGGTTGGGATATCCGGGCAGTTTCGAGAAGAGGGGACTGGGGACTGAGATTAGGGACGAAAAAGAGGATTAGGGGTCAGTTTGAGGGTGGTGGAGGTGGGGTTTGGGGAAGATTGAGATCATGGGGCAAGCTTGGGGTGGGGGGGCAAGGGAGGAGATTGGGAGGGCGGTGGAGGAAGGTGGAGGAGGAGTTTGAGGGAGCCGGAAGAGGAGCCCCGGGATGGGTGAATGAAGGCAGGCATGGGAATCTGGAAGTTTCGAGAATCACAGTGGCCGAGTGAGGGCCGGGAGCTGGGGGGGAGGCGGAGTGCAGAGGACAGATATTTGGTGGGTCGGGCAAAAAGCTGAGTTATAGGGGTACAAGACTTGAGGGTAGAGAGTTTGGGGGGAGTTAAGCATCCCCCGAGGAGGAGGAGGATGAAGGGGGCCGGAAACAAGGGTGAATCAGAGGAGGGAGCACCTCTGCCACTTCGGTCTCCTGGCGGGAGGGGCACTCTCCGCCCATTGTCCCCGGACCGGTCAGGACGTCCGGCGACATCCCTGGGGACGCGACGTCGGGTTGTGTAACACCGCCAGGCCCGGGGGGAGGGGCCGGAGTCGACTCCCGGTTCCTCTCCACGCCCCATCCCAAGGGAGGGACAAGGGTCGGGATCTCCTAGTGGCTTGTGACATCACAGTGGGCGGAGTCCACCAGAAGCGCGGACTCGTTTTCTTGGTCATCTCTGCCCCACTGGAGAAGGTGGGGAGGGGTATCGCTCCGGACGCCTTTGGCTGAGGGGCCCTGATGGCCACAGCTTTTTGGCAAGAGGGCAAACGGAGTCCTGGACCCCTTTAATAAAGATGTATTGAGAGGGCAGTGTCCCAGTTACCGTCCTAAGTGACAGGGACACAGCAGTGAACAAAGCATTAGTCCCTGATCCCAGCAGCCTTGGGCTGACCCGTGATTCTGGGCCCAGACCAATTCCACCCCAGCCCCACCGCCTTGAAGCCTGAGGTCCCTCACTAGACACAGCCCCAAAAGATGGATCCTCACATCCAACCTCTGGGCGACCCTTCCCTAGTGCAAGGGGCAGAACACATCTCTCAGCTCCTGAGTCCCTGATCTTTGCATGACCGCCTCCCGGTCACCCCCACCCCCACCCATGGCCTGTCACTTCCTCCCATCCTCATCCCCCCCACTGGGTATGACTAGAGATGCCGGTTGTAACAGGCAGTTGGCGAATCACTCAGACGTCACATCAGCCCGCTGTGCTATCACTGTGTCCCTGCAATGTCATCAGGCATCCCCAGTGTCCTATAAACACCTCTGGGGTCCTGCGGGCCTGAGGAGGGGGTGCTGCCCCGCTGTCAGTGGTAACTCAGCTACCCTCCCCCCAAGGAAGTGATTTCATTCCATCCAAACTCTTCATCAGAAGCCTCTGGAAGCCACCTTTCTGGCTACTCTCACTCCTCCTCCAGGCAGCCTTCCTTGAACTCTCCACTGTGCTCTCTCTCCCCTCCTCCTTCCCCCTTGTCGTTTCTGTTCCCCGGGGGCTCTAGACTCTGGCCTTATGGACCTTTTCTCTCTGACCTCACCAGTTCCCATGCCTTCAATTTTGAAAAGCTGTCAGAGCCAGGCAGGTGAAAGGACTTCCATGCACCTCTCCAGGCCTCAGTTTTCACTTCTCTAAGATGGGCACAGCACTGGTGCCTGGCCCACACACTGAGTGGTGATTTGAGCAAGGGCATTCCTGGGCTAGATTTAACACAGGCAAGGAAGGACATGGTGAGAGCTCTTTGAATCCTATTGGCCAATATACCCAAGAAATAGCTAACAGTGAGAAATGGGAATCAGAGGGAGGCGGGAAATGTACTTCTTCAAGGTATGACTTTGATTTTGCCAATACATTTTCCAAAAATTAAAAAAAAACCCTCACTATTTAAAATTTACCATCTCTGGACTGACTTAGGAACTTATCTGGGTATCCTCCACCCACACCTGCTCCTTCCTCCTCCTAGGCCTCATCTCAGGGGAGACCCCACCGTCCACCCTGACACCTGGGCAGGGACCTGGGCCTCCTCCCACGGGCTCCCGTCCCTCCACAGTCTCTTGGCCACCAAGTCTGGTCCTTCCTGCCTCCTCTCTCTCATATCTGCTCTGTCCTCCTACTCCCCTCCCCAGCCTACCTCCACAAGGCTGGAAAGATCTGACTAAAGCATAAATCTGTCCTTGTCTCTCCACTGCACAGAACCTGCTATGACTCCCCAGTGCCCTTGGGGGAGTAGTCCAGGCTCCTCAGCATGGCCTACAGGACCCAGTTCAGTCTGGTCCTTGCAGACTTTTCCAGCTTCTTAATTCCTTGATCCCAAATACATGATTCTTCATGCCTTAAAGACCTTCCAGTTCAGTCCCTTTGCCTGGTGGTGAGGTCCCCCAGCAATCCAGACAACAAAATAAGCGGGCACCTGGCTGAAGCTTGGTGTCCTCTAGGGTCAGGGACCTTACCACCACTTGAGGCCTTCCATCCACAGCCAAGCAGTTCTGCCTGAACCAACATCTGTCCACTACACCCTGCTTCCCGGGGCCACACAGGACAGGCAGTTCCTCTGTCCTATGATGTTTCAGAGACTAGAAGATGTCGGTATTGGCTTTGAACCTTTGGAAAATGCGGTGTAAGATTCCTTGAGGCTGATTCTTGGACTAAACACTGAGAGTCACAGGATATCAGAATAGGAAGGTGCCTTAGAGGATCCAAGTGCAAAGGGGACACCTAGGCCCAGAGGAAGCAGGGTTCTGGCTGTCCTACTCTCTGTCCCCAGGCCTGGAGCTGTTGTGTCCGATCACTGACTTGCAAAGGAGGAAAGAACTGTAGGGGATTTAGGATTGGGAACAAAATAGTGAGTGCTGGGCTGTGCCCTGACTCTGACGACCCCAATATTGGTGACGGAAGACCCGCGTCTTGGCCCCAGCCTGAATCCTAACGCTGGGCATCGGGTGAGGAAACTGACACAGACCCAGACCTAAACCTACGGGTCCACTGTAGAAACAAACCAAGAAGTCAAAGAGCCTCCCCACCAACACTCAGCTTGTCTGATTTCCTGTGATCTCTCCATCTCCCCCGCAACCTACCCCTGCCCGTCAGAAGTTGGGCTGAGAAACGGGATGGGGAGGGGGGCAGAGGCAGATTCAGAAAGGCAACAGATCGGTGCTGTGGCTGAGGGAGAATAGGGCCAGGGCTCCGGGACGGGCAGGTTGAGGGCTGGGGATGAATACCCGTTGGGGACACGGTCGCAGGGCAGGGCTGGGACTGAAGATTGGGAGAGGGAAGGGGAGAGGAGGGCCAGCGGTCAGGGATGAGGGATGGAGGGGAAGCTGAGGGTGGACGGGGACAGGAGATGGGCAATGCGAGGGGGACAGTGGGGGGGGGGGGGGGACCCGGGGGGGGGAGGGGGGGGGGGCGGGGGGGGGGCCGGGGGGGGGGGGCGGGTACCGGCCGGGACTGCGCGGCGAGGCCCCGCGGAGCCCGGCACCATCCTCCGCCCCCCGCTGCCTCCCCTTCCGCTCCCCGGAAGCGCTGAGTCGTCCTGCCTTATCTGGGGGCCGCTATTTCGGGCTCGGCTCCGAGCGTGGCGACTATTTTTAGCGGCGCTCGGGTAAAAATGGACGCGGCGCCGCGCGGGTTCCCGAGGCCGTGCGCGCCCCCTCGCGAGAACTGGGGGCCGGGGGCGCGCGCCTGAGTCACCTCCCTCCCGCCCGCCCCCCTGCGCGGCGAGGAGCCCGGCCCGCCGGCTCCGGACGCCTCGCATCCGCTCGAGCCTCCCGGGTTCCGCTCGCCGGGGCTCAGAACGTTCCAGGAACGTCGGGACGCGTCCACCGGGGCTCGGGCGGCCGCAGGCGGGCTTTGGGCAGAGACGCCGCGCCCTCTGGCGGCCCCCACGGGGATCGCAGGCAGGAGCCGAGCCTGGGGTCCATCCGCCCGCGGACCCATTTTATTAATGAGGAAACTGAGGCTGGAGAGGACCCGGGTTGGGGCCTTGCAGCATGAATTGCGAGGTACGATCCCTCTGCTTCAGCCTGGCTACCTCTCTTAATGGGGAACTCACTACCTCTCAGAAGTGGTATTTATCTCGTTATTCAACGGATGTTTATCAAGGGTGGGCCGTGTGCCGGGCACTGTGGCTGGTGACCTGGGCAGAGCAGTGAACAAGACAGACAGAGAGTCCTGCCCTCGTGAGGCTAATGTTCTAATGGGGAGACAGAAAGTAAATAAGATGTTTTCAGATTGTAATAAGTGCTATAAGGAAAGTAAGATGGGATGATATATTAAAATAAAGGGGGATGGGGCGGCTGGCTGGCTCAGTCGGAGGTATAGCATGTGATTCTTGACCTCAGAGTGGTGAGTTTGAGCCCCACACTGGGTATAGAGATTACCTGAATGAATGAATGAATGAATGAATGGGGATATTTTGGCAAGAGTAGTCAGGCAAGGCCTTTTTCTGAGGAAGTGATGTGGCTGCAACCTGATGAGAAGGGGCATCTAAAACGACCTTGTGTTTTATTTTTTTAAAGATTTTATTTATTTATTTATTTATTTGTCAGAGATAGAGAACACAAGCAGGGGGAGTGGCAGACAGAAGGAGATGCAGGCTCCCCGCTGAGCAAAAAGCTCCATTCAGGACTCGATCCCAGGACTCTGGGATCATGACCCCAGCCAAAGGCAGGCGCTTAACCAACTGAGCCACCAAGGTGACCCGACCTTGTGTTTTAATTCAACCCCCTCATCCCATTTCACAGACCTGGAGGCAGAAGCCTGGAGAGAGGGCACCTGGGTGGCTTAGTCAGTTAAGCGGTTGCCTTCAGTTCAGGTCATAATCTCTGGGTCCTGGGATGGAGCCCCAAATGGTGATTCCTGCTCAGCAGGGAGTCTGCTTCTCTTCCTCTCTCCCTCTGACCCTCCCCACTGCTCGTTCTCTCTCTCTCTCTCTCAAATAAATAAAAATCTTTAAGAAAAAAAAAGGGGGTGCTTGGGTGGCTCAGTTGTTAAGCATCTGCCTTCGGCTCGGGTCATGGTCCCAGGTCCTGGGATCGAGCCCCACATCGGGCTCTCTGCTCAGTGGGAAGCCTGCTTCTCCCTCTCCTACTCCCCCTGCTTGTGTTCCCTCTCTCTCTGTGTCTCTCTCTGTCAAATAAATAAAATCTTTAAAAAAAAAAACCAAAAACCAGCCTGGAGAGAAACCAGTTGGGCACTGAGCTTGCAGAATGTAGACTACATGATCTTCCAGTGTATGATTGTTCAACTCTAGGTCTCATCCAGTGCCTGGGAGCTTATTACCTCCCAGCATATAGGTACCATCCATCCTCAGCGGTGGTAATATTGATTACTGTTTTAAAAATTATAGCTGCAGGAGCGCCTGGCTGGCTCGCATGAGTGTGTGACTCTTGATCTCAGGCTGTAAGTTCAGCCCCACGTTGGGTGTAGAGATTACTTAAAATCTTAAAAAAAAAAAAAAAAGGTGCTATTTATTCAGCACCTAGCCTATTCTTCGCAGAAAAGTCTGCTAAATGCCTCACCTGCATTATTTCACTGAATCTTCTCTCTAGACCTAAGAGATAAGGTACTATTCCCATGCTCTATTAACAGGTGAGGAAGCTGTTTCCCCACCTCCCATTTCTCCCAGCCACATGGACATCTGTAGCTTTGCCAGCCCTCTGCCTCTGCTTGTCCTTTGGGAAACCACCCCTTTCTAAATTTCAGTACACCTGTTTATCTCACCCCATTCTCCCTTTCTGGGGAAGGGAACATGATCCAGGCCCAGCCAATCAGAGCATTCCAGTTCTTCTGCCTTCTGATCACAGTGCTTGTTTCAAGGGTAAACATGTGGTCCAATCCAGTTTGTGAGTAATGGAACCCCTGGGCAGGAGACCTTTCTTCCCTTTGGGGTCACTAAGAGGGTGGGATGTGAGCCCTAAGCTGCTGGGGCCACATTTACTACCTCAAGGAAAGTCCTCCAGAGAAAAAAAATCAGAGAGATATGGAACCCTGAGATTGGACAGTGACTTCATATCATATTTGAGCTCCTGGATCAAGCTGTGGCTGAAGCCGGTGTGACCCCTTGGCCTTTTTTTTTTTCCTTTTGTAATGTGAGACAATACATTTCCCTAAAAATGTTTGCTCTTGAAGCTGAGAGACTTCTGATTAATTCACTTTCCCTCTCCAAGCCCTCTCCAGAAACTGGTCCTGATGCTTCCACTGTCCCTAGTCCTTGGAAATAGATCTCTGTACTTCCTGGAGCCCGCATTCATCACCGCCCCCCTCCCCGTGGAGGCATGGACTGCTTGTGTGAGTCTGGGCACTTCCACTGATCGGGCACTCCTGTGGGCTCTGGATCCGCCCATCTCCATGTCCCCAAGGCGTAGACCAACATGAGAACCTGGGGCCTGAGGCTGCTCTCCTGGGCCAGGCCACTTCCCACAGTCCTGGCTGGCCGATGTGAGGTTACCCTGCTGCACCCTCCACCTTCTCCCACTGTCAGGATTTCAGCCCTGTCTGAGCTCTGACAGCCTCCTGCTCTCAGCTCTGCCATCTCTTCTGCACTCTAGACCCAAGTGTCTGGCAGCTCTTGGATGCCTCCTCTTGGATGTCCCACAGGATTTCACCCTGACCTCTGCAGCTCCCTTCCTGTGCCTCCTCCTCCAGGGTCCCCAGCTCAGGCATAGGCCCACCACTGACCCTGTCTCCTGAACCACAGGCCTGGCCTCATCCTGGATGCCTTCTTTCTGTTTCCCCCCATAGCTTGTCCCTCCTCTTCATTCTATCTTTTATTATTTTTTAAAAATATTTAATTTATTTATTAATTTGAGAGAGACAGAGATAGTGAGAGAGAGCACGAGCTGGAAGGAAGGGGAGAAGCAGACTCCCCACTGAGCAGGGAGCCTGATGTGGGGCTCGATCCCAGGACCCTGGGATCATGACCCGAGCCGAAGGCAGACAGTAACCGACTGAGCCATCCAGGTGCGCCATCTCCCCCCGCCCTCCTGCCTTGCACATTTACCTCACGGAGTTCCCCCAATACCCCTCAGGGCCAGAAACAAACATTCCCACTTTCTGGATGAAGGAACTGAGCCCCAGTGAAGACAAGTGACTTACCAAAGGAATCACAGCCAGGGAAGGGACAGAGTCAGGACATGAATTCTCAACCTTGAGGCAGCCTGACTTGTCCAGTTACGTTGAGTATTTATCTCAGCTTTGTAAGAGTTTATTTTATAGCATTTTCAGTAGAGACACACACTTAGGTAATTTATGAATAAAAAATAAACTCTATATACAGAGTGGCCAGAAAATCCTCTCAATCTGGGCCTGATGGGAGCAAGGATTTCAGAACATCCTTTAGAGGCCACGTTTTGACACGAGTGTCAGTCACTCCACTTGAAGGTGCTTCTGGCATGGATTATTCTAGCAGATCACAAGAAATCCCGAGGTTCAGTGGCCCCAGATGGAGAATGTGCTGAGGGCAAATTCCATGGACCAGAGCTGCCCGTGAAAAATATGATGCAAGCTGCGTGTTTAAGTTTGAATGTTCTACTAGCCACCCTAAAAAACAGTAAAAAGAAACAGGTGAAAATAATTCTGTTTGTGTATATTATTTAACCAAATATATGCAAACATTATATCAACGTGTACTTAATATCCACAATTTTTTAAGTTTATTTTTTTAATAGTCTCTACACCCAGCATGAGGCTCAAACTCACAACCCCAAGATCAAGAGTCACATGTCCTTCGGAATGAGCCAGCCAGGTGCCCCAAAGTCCAGATTTTTTAAAAAGATTTTTTTAAGGGGCGCCTGGTGGCTCAGTCGTTAAGCATCTGCCTTCGGCTCAGGTCATGATCCCAGGGTCCTGGGTTCAAGGCCCACATCTGGCTCCTTGCTCAGCTGGGAGCCTGCTTCTCCCACTCCCCCTGCTTGTGTTCCCTCTCTAGTTGTGTCTCTCTCTGTCAAATAAATAAATAAAAATATTTATTTGACAGAGAGAGAGAGAGGGAGGAGAGGGGTAGAGGGAGAGGGAGAAGCAGACTCCCCACTGAGCAGGGAGCCCAACGCACAGGGCTCGATCCCAGGACCCTGAGATCATGACCTGAGCCGAAGGCAGATGCTTAACCATCTGAACCACCCAGGTGCCCCTGAAGATTTATTTATTTATTTCAGAGAGAGAGGGAGAGAGAGAAGGGGAGAGAGGGAGCAGGGGGAGGGGCAGAGGGAGAGAGAGAATCTCAAGCCGACTTTGTGTTGAAATGTGGAGCCCCACATGGGGCTCGATCTCACGACCCCGAGATCATGACCTGAGCTGAAATCAAGAGCCAGCCACTTAACTGACTGAGCCATCCAGGTGCTCCCCTCAAAGTCCAGATTTAACACATGACAGTGTGCCCCCAAGAGACAGTGTCTTGGCTTACAGTCAAGACCCTAGACTCTGGGGCCCCTGGGTGGCTCAGTCAATTAAGCATCTGCCTTTGGCTCAGGTCATGATCTCAGGGTCCTGGGATCAAGTCCCACATCAGGCTCCCTGCTCAGCAGGGAGTCTGCTTCTGTCTCTCCTCTGCTCATGCGCATGTGCTCTCTCTCTCTGTCAAACAAATAAATAAAATCTTTTTAAAAAAAGAAAAAAAAAAGACCCTAGACTCTGAAGCCAGACTGCGGGGTTCCAATATTGGCTCTGTAACTTCCAACCTGTAATTCCAACCTCTTGGCACCTCAGTTTATTCTTCTGTAAAAGGAACTCATAGGGATTTTTTTTTTTTTAAGAGAGGCTTTTTGTTCTTTTTTTTTTTTTTTAAGATTTTTTTATTTATTTGTGAGAGAGAGAATGAGAGACAGAGAGCATGAGAGGGAGGAGGGTCAGAGGGAGAAGCAGACTCCCTGCTGAGCAGGGAGCCGGATGCGGGACTCGATCCCGGAACTCCAGGATCACGACCTGAGCCGAAGGCAGTCGCTTAACCAACTGAGCCACCCAGGCGCCCCGGAACTCATAGGGATTTTGTGGGGATTAAGTGAGCTAATAGATATTAAACACTTAGGGACTTAGGGTGCCTAGGTGGCTCAGTTGGTTAATCGACTGCTTTTGGCTCAGGTCATGATCCCGGAGTCCCGGGATCGAGTCCTGCATCAGGCTCCCTGAGCAGGGAGTCTGCTTCTCCCTCTGACCCTACCCCCTCTTGGGCTCT
>NC_058418.1:9756243-9770983 GCF_002201575.2 Neomonachus schauinslandi
ACCCCACATTAACAGTTGAAGAATGGGGGACACCTGGGTGGCTCAGTCGGTTAGGCATCCGGCTCTTGGTTTCTGCTCAGGTCATGATCTCAGGGTCATGAGATCAAGCCCCCCATGGGGCTCTGTGCTCGGCATGGAGTCTGCTTGTTCTCCCTCTGCTCTTCCCCCCTGCTCTCTCTCTCTCAAATAAATAAAATCTTTAAAACAGTTGAAGAAGGAAAACTCCCTTCAAGGCTTCCCATCCTCGAAGTGGAGGATGTCCGGAGTACGTAGGCAGCACACACAACCTCTAACAGCCTTGTGTAGGACATACAGGTCACCTGGGTTCTCAAGGGAGGGGGCTCCACCATTCCACGCTGGAACAGGCAATCACAAAGCTCTGGACACCTCCCCGTCCAAACTCTGCCGCGTACTTCCCTGTTCTCAGTTTTCTCGTTTGATCTGTGTAATGGGTTGAATGATGCACCCCTTCCCCGCCCAAGATATGTCCACCTGAGTCCTGTGGATGTGAGCTGATTTGAACAAAGGGTCTCTGCAGATGTAATTAAGGGAAGGCTCTCAAGATGAGATCATTTTGGATTATCCAAGCAGCCCCTCAACCCAACAGCGAGTGTCCTCACAAGAGAAAGGCAGAGGGCGATTGGACACAGATAGTAGAGGAGAAGCTTCGTGAAGACCAACACAGAAACTGGAGTGATCTGGCCATAAGCCCCAGGAATGCCTGGAGTCACCAGAAGCTGCAAGAGGCAAGGAAGGATCTCCCCAGAATCTTCGGGGGGCGTGGGGAGTGTGGCCCTGCTGCCAGACACCTGGATTTAGGATTTCCAGCCTCTAGAACGGTGAGAGAATAAATTTCTGTTGTTTTAAGCCACCAAGCAGTTTGTGGTACTTTGTTAGGCAGCCACAGGAAATGAATACAATCTATTTGGGGGCCTGTCTCCTCCACTCCAAAGGCGGAGTTTCTGAGGCTTTCAGATACCATCTCTTCCAACCCTCCATCACAAGAAGAAACTGAGTCTAGGCAAGGGGGCGGAGCCAGAACCAGACCTCAGCACTCCCCCACCTTCCTCATCCAAGATTCAGAGGTCCCTGTGGAAACTTGCAGGGTATTTTGCCTGTTGGAAAAAATATATAGAATGCTTGTTGAGTTTTCTTTTAAGGCAGTGGTTGAGAACACAAGCTTTGGTTGGAATCCTGGTTTGACTGTTTGTGTGGCCTTGGGCAAGAGAGTAACTTCTCTCTGCCTCAGCTTCTCCCTCTATAAAATGGGCATAATGAGATAAGTCATCTTAGAGGATTGTGATGTACAGTGCATGAGAATCAATCAACTTTACCATTTGACACAGTCCTGGAAGTCTTTGCAAATGCTATAAGACAAGAAAAATAAATGAGATGGAAAGATCAGAAGGCAAGAGAGAAAACTGCCATTTGGATCATCTTCAAGGAAAAACTAAAAGGATTAGCAAACTGTTTTAGTATGAGAATTTGGCCAGATTGCCTGTTAGAAGGCCAACCACCAAATATTTGTGTTAATAGAATTTTATCTGTTATTAAAAATACAAAGATAGGGTGCCTGGGTGGCTCAGTTGGTTAAGCGACTGCCTTCAGTTCAGGTCATGATCCTGGAGTCCCGGGATCGAGTCCTGCATCGGGCTCCCTGCTTGGCGGGGAGTCTGCTTCTCCCTCTGACCCTACCCCCTCTCTCTCACTCTCTCTCTCAAATAAATAAAATCTTTAAAAAAAAATACAAAGATAGTTGGAAATCTTTTGTTTTGTTTTGTTTTTAAGATTTTTAAGTGAACTCGGGGCACCTGGGTGGCTCAGTCGTTAAGCGTCTGCCTTCGGCTCAGGTCATGATCCCAGGGTCCTGGGATTGAGCCCCACATCCAGCCCCCTGCTCAGCGGGAAGCCTACTTCTCCCTCTCCCACTCCCACTGCTTGTGTTCCCTCTCTCGCTGTCTCTCTCTGTCAAATAAATAAAAAAATCTTTTTAAAAAAAAGATCTTTAAGTAAACTCTACATCCAGGGTGGGACTCAAACTCACAACCCCAAGATCAAGAGTCGCAAGCTCTTCTGACTGAGCCAGCCAGGGGCCCAACAGTTGTAGGTCTCTAACCAACAATGTTTAATAACAGTAATCATTTAGAAATTATAATAAAAATATGGAGTTAACAAACTAGAAAAATACCACCTGCATGGACACTGGTGACTCGCAGATTTTTTTTTTTAAGATTTTATTTATTTATCTGACAGAGAGAGACACAGTGAGAGAGGGAACACAAGCAGGGGGAGTGGGAGAGGGAGAAGCAGGCTTCCCGCAGAGCGGGGAGCCCGATGCGGGGCTCAATCCCAGGACCCTGGGATCATGACCTGAGCCAAAGGCAGATGCTTAACGACTAAGCCACCCAGGCGCCCCTCAGATTTTTTTTTTTTATAGAGTGTATTTATTTATCTGAGAGAGAGAGAGAAAGTGCGAGTGGGGGCAGGAGCAGAGGGAGAGGAACAAGCCGACTTCACACTGAGCCAGACACGGGGCTTGATCCCACAACCCTGAGATCATGACCTGAGCCAAAACAAAGAGTTGGATGTTCAACCGACTGAGCCACCAAGGTGCCCCCTTGTGACTCTCAGATTTTAGTCTTGAACCTGGAACTCCCTTCTATCTCTTTGACCTTCCCCCTGGGATGTCGCAAAGGTTTCAACAACCTGAGGAGGCTCAGCCAGAATTCTCATCTTTCTTCCCCAGTCTGCAATTCTGGTTCCTGTTACTGCTAGTCCCTCAAACTTAAGCTTTGCCATTGACTATCTGTCACCCTAGTCCAGGTTACCATCTTACTGGTAGTCACTTTCTCACTGGTCTTCCTGCTTCCATCCTTGCTTCCCCTACAGTTCATTCTCCACTCAGAATAAAATCTAAAGTATTAACTGTAGCTTTCAAGGCCTTACAAAATCTGGTCCCTTGATTGCTTAGCCTTGTGTTTTTCAAACTCACCTAGCCAAGTTCTTACCACAGGATCTTTGCACAAGCCATTCCTACCACCTTGAAAGCTCTCCCACCCTTAACCTAGCCAATTCCCATTCATTCTTTAGGTCTTTTATTTTATGTGTGTATGTAGGTATGTGTGTATTTATTTATTTAAGTAGGCTCCACACCCAACTGTGGGACTTGAAAGCACAACCCCAAGATCAAGAGTTGCATGCTCTACTGCCTGAGCCAGCCAGGTGCCCCTTTAGATCTCTTCTTAAATGTTCCTTTGACAGAGAAACCTCTCCTGTCCTCAGTTGAAATGATGTTCCACATTCTCTTCTTTTTTTAAAAGATGTTATTTATTTATTTGACAGAGAGAGAGAGCACAAGCAGGGGGAGTGGGAGAGGGAGAAGCAGGCTCCCCGCCGAGCAAGGAGCCCGATGCGGGGCTCTATCTCAGGACCCTAGGATCATGACCTGAGCTGAAGGCAGACGCTTAACCGGCTGAGCCACCCAGGCGCCCCAATGTTTCACATCCTTGTCCGTTATATAACACTTATCAGGTGTATATGATTATTAGTTCAGTGATTTGTAAACTTTTTGGTCTCAGGACCCCTTATGCTCTTAAAAATTATTGAGGACTCCAAAGAGTTGGGATTTTTTTTTCCTTCAAAGAGTTATTTTTAATGTGCATTATATCTTTCCATATTTATTGCATTATAAATTAAAACTAAGAAATTTAAAAAACATTTGATTCATTAAAAAAATAAATAATTTAAAGAGTCAAAACTAAAAAAAAAAATTAAAAAAAGTAATTTAGGGGCACCTGGGTGGCTCAGTTGGTTAAGCATCTGCCTTCTGCTCAGGTCATGATCCCAGGGTCCTGGGACCAAGCCCTGTGTCAGGCTCCCTGCTTAGCGGGGAGTCTACTTGTCCCTCTTCCTTCTGCCCTTCACCCCTGCTCGTGTGCGTTCTCTCTCTCTCTGCTCTCTCTCTCAAACAAATAAATAAAATCTTAAAAAAAAATTAAAAAAAATACAAGCTAAAAAAATAAACAATTTCATGTCAACATAAAATCATATATTTTTTAATTGAAATAACCATATACTCCAAAACAAGAAAAAATTTAATGAGAAGAGGGACATCGTTTTATAATTTTTGCAGATCACTTTAATGTCTGGCTCAACAAAAGAGAGCTGTGTGTCCTCCTATCTGCTGCTGTGTTAAGTGTGATATTATACAGACTGCACTGTGAATGTGAAAAAGGCAGGTAAGTGTCTTAATATTATTATAAACATCTTAACCTCTTGAACCCCTTGAACGAATGCTGGGGAACCCCCCCCAGGGTTCCGTGGACTGCAGTTTGAGAATCATTCCTTAGCTTCGGGTTCAATAAAGCCTAGAGACAGTATCCTGGGAAACTGAACACCTTTGGGGACCAGGTGACCTGGTTCAAAAGAAAGCTCTGACTACGAGCAAGATGAGCTTTATGTTCTCTGAGCTGAGATACTCTCTGAGCTCAGATATTCTCTGAGCTGTGGTTTCTTCATCTCTAACGTGGGGATAGTAGTAAAATAGTAAAAGCACCTCTCCCTACTAAGGTTATAGTGAGACCCAGAGGAGATGACTCTCCGACTCATGTCTGGCATGTAGCATACAATAAACATTTGCTATTATAATTTGGGAAACATCATTTTATTACCAACAATTTTTATGCATGTAGTTAATTTCCCCTGAGGCCTGTCTTGTGCTGGGCAGTGCTAGGGACGGGGTGATGACTGAGACAGGCGTGGCCCTGCCCTTGTGGGTCACAGAGTTTTCATTTGTGAGGGACTGACCTTAGCACCAGGTCCCGAAGGGACACAGGGACACGAGTTCTTAAAAATGGGGAAACAGGCAAGGGCATTCTAGGCAGTGGGAGGAGCATGCAAGGAGCCGTAGAGACGGGGACAGCTCTGGTCTGGCGAACTGGCGAACGCCAGGTTATTGCGTTTCTCTGCCCCCAAGATGCTTTGGTCCTGTTGTTGGTGGGAAATAGGTGTGCATATTTGGGGTGTTTTTTGTTGTTGTTGTTGTTGTTGTTTTGTTTTGTTTTAAATATCCCTTCCTTCCCAACCTCTCTTTTTGTAAAAAGTTAGTTCCTGGAGGGGCGCCTGGCTGGCTCAGTCCGTAGAGCATGCGACTCTGGATCTCAGGGTCGTGAGCTCAAGCCCCGCATTGGGCATAGAGCTTACTTAAAAAAATAAAGTTAGTTCCTTGGTTCTGGGCCCTTCGGGGGAAGTCCCACCTCTGATCTAACCTCAGTCTCTCGTGCTGCAGATCCTCCCTTTTGCTGCATATCCAACCCCAGCGACCGGTGCAAACTTGGGACGGCCCGGCAGAAGGGGTGCCCGGGACAGCGCCGGGTCGCGGCCGGGCGCCTCCACTGCCCCCCATCCGGGGGCCGCCGCTCGGGGCCGGGTGAGTCAGTCCCCGGCGGCTCCCGCGTCATGCAGGCCGCTCCGCTCGGCGCTATTTCGGGCTCCGGGCGCTATAAATAGAGGCTCGCGGAGCAGAGCCGCCCCCCTCCGCTCTGGCCCCCCTGCGTCCCCAGCCCCGCCGCGCGATCGCCGGGCCGCGCGTCACTGCGGCTAAGTTTAGAGGCGGGTGGGGAAGCCGGCCTGGTCACTGCGCCCCTCGGCCGCACCCCCGCTTCCAGAGCCTTCGGATGGCGGCCCTGTGCCCCCTGCCCAGAGTTCCTCCGGCGGAATTAGGGGCGGGGGTCCCAATATTCTCCATCCCCACTCCAATGCCTCCGACGCGCAGAGGAAACTCAAAGTTAGGATTAGGGGAAGGTTTGGGACTGGAGCAGGGGCCAGATTCGAGAAGTCACCCGGGGAACTGGAATTGCAGGTGGGATTTGAACTTGGAGCGTTTGGAAGGAGACGCGGAATCAGAGTGAGGACAGGTGGAATACTCAAGTTCTCAACTCTGGGAGCCGGGAAGCTTCGAATCCAGGATCCGAAAGTTCTGTTGGCGAATCGAGTAGAAATCAAACTTGGAAATGATGTAGAACCGAGGGCAACTTTGCCGCACGCGAACTAATACTAACAGGCTCAGCGTCACATTAACCGCACGCGGCGGGGCCTTTGTCGAGTCGGAAGTAGCGAAGGGGCCGCCTGCGCGGGGTCTTGTCCCGGGGCGGGGCGGGGGGATTCTGGAGGAGCAGCTCCCCGCCTCCCTACACCCCAATTCCTCTTGCGGGGCGCCATCGCCCCCTGGCGGAAAAGGCTCGAGTTGCAGGTTTGTTTGGCAATTCCATTCCCCAAAGGGAGAAACTAAGTCCCGCCCAGGTTGGCCTCCTTCTAGAATACACTCTCTTGCCCTTGGATTTCAGGGATACATTTCCATGGTCCTTCTCTGTGTCGCTGGGGCCGCAGTCCCCTCATATGTCAAATGACCTATTGATACCTAAGGGGAAGATTATTGTGAGGCCTTAGCTCATAGTTAAGTGCTCAACCTATTTTGATGGGACTCCAGTTGGTGGCAATATTTTTATTATTTATAGAGCTCTCATCCTGTGACAGTGTGAGCCCCCCTCCCGCATCACCTGCTTCACAGCACCGTGCTTTATCTTCTTCGTAGCCGGGTGGCCGCCTGAAACTATGATTTGTGTGCTTCTTTCTCATGGTGTGTCTCCTCCGTGAGACCATCAGCTCCACAGGGCAGGGACCTGGGCCGACTTGTTCACCGCTGCGTCTCCGCTGCCTGGCCCATAGTACGTGCTCAATATGTAGGTATTCGAGGAATGGGTGAAC
The DNA here is from genome assembly GCF_002201575.2 of Neomonachus schauinslandi. Classification (NCBI taxonomy): domain Eukaryota; kingdom Metazoa; phylum Chordata; class Mammalia; order Carnivora; family Phocidae; genus Neomonachus; species Neomonachus schauinslandi. The sequence goes on from NC_058418.1 coordinate 9,763,009, forward strand.
CGTCCATCTCAATACAGTTCGCTGTGGTCTTACTGAGTCCTCAGCAGTACAGATGGGGAAACTGAGGCTCCCAGCAGTGTAGTTGCTTGCTATAGCCACAACAGCTCCAGCCCCTGCTGTCCAGGACTTGGTTAGGGCTATTTTATATATATGACAAACTCAAATAAAGCACCTACTGTGTGCCAAGTACAGTTTTAGGCACGTTCCTCGTAACTCATCCTCGGAATCCATCCACTATTGTTATCCCCATCTTATTTATTTATTTGTTTTTATTTTTTTAAGATTATTTATTTATTTATTTATTTATTTGACAGCAAGAGAGAGAGACAGTGAGAGAGGGAACACAAGCAGGGGGACCGGGAGAGGGAGAAGCAGGCTTCCCACCGAGCAGGGAGCCCGGTGCGGGGCTCGATCCCAGGACCCCGGGATCATGACCTGAGCCGAAGGTAGACGCTTAACGACTGAGCCACCCAGGCGTCCCCCCAATCTTATTTATTTTGAAGTAATCGCTACATCCAACGTGGGGCTCAAACTCACAGTCTGGAGATCAAAAGTCGCTCGCTCTACTGACTGAGCCAGCCAGGCACCCCATCCCCAATTTTGAGGTGAGCAAACTGATATACAGAGAGAAGCTGAGTTACTGGTACAAGGTCACACTGCTAGTAGATGACCTTGGGGGGGAATTACACCCAGTGATGAGCCTGCATAGGTAGGAGGGAGAATGAGGGGAATGGTACGCTTCCTATCAGCGACCCAGAAGCCAGGGAGACAGAGTACCGATATCTTCTAGCTTTGCAAGAAAAATAACTAGGAACCCAGAATCGGAGGTTCCAATTGTGAGGACGAAATGAAAGTATTTTGAGAGTAGCAAGACTCAGAACGTGACTATGCAGAATGCTCTCTGAAAGAATTAGAAGTGAATGGACTCTAGCAAGTAGTAAAATAAATTTAGAAGGAAGAAAGTTACAAAAAGTAACAGAATTGTTATGGGTTGACTGCTGTCCTCCAAAAAAGATACGGTGGAGTCCTAACCCCTGGTACTTCAGAATGTGACCTTATTTGGAAATAAGGTCTTTACATAGAGATAATCAAGTTAAAATGAGGTCATTAGCATGGGCCCTAATCCAATATGACTGATGTCTTTATAAAACAGGGAAGTTTAGACACAGAGAAAAGACCATACACAGAGAAAAGATGGCCATCTACAAGCCAGGAAACTCCTGAGGCCTGGGAGAGATCCTTCCCTTGTGCATTCGGAGGGAACACAACCCTGCCAACACCTTGACTTTGGACCTGTAGCCTCCAGAACGGTGAGACAATTCATTTCTGTTACTTAAGCCACCCAGTTTTGGGTACTTTGTTACAGCTCTCCTAGGAGACTAATACAAAACTGTATTTATGAATCAATTTTACAAATAAAAATTATTTATAAAAAACTTTTATAGTAGGCTCCTAACAAAAGCTGGAATCATTGAGAGATGGAGACAATCAATATATTCAGGTATATGAAAAAGATGCCTTTTAATGAACCCATCAATTGGGGCGCCTGGGTGGCTCGGTCGGTTAAGAGTCTGCCTTTGGTTCAGGTCATGATCCCAGAGTCCTGGGATCAAGGCCCACCCCCCACCCACCCCCGTGTTGGGCTCTGTGCTCAGCCAGGAGTCTGCTTCTCCCCCTCCCTCTCCCTCTGCCTGCCACTCCCCCTGTTTGTGCTCTCTCTCTCTCATGCTCTCTCCTTTTCAAATAAATAAATAAAATCTTTTTAAAAAATTAAACCATCAATTCATTGAAATTCCAATCTCAATCTCAATAGGATTCTTTCTGGAAGTAGAAAAGCAGCTGGTACAATCCATCTAGAAGAGAAAAGGTGTAAGAACAGTAAAGACAGGTTTGAAACTGAACAGAGGGGACTTGCCTGATGGGATCACAAAACGTATCAAAATAAAATCATTAAACAGTACATCATGGAGGCAAGGAACAGATGGAACAGATAAAGAGATTAATAAAACTTAACAAATGTCAGAAATAGACCTGTGTATATATGGGAATTTGGTTCATGATAAAGGTGAAATATCAAAATTGGGGATTGATTTTTTTAAAAAATGGTATTGGGACAATTGGCTGCATTCATCATAAATTCCTACTGTAGTGCATTTTCAAAAATAAGTCTTATATAGATTAAAGACAGAAACAAAATCGAGACTCTGAAAGTATTAAAAGTAATTACAGGGGCGCCTGGGTGGCTCGGTCGTTAGGCGTCTGCCTTCAGCTCGGGTCGTGATCCCAGGGTTCTAGGATCGAGCCCCGCGTCGGGCTCCCTGCTCAGCGGGAAGCCTGCTTCTCCCTCTCCCACTTCCCCTGCTTGTGTTCCTTTTCTCACTCTGTCTCTCTCTGTCAAATAAATAAATAAAATCTTTACAAAAAAAGTAATTACAGGATATATTTATGACCTTGGGGGTATGGCAGGTCTCTTAAACAACACACCAAAAGCCAAAGTCAGCACCGAACAGAGTGATAAACAGGTGTGAATAAACACTATGAATTCTCTGTGACATAAATAAATAAATAGTTAAAATACAAAGTACAAGCTAGGAGGGAATACTTAGAATATACATAACTAAGAATTAAAATCGCAATCCATAAAGTACTCCACAAATTAAGACTAATAAAAAAAGGCACACAACCCCATTTAAAAAAATGGGCAAAGGATATGAGCAAGCCATCCACAGAAGACAAACACATAAGACCAATAAACTCACAAAAAGATGTTCTCTCTCCTTAGTAACCAGAGGGCCGCAAGTTAGAACAGTGTAATACTGTTCTTTCGGGAAATGACTAATTCTAACTCATCAACCAGGTCTCTGCTCAGATGTCCCTTCCTCCAGGAAGCCCCTCCCTACCCTGGAGCTGGGTTGGGCGGCCCCTCCTCTCCCCTCCCCTCCCCTCTCCCCGGCGGCCGTCTGGGGTCTCCCATCCCAGCCTTGCTCACTCCGCGGGTCGTCACTGTTTGGGAACTCGAGTGTGTCTCTCCCACTGGACTGGGAACTCCAGAAGGACAGGAGGGAGCTATGGTTGTCAGTGGTCACTGCTGAGTCGCTAGCACTGCCCGGCACACGGCCGGGAACAGAGGAGGCGCTCGGGGTGTACGGGTGGAATGAGAGAGTGAATGAATGTGGAAACCGAGGCCAGGTCAATGGGCAGAGCTGGGATGTGAACCCAAGTCTGGACTGAGAGGAGGAACCTAATTTGATCTCCCGTCATTTTCCCTCCCACTGAATCCTGTCCGGAGGCCGAGCACAAGGAGGTGCCTCATAAGGGCATCGAAATTGAACTTCTCGGCAACCAGGGACGTTCAGGCGGCTAGGTCGACGGCTCTCTCCAACCCAGACCTCCGCAGTCCTCCAGGACCATAGAGAGCTGCGCGGGGACCGCCCCTCTCGAAGCTCTACCCCTCTGGGGAACGGTGAGGGCGGGATCGAGGGCTAGAGAGGCCGGAAGTAGGGCGAGCCCGGGGACGCGCTGGCCGCGTCGGCGGTGGGACGCCTCGGTCCCTCTCCGGTTTTTTACTCGCGGCTCAGGGGCAGGGAGGTGAGTCCTCGCGGCGCTCCGACAGTGGGGCTGGGTCGAAAGGGGCGGGTGGGGAGAGGCGACCGGCAGCCACAGGAGCCAATCAGTCGTTGCAGTGTCTGAGAGATGGACGAGATGGAGCGAGGGGAGGGTATCAGGTGCGAGCCCTGGGGGCGGGGCGGAGGGGACAGAGGCTGGACTGGGCAAACGGAAGGCGGGGAACAGTGAGGGCGGGGCGAATAGACAGTGGGGCCCTCGAGGGGCGGGGCTAACGAAACATCTGGACCGGTAAGGGGCGGGGCGAGCTGAAGGTGGCGGCTCCGTGTGGGCGGGGCTTTAAAGAATCTAGGGCACTGGGTGTTTGGAACTTGATGCTGTGGAGCCCCGGGATTTTTGGGGCGGGATAGCTGGGAGTGGGGGTTCCTGCTGGGAGGATGGGAATGCCGGCGCTGGTGTCTCACTCGCACCCGCCGCCATGTCTTCATTTTCAGGCCTCAGAAGAACCTTGGGATGGACGAAGAGGGAGTGCGGCAGCCCTCCGGGCCACCCACGAGGAAGAAATTCTTCATACCGCTGGGCGAAGATGAGGCCCCTCCTGCAGGGGTAGGACGAGGAGATGAGGAGAACACTGGGGAGATGGGAGCCACGGAGGTCGCTGAGCAGAGGGACGTGAAATGACAGTGAACAGACAGTAAGGGTGTAGACAGAGAGCTGGTGAGGAGGTGCCTGCAGTGGGCCAAGGGAGAGAAGGTGGTGGCCGGGACCAGTGCAGAGGCTGAGGAGTGGGGAGAAGGGGCTCGATTTAGATTTTGACACTCTCTTCCCCTGCACAGGTCAAGCCCTTATTCAAATCCACCCGGAGCCTGCCCACCGTGGAGGCCTCACCTCAGGCAGCCCCTCAGACGTATGCGGAGTATGCCATCTCGGGACCTCCAGGAGGGGTTGGAGCTCCACACCACAGGGGGCCAGAGCCCCTGGCAGGAGAGACCCCCAATCAGGCCCCCAAACCGGGGGCGAAATCCAGCAGCATCATTGTGAGCCCCCGCCAGGTGAGGAGGGGATGGAGAAGTGGGGCTTTGAGGTTTCTGGTGGGAAACACGGGTTATGGTGGGGAGTTCTGGTGGGCAGTGGAAGGAAGTCTGAGCTCTGGCCTTTTTTTTTTTTTTTTTAAAGATTTTATTTATTTATTTGACAGAGAAAGACACAGTGAGAGAGGGAACACAAACGGGGAGTGGGAGAGGGAGAAGCAGACTCCCTGCCGAGCAGGGAGCCCGATGCGGGACTCGATCCCGGGACTCCAGGATCATGACCTGAGCTGAAGGCAGTCGCTTAACCAACTGAGCCACCCAGGCGCCCCTTTTTTTTTTTTTTAAGATTTTATTTATTTGTTTGACAGAGAGACAGCGAGACAGGGAACACAAGCAGGGGGAGTGGGAGAGGGAGAAGCAGGCTTCCCGCTGAGCAGGGAGCCCGATGCGGGGCTCGATCCCAGGACCCTGCGATCTAGACCTGAGCCGAAGGCAGATGCTTAACGACTGAGCCCCCGAGGCGCCCCTGAGTTCTGGCCATTGTGCTCTGGGCTGGGCCCCTCTTTCATAGATCCATTCAAGTACTGCGTGTGGGTTGAGATTGCTCCATGTCATATTGTTTTGTTAGAACAAAAGTACCATAGACTGGGTAGTTTAAACAGCAAACATTTATTTCTCACGGTTCTGGAGCCTGGGAAGTCCAAGATCAAGGCGCCGGCAGTCAAAGTGTCCGGGAAGGACCCTGGTTCATACACTGCTGTCTTATTGTGTTCTCAGATGGCAGAAGGGGTGAAGAAGCTCTCTGGGGTCCCTTTTATGAGGGCGCTAGTCCCATTCCCGGGGGCTCCACCCTCATGACCTAATTGCCTCTTCTCACCTCCTAATACCATCCCATTGGGGGTTAGGATTTCCACATGTGAGTTTTGGGGGGGACACAAAAGTTTAGTCTATACCACCCTGACTCTTCTTTTTGGGGGTGTGACCGCGTTAGTGCAGCTATATTTCCTGTCCTCCGGGTTTGTTGTTTCATTCAAAGACGATTTCTTGAACGCAGGCCCGAGTTCGAATCCTGCTCTGGCATGCAGCAGCTGTGTGATCTTGAGCAAGTGCCTTAACTTATCTGTGCCCTTAAAATGAGGTTTCGTCTGCTTGTGATCACACTGAGGTACCAGTTTACTCCCATGAGGATGGCTCTCATCAATTGGCCAAAGAAGGGTCTCGAGGCTGTGGAGCAATTGGAACCCTCCTAGGCTGCTGGTGGGAATGCACAATGGTGCAGCTGCTTTGGAAAACAGTCTGGCAGTTCCTCAAACACTTAAACATAGAGTTACCGGGGCGCCTGGCTGGCTCAGTTGGTGGAGCGCGTGACTCTTGATCTCAGGGTTGTAGGTTCGAACCCCATGTTAGGTGTCATTACTTTAAAAAATATAATTTATTTTAAAGGTTTCATTTATTTGCGCGCGAGAGAGAGAGCAAGCTGGGGGGGGTGGCAAAGGGAGAGAGAGAACCTCCAGCAGACTCCCCGCTGAGCATGGAGCCTGACACAGGGCTCGATCCCATGACCCTGAGATCACTACCTGAGCCAAAACCAAGAGTCGGATGCGTAACCAACTGAGCCACCCAGACATCCCCCCCCCCAAAATAAAATCTTTAAAAAATAATTAAATAAACATAAGAGTTACCAAATGACCCAGCAAGTCTACTTCTAGGTAGATGTTCAGGAGAAATGACAACATACATCCGTATAAAATCTGGTGCCCGAGCAGTCCCCACAGCTTTGTTCCCAATAGCCAAAAAGTGCAAACAAATCACATGTCTGTCAGCTGACATCTGGCTCCTTTCACCCAGCATAAGGCTTTCAGGTTCCTCCACGAGGTAGCGCATGTCCAGGCTTCCTTCCTTCCCTTTGCGGGCCCAATAGCATCCCAGCGTATGGAGGCGCCCTGCCGGGGTTCACATCCCTCAGCTGATGGGCTGTCCGTTGGGCTGTTTGTACTTGTTGGTTATTCTGAAGACGCTGCCCTGAACATCTGTGTTCGGGTTTTTTGGTAGACGCGGGTTTTCAGTTCTCTTGGGGATTTATGCAGGCTAGGTCATGGGATGACTCTGTGTTGAGCTTTTTTAGGAACTCCCAAACCATTTTATCCAACGAGGCATCATTTTACGTTCCCACCAGCAGTGGGTGGGGGTTCCAGTTTGCCCAGATCCTCACTACCTGTCCTTGTCTATCTTTTTGACCGTTTTGGCCATTCTAGTGGGTGTGAAGGGAACAAAGGATTCCTTTTTTAAAAAATATTTTATTTATTTATTTCAGAAAGAGAGCACGAGCAGGGGGTAGGGGTAGAGGGAGGAGCAGACTCCCTGCTGAGCGGAGAGCCTGACGCGGGGCTTGATCCCAGGACCCTGAGATCATGACCTGATCCGAAGGCAGACGCTTAACCGACTGAGCCACCCAGGCATCCCAAAGTAATCCTTTAAAAATGAAAATAGGATCCTGTCTCAGGTAGACATCCCACCTGGAGGAGGAGGAGGAGGAGAGGAATGTGTCCATGACCAGGCTCTGGTCTCTGGATGGTGGGGCTGTCCCCGAAGGAGGAGGGGCAGGTGTAAGGGCTGATGCTGAAGGCACTTGGGATGCAATGAGGCAGACATCCTGAAGGAAGTGTCCCGCAACCCCAGGACACACACGTGGGGCCAGGGGAGAGGGCTGAACTGGAGAGATTCAGGGACCCTTTAGTTAAGGCCCAGGGCTGGGGGGAGGGGCCTAGGTCAGAGCCAGAGCACCAAGGACATTTCAGGCTGAGGAGGTAGACTCTGAAGAGGAGGAGGACAGGCACAGGCAGGGAGCAGGTGGCGAGGTGTTGACAGCGATGGGGGAGGGGGGCCCTGGGGTGGCAGTGGTCCCAGGGCCATCCTGGTTAATGGCTTTGGCCCTTCCTCCGTCCCCAGAGAGGCAACCCCGTGCTGAAGTTTGTGCGTAACGTGCCCTGGGAGTTTGGTGACGTGCTTCCCGACTACGTGCTGGGCCAGAGCACCTGTGCCCTGTTCCTCAGGTGAGCTCTGAGGGGCTGCCGCACCTTCCAGAGACCTGGGAGGCCTGGGAGGGTATGCCCCCGTGTTTTGGACCATTCAGTGGGAGACCTTTGGGTGCCCTGTTGGCTCTAGGCCTCGGTGGGACCTTGTGTGGGAGGAAGAGGTCTTCGCCTGGAGGTGCCCAGAGCAAGAAGAGCTGCGGGCCCAGACCCTGGGTCTGAGGGAGGAGGAGGCTGGGGGCCTGGACTCCTGGGTCTGAGGGAGGAGGCGGCTGGGAGTTTGGACTCCTGGGTCTGAGGGAGGAGGGGCTGGGGGCCTGGGCTCTTGGGTCTGAGGGAGGAGGGGGC
>NC_058418.1:9775983-9818197 GCF_002201575.2 Neomonachus schauinslandi
AGGGTCAGAGGGAGAAGCAGACTCCCTGCCGAGCAGGGAGCCCGATACGGGACTCGATCCAGGGACTCCAGGATCATGACCTGAGCCGAAGGCAGTCAACCAACTGAGCCACCCAGGCGCCCTCATTGAGGTTTTGATTTGGATTTACCCTGGGGTCATTTCTAAGCTTCTGTGTGGTCACCCCTTTATATTCTCCATCACGTACTCTGTGAATCACAATTCCTCAAGCCCTCTTTCCCCTCCCATCCTTTGGACAAGTTGTTCCCTATGTCTGGCATTCTGTTTTTGCTCTCCTTTGCCTCCTTCGCTCCTCCTCATCCTCCTTCAGGTCTCAGCTCAAATGTCCTTTCCTCCAGGAAGCTCTCCCTGATCCCCTAGGCAGATCACATGCTCCTGCTCTCCCATCCCAGTCCTGGTCACTCTGGCTCATCACTGTACGGGGACAGTTTTATCTACCTTATCAGACTGTGAGCCCCAGCAGGCGGAGCCTGGGCTGTCTTGGTTACTGTGGGGTCCCGGCATTGCCCAGCACAGGTGGGCACCCAGTCAGAGCTTAGGAAGTGTCAGTCGAGTGGAAGGTTCTTGGCATCCTAACCTACTGTGTTTTCAAGACTATAATCCCTTGCTTTCTACCAGATTTCTCATTCTGATTTTCTTTTCCATCCAGAAAGATCCTCAGCAGGCCCTCAAGGAGCTGGCCAAGATGTGCATCCTGGCTGACTGCACCCTGGTCCTTGCCTGGAGGTGAGACTGAGGCTCCCCACCCAGGTCAGGCTCTATCCCGAGAGTCATTCAGCCGCTCTGCCCCCGTAGACCTTTCCTTCTCCTGCCATGAACTCCCCATATGAGCCTGATCCAGGCACTGCCTCCCTCTGGGCCTCAATTTCTTCATCTTCATTAAGACCCTTTAAAATAGGGTCTTACTATCTTAGAGGGCTGTGGTTACAAAAGCAGGTGACGTAAATCAAATTGCCAGGACCATACCAGGCACTGATGAGTTAGACATAAAGTCTGTCTGAATAATTAATTCCACATCTAGGTTTCTAAAGATTATTTAGATTGGCTAATTTCTAATTGGAAAAAAGATATCCCTTCCTCACACCATAAAAAAAAAATTAAATCCTGACAAATTATAGACATTAAAAAAAGTGTTCAAGAAATCTTACAGGAGGATATTATAATCTTGGGGTAGGAAAATTCTTCTAAAGCAAGACCCAAAACCCCGAAGCCATAAAGGAAAAGGTTGGCTGATTTGAGAATATTAAAACTCTAAAACTTCTGGGTAGTAAGAGATACTGTAAATAAAATTAAAAGACAAGTGACAAATTATGAAAAAGTACTTGCTGTGCATATATATATATATGTATAAAAAATAAAGATTTAACATTTTTTTTTTAAGATTTTATTTATTTATTTTGATAGAGAGAGACACGAGAAAGGGAACACAAGCGGGGGGTGGTGGGAAAGGGAGAAGCAGGCTTCCCACGGAGCAGGGAGCCCGATGCGGGACTCGATCCCAGGACCCTGGGATCATGACCTGAGCCAAAGGCAGACGCCTAATGACTGAGCCACCCAGGCGCCCCAAGACTTAACATTTCTAATTTATATATGTACATATAAGTTATACAGTGTTAATATATTTAAATACTTATATGCACATATTTAAACCTATTATATATTTATCTATGTAAAGAAATTCCCACAGGTCAATAAGAGCCTAAATAAGAGTCTAATTCAGATTGCCAAAACACATGAAAAAAATAATCAACCTTATAGCTTATCAAGAAAAAAGTAAATTTTATTTTATTCTATTTTTTTAAGATTTTATTTATTTGAGGGCGCCTGGGTGGTTCAGTTGGTTAAGCGACTGCCTTCGGCTCAGGTCATGATCCTGGAGTCCCGGGATCGAGTCCCGCATCGGGCTCCCTGCTCAGCAGGGAGTCTGCCTCTCTCTCTGACCCTCCCCCCTTCTCATGCTCTCTATCTCATTCTCTCTCTCAAATAAATAAATAAAATATTAAAAAAAAGATTTTATTTATTTGAGAGAGAGAGCACGAGTAGTGGGGGAGGGGAGGGGCAGAGGCAGAGGGAGAAGCAGACTCTCTGCTGAGCAGGGAGCCCGATGTGGGGCTTGATCCCAGGACCCTGAGATCATGACCTGAGCTGAAGGCAGACGCTTAACCGACTGAGTCACCCAGGCGCCCGAAAAAAGTAAATTTTAAAAAATGAGGTGCCGTCTTTCTCCCGTAAATTTGGTGAAAACGTCTCAGATGGATAGCATGAAACGGGCACCTGTGCGTTTGGTTGGTGGGAGACTTGATTGGCTATTTACACAAAATAGACACCGCTCTTCAATGCAGACATTCCCGCACCAGGATTAGCCCTGCTTGCGTGTGCAGATGTCCATCCGCGATGACGTGGGCCATCACTGCACATCAGAGGGTGGGAACCAGAGTTGCAGAACCAAACAGTACCATATTTTTATTTATAGACAGAAGGGAGGAAAGGGAGCTGTGTTTCTGAACAGACACGTATGTAGATAAACTAGAAAGGGCTACAAAGGCTCCAGGCCCTGGACAGCGTTGACCTCTGGGGAGGGTATGAGGTCGGCAGTGATGGGGCTGGGGGGGGTGGGATTTACTCTCTCCGCTTCTGGCTTTCTTCCGAATATAGACTGGTTAGACTTTCTTTTGTTAAATAAATGGCGTGTTCATGTAGTTCTAAAATCAGAAGCGATATGAAAGCGGTTTGTGTGCATACATATATACATACGTGTATATGGGATATACACGGCATATTTGTAGGTGGCGACATAGACATATATGTGTGTTTGCTGTTCTGTGCCTTGCACTGTCGTGTCGTCACCTGGAAGTCTTTTCTTCGCTTTCTTTTTTTTTAAAGATTTTATTTGACAAAGAGAGCGCAAGCACAAGCAGGGGGGGAGCGGCAGGCAGAGGGAGAGGGAGAAGCCCCGATGCAGGGCTCGATCCCAGGACCCTGGGATCATGACCTGAGCCGAAGGCAGACGCTTAACCGACTGAGCCTTCCAGGCGCCCTCCACCCCCCCTGGGGGGTTTTTTCTCTATCAGTATAGAGAACAGCCACCTTCTTTTTTTATGGCTGTGTAGTATCCCGATATAGTGTTCACATTTTTAAAAATATTAATTTTTTTTAAAGATTTTATTTATTTATTTGAGAGAGAGAGAGAGAGCATGAGCGGGGAGAGAGGGAGAAGCAGGCTCCCCGCAGAGCAGGGAGCCCGATGCAGGACTCGATCCCAGGACCCCGGGATCATGACCGAGCAGAAGGCAGACTCTTAATCGACTGAGCCACCCAGGCACCCCTAAAAATATTAATTTTTTAGAGCAGTTTTCAGTTTATAGAGAGTCATCAGGAAGTGCAGAGAGTTGCCACACAGCCTCTCTCCCCCTGAATGTGTTTTCTCCTATTATTTATATCTTGTATGAATTCGTGTGGTACATTTGTTACAACTCATGAGCCAATATTGATATATATATATATATTTTTTTACTTTTGAAGATTTTATTTATTTAAGAGAGAGCGGGGGAGCAGCAGAGGGATAGGGAAAAGCAGGTACCCCGCCGAGCAGGGAACCAGATGCGAGACTCGATCCCAGGACTCTGGGATCATGACCTGAACCGAAGGCAGATGCTTAACCAACTGAGCCACCCAGGCGCCCCATCCAGTATCGATATATTAACCAAAGCCCATAGCTTACATCAGGGTTCACGCTCTGTGTTGTACATTTTGTGGGTCGGTATGTGTCCATAATTACTGTACCATACAGAATAGTTGCACTGCCCTAAAGATTCCCCTGTGCTCTACTCATTTCATCCCTCCCACCCCCAAACCCCTCATCCTTTTAGTCTCCATAGTTTTGCCTTTTTCAGGATATCATATAGTTGGAATATACATATATATAGTATAGAATACGAGTATTGTCCTCCTGTGTAGAAAAAAAACCAACCCAGTTCTTCCCTAATGTGGGTCTTTTTCCTCTGTTGCTTTTACTACTCGTACAAAACACTTCACTTCTGGCCACCAGATGTGTCAAGCTTTTTCCCCACGCCCAGCCGTTCTCTGCAACACCCGCCGGGTGTCCTACGGTTTAACGCCAGTTCTGACGCCGTCTGCCCGGAGATGGCATCAGATCCCATAGGTGAAGGGCTCAGTCCAAGATCGCCCCCGACTTCAGTCGCCTGTCACAAGCCCAGCTTGTACTTCTGACCAGCCCGCTTCCAGGGATCCCCACCCCCACCCCCCGCCTCGGGTTCGGTTTGCTAGAGTGGCTCACAGAACTCAGGGTAACACATTTATTGGTTTAGTAAAGAATTTGTTAAAAGGTAAGAATCAACATCAAGATGGTGAGAGACATAGGATGAGATGTACAGAAGGGTCCTGAGTGCAGGAGCTTCTATCCCTGTAGAATTGGGGTGCGTGACCCTCCCCGTGTTGATGTGTTTGCCCATCTGGAAGCTCTGAACCCCCGGTATTGGGATTTTATGGCACAGTCAACTGTTAGTCCATTTCCAGCCCCTACATGGGTGGGGCTGAAAATCCCAAGCTTCTGATCAGTTCTGGTGACCAGCCCCCATCCAGCTCCCATCCAGGAGCCCACCCAGAGTCATCTCAATAGAACAGATATGGGGACGCCTGGGTGGCTCAGTTGGTTAAGCATCTGCCTTCAGCTCAGGTCGTGATTCTGTGGTCCTGGGATCGAGTCTTGCATTGGGCTCCCTGCTCAGCGGGGAGTCTGCTTCTCCCTCTTCCCCTACCCCAGTCACTCTCTCTCTCAAGTAAATAAAATCTTTAAAAAAAAAAAAATAGAACAAAGATGCTCCTACTGCTCTTTTCACTGAGGAATGCACAAGGGTCTCTGGAGCTCTGGGCTGGGAACCAGGGGCAGAGACCGTAGAAGTTTCCTCTTACCTCACGGAAGCCTTTTCAGATTGGCTTCTCTCACTTAGCAATATGCTTCTAAGGTTCCTCCATGCCTTCTCATGGTTTGGTAGCTCACTTCTTACTGCTGAATATCCCATTGTCTGGATGCACATTCTTTCCCAGCTGTGTAATATTCCATCAGGCAGCCAGGCCGCGTCACGACCTTGAACTCACGACCCCGAGAGATCAAGAGTCGCATACTCTACCAATGGAGCCAGCCGAACGCCCCCGTCTTAGTTGTATATTAAAACAAAAGCAAGTGTACACATTACTCTGTTTTGTGGGAAGTAGCGTCATGTAAAGATAAGGGTGCTGTTTCTCCTAGCCAGCTGTGTAATTTTGGGCAAGTGACTCCACCCCGCTGGTCTGCTTCCCCCTCTGTATAATGGTTTGAAAATAATAAGTGCCTTATAGGAGCTCTCGGTTCTGGAAGCTTCTGAGCATAATGAGTTAGAGCAGCGCCTGGCATGCAGCTAGGCCCCCACAAGAGGGAATGTTTCCTATGTCTTTACATTCCAAATCATGGAATGTTTTGCAACCGTTAAATAAAAGAGGTCAAGCTCCTTCTGTTGACATGGAAAGACATCCTGCTTATATTGCAGAGTGCAAAAATGAAAGCAAATTCTAGAACCGGACACAGCGTGCTAACCTGAGGGTCCTGAACAAATTATTAAGAACCATAACAATAATCCTGCTGCAGTGAAAAGCCGCAAAGCCCATTTAACAAGGAAAAAAAATAGAATTAGAAAAATGAATGTTTCTTTCAAGAATATGAACCGTCACTTAATCAAAAAAACACTGCTTATTAGCTAGGATCTGAAGGCCAAGATGCCTCAACCCTGAATCCTTTATTTACTTCGACTCAACTCACTCTTCGCAAGTTCCCCAAACAAAGAAGGCCAGCTTCTTCCCAGCGCCAATAAACTTGAGTTACTTTCTTTCGCACACAGATAGAGCCTTTTTAAGATTTGGTTATGTCACCTACCTCTGAAGCAGTCCGTTACATGTCAGAAGAACCCATGCCTGATGTGAAAATTAATGGCGATCATCAGGTCACATTAGCTGCTATAAGATTCAGCAGTCAGCTCGCCCGCCTGCTTTCTCTCGAAGGCGTGCTAGATTAAAAACCGACAGTGGGAACTGAATGCCTCCTAAATTTGTCTTCCTGGGGTTGGGAAAAGAATAACAGTGTTTCTGGTTTTTTCTCCTTCTCAAACTCCACATACCCACTTCGCTTCCAGAATAGCTCACATTTCTTAAACAGGTCTCTGAGCCCCCAGCACCGTTCTAAGCGCTTGGAGCCAGTTCTACCATCCGCTCCACTTTACAGATGAGGAGACTGAGGCCCAGAGAGAGAAAATCACTGGCCCCGGGGTCACTCAGGTGGGAAGGGGGAACCTAAAGCCAACGGGTCAGGCTCTCAAGCTCTGCCCCTTAGCCAGCAAAGGTGCGCCTGGCCTGGGTTATCACCAGGGGACATTTAGAGGAGCAAAGTTTATTTTTTTCTCTATATTAGAGTTAGCGTCATAATGAACTGAATCTAAAACATGCCCCCCTCCCCCTGGCTGACCCGAATGTTCTCACCCCAGCCCTGAGGAGGCCGGGCGGTACCTGGAGACCTACAAGGCCTATGAGCAGAAGCCGGCGGACCTCCTGATGGAGAAGCTGGAGCAGGACTTCGTCTCCCGGGTGAGGGCACCACACCTCCCCGCCTGGGCCTCCCCCAACTCCTTCCTGGGGCTTGAATCCAGCTTCTCCCCATCCCACCCTCAGCTCCCTCTACCCCTTTCTCACTCACACGGCAGCTAGAGGGGTCTTCCTAAGCATAAACTTCATTCTGCCCTCCCCAGCTCAAAACCCTCCCATGGCTCCCCAGTGCCTTCAGGGAAAGCCTGGCCTTCTCACCACACTCTACAAGGCCCTGCCTATTCTGCCCAGCAGCCCCGTCCGCCCCTGGCCTCACATTCTGTCACTTCTCCCAGACCGGGCTCACTCCTCTAAGCTTGTGCCTTTTTGTTCCCTCTGCCCGACTACCCACCTAATCCCATCTTTCACATCTCAGCTCTGATGCCTCCTTCTCCAGGAAGCCCTCCCTGATCCCCAGGCCAGGTCTAGTGCCCCTGCTGGGGTGCTCCCCCCCGCCCTGCCCATGTGGGTCACCACTGTCAGGAGCTGATCTGTCTCCCACACTGGACTGGGAACCCCAGGAGGGCCGGGCCGGGCTTCGTCTCTATTGTGTCCCCAGCACCACGCAGCACTGAGTGGGTGCTCAGGGAGTATTGGCTGAATGAAGTGTTTAACCTGGGCTCCAACGACTGAGTAATGGTGGACATCCACCACCACCCCTGAGGTGGGTACTATGAGGGCCCCCCACTAGCCTGAAGAGAGGCCCAGAGGGGTCAGTTCCCATGCCCAGGCCTCACAGGAAGTAAGCAATGGGCTCTGGTTTTGAACTCAGAGCCTGTGGTCTTCCCCTGGGCAGAACAACTCAGGAGAAATGGCATTTATCTTCTCATCATGTGACTGACACCCTCTCACCTAGTTGGGGACCACTCTGAGATGAACTTATTTATTTATTTATTTAAATATTTTATTTATTTGAGAGAGCGAGCACAGTGTGGGGAGGAGCAAGAGGCAGAAGGAGAAGCAGGCTCTGCGATGCGGGGCTCGGTCCCAGGACCCTGGGATCATGACCTGAGCCGAAGGCAGACACTTCACTGAGCCACCCAGGCACTCTACTAAGATGAACTTTTAATCAAAGAAAAAGGCCATGTACGCCTGGGTGGCTCAGTCGTTAAGCGTCTGCCTTCGGCTCGGGTCGTGATCCCAGGGTCCTGGGATCGAGCCCCACGTAGGGCTCCCTGCTCCGTGGGAAGCCTGCTTCTCCCTCTCCCACTCCCCCTGCTTGTGTTCCCCCTCTCACTGTGTCTCTCTCTGTCAGATAAATAAATAAAATCTTTAATAAAAAAAAAAAGAGGGCGCCTGGGTGGCTCAGTTGGTTAAGCGACCGCCTTCGGCTCGGGTCATGATCCTGGAGTCCCGGGATCGAGTCCCGCATCGGGCTCCCTGCTCGGCGGGGAGTCTGCTTCTCCCTCTGACTCTCCTCCCTCTCAGGCTCTCTGTCTCTCATTCTCTCTCTCTCTCAAATAAATAAATAAAAATCTTTAAAAAAAAAAAAAAAAGAAAAAGGCCATTTATTGAGCATCTCCTGCATACAGGCAGTCTGGGGACACAGTGGTGACCCAGTGCTGCCCTGCGGGCTCACTCGCAGTCATTTCTCTTATGATGCATCTCTGCCTTCTCCTCCCCTTCCAGGTGACTGAATGCCTGACCACAGTGAAGTCAGTCAGTAAAACAGACAGCCAGACCCTTCTGACTACTTTTGGGGTAAGGAATGATTCCCTTATCCCAATGGCATTTTGAAACCCTTGCCTTTTCAAGGAACCCCCACCCCACACACACCTGTTTCCTTCCACCTCACTGCCCCCTTCTCCCCATCCTTCCTGCCTCCCCTGCCCTCCCACAGGACCTCACCTCCTTCCAGGGATCTCTTAGACCCCTGATCAGCTGGGGCCGGGTAGTCTCGTGCTCCCCATCTCTGACCCTTCACTCCCACCTTCCTCAGTCTCTGGAACAGCTTGTGGCCGCATCGCGGGAAGATCTGGCTTTGTGCCCGGGCCTGGGACCCCAGAAGGTAAGAGCTGTGGAAATGGGCTTGAGGGGCCAGGGGCAGGAGGGAGCACCAAATAAATGGGACCTCAGATCCCAAAGCTCTAACAAGGTTTTGGAAGGCCCACAGTGCTTCTCCTACAGCTGGGGAAGACCGAGGCCCAGGGAAGGTGGGGAACAGCCCAAACTCACACAGCAAGTCTGGGACAGATTCAAGGTCCGGCTCTTTCTCTCCTGGCCCCCAGAGCCCTGTCTGGTTGAGAGGGAAAGAAGCAAAGCCTACTGCGGATATAGCAAACAGATGGCTCATTTAATGACCCGCCCCTCCTTTCTTTCTTGCTCTCACCCAGGCCCGGAGGCTGTTTGATGTCCTACACGAGCCCTTCTTGAAAGTGCCCCGATGACCGATGACCGCAGCTGTGAAGAAGGCCCTCGGTGTAATAATAAAGCCGTTTTCTGGCTCAGGCTGCTGCTGGCATGCTGGGGCAGTCACCGGGAGCAGGGGTGGGGTGGGGGTGGGGGAGTCCTCTGCGCTTGCTCTCTGCTGGCCCAGGTGGTCACCTCCAGCTTTTCTTCACTGCAGCCCTCAGTTTCCCTGGAGGAGACTACACAGGATCCTGCTGTAGCTTCTTCCGCTTCTTCTCCCATCCTGCGGGAGCCACCTCCTCCCCCGACTCCAGACTCAGCGGCGGCTCGGGCATCTCGTCCTGGGATGCCGTCTCTGGCACCCCACTCCCCTGGCCCCGCTTCTTCCTCTTCTTGGTGGGCGCCAGATCTGCCCTGGCCTCAGGCTCCCCCTCATCTGGCAGCTGCAGCTCCAGCACCTCCCCCTGTGGGTCACTCATCTCGGCCCTTGGCTCCGTTGCTTTGTGGCCCCGTTCTTTCTTCTTCTTCTTCTTGGTGGATGGCTGCGGCTCAAGGTCCCCTGGTGGCTCAGGCTCCACCTGAGGCTCCCCCACCTCTGCCCCCGGCTCCCCCGCCGCGTTTTGCCATTTCTCTGTCTTCCTCCTCTTTTTGGTGGACGCCAGAGCTGCCTCAGCCTGAGGCTCAACTTCGTGTGGTAGTTCAGGCTCCATCACCCCCCCTGGGAGCTCCAGAGGGCCCATCTCCGGCTCTATCGCCTCGGTCCCTGGCTCCATCATTACTTTGTACCCCTTTTCTTTTTTCTTCTTCTTGGAGGATGGCAGCGGGTTGGCTTCCTCCCGTGGCCGCAGCTGCAGCGGAGACTCGGCCGGCATCCCTTCCCCTGGCTCCCTCCCTTCTGTCCCCTTCTGCCTCTTCCTCTTCCTGGTGGGAGAGAAGACTGTCGCTTCCAGAGGCTCTCTTTTAATTGTGAGTTCCGGCTCCGCCGGCTTTTCTTCAGGCGCCGGTGTCTGCTCTTCTGGTTCGACCGTTTCTGGCCCTTTGGGCTTCTTTTTCTTCTTCTTGGTGGTGGACAGAAACAGTGCCCCCGGGGGCTCCGACATCTCAGCCGTGGGTTCTGCTGCTACGGGCTCCATCACCTCTAGTTGTTTTAGCTCCTGTTTTTTTTTCTTCTTCCCCACATCCACCCCTGGGGACCCCAAAGCTGTGTCCACCTCCAGGGCCCCAAGCCCATTCACCGCCTCCTGGGGAACTGAGGCCTCTGGTATATGGCTCTTCTTCTTCCTCTTCCTTGAGGCTGGTGACCTCAGTGCCAAGACTGATCCAGGCCCTGTTACCGGGAGGCTACCTCCAAAGGCACAGAACCGAGGCCTCAGGCCAGGGGGGATCTGTGGTGGGGGGCTTGCTGGGATGGGCTGCAGCAGGGTCCCGGAGGGGGATTCTTGGGGACCGTCAAAGATCCTTAGGCTGCCCTGGGGGGCTGGTGCACAGGTGAGTCCGCCTCCCGCTTCCCCTGAGGGAGCCAGCAGGATTGCTTCTCCAGCCTGGGGGCCGCTGCTTCTGAGGACCCGGTAGCGGTGCCGCTTGCCTGCCAACTTGCCCTTCACAATCCGGGAGCCCAAGAGAGGCACTAGCCGCCCATTGAGGCTGAAAGGAGAAAGCAGAAGAAGGCAGAAGCTTCATCAGATTCCAATGGTGAAAGGGAGGAAAGGAGCTGAGAAACAGCATTTTTAAAAAAAGGTTTATTCATCCATTTGAGAGAGAGGGAGCACCAGCATGGGAGAGGGGCAGAGGGAGAGAGAGAAGCCAACTCCCGCTGAGTGGGGAGCCAGATGCCGGGCTTGATCCCAGGACCCTGAGATCATGACCCAGGCCAAAATCAGACTCTTAACCAACTGAGCTACCCAGGCGCCCTGAATGCCTGAGGAAAGCCCCTCTAAATTCCATCCAAATTCAGCCACTGCGGTGGGGCGTATTCCCCAGGAGGTGGCCTGGGACCACTCACCAGTCTGGGGCGAAGTCTATAGGAGCCTGGATAAGCCACAGTTCCGTTTCTGGATCCCTTAACACCTCCAAAGAGAAACGAGTGGACTCTGAAGCTGGGGACGTCGCGGTAAAGTTGGGGGGACAGGAGAACAGAGCAGCACCTGCAGAAGAGGAAACGGGAGCCTGCTGACACTTCCCCGCGGATCCAACCCTCCAGAGGAGGATTTTAATTGTCTCGGCCCATTGGTCTCGGCCTCCTGAGCGCCTCAATCCCCTCACCCGGCCTCTTCTCTCCTGCCTGTTCCCCAGAGGCACCCCAATCTCCACCGAGCCAATTCCTGGGGGCGCCCTTCCCTCCACCGGTAGTTTCCCCCACCCCATACCCTCCCTCAGACCGAAGTCCCTTCCTCGCGGGAAATACTCTCTCCGCAGGTCCTGTCTCTGGGAACGTCCGTCTTTCCGTCCGCATGCCCCCGGGGGCCCCTTTCTCCTCCAGGCAGCCAACTCTTTGCACCCGCCAGCCCGCCCTGATGCCACTCACCGCCGGACGGGGTCCCCGCCATGCCGGGACCCAAGCCTCCCTCAGACCTAGCCGCCAAGAGCCGGGGAGCGGCGCTGCTGACCACGTGGAACCGGGGGGTGTGGCTTCATCCGGGAGCGCCCATGTGGTGCGGGAGCGCGGGGGTGTCGCTCAGGGCCCGCTCGCTCTACGAGCAGAATTGGGGAGAATTTCCACTTGTGCAGAGCAGATAACCCAGGAAGACGTCTTTTCCCGAAAATGTGCTCCCCAAAGCAGCTACTTGGCTGCTTGGCAGGAGTTAGAGCCTCACCGGGTCCCTGCGGGTATCCCCCCCAATCTCTCAGACATTATTTGCTCCAACGTCGCCTTAAAGGGGCAGCCACATTGGTAGCTCCCAACTCTTAAAGAGACAGGAAGCTCGAGTGGTCTGAGATTCTTAAAGAGACAGGTAAGAGTCTAGGTTGGCAGGGCCGTGCTTTCAGTGTTACAATCCCTTCTTGGGAGGCCCAGATGCCTGGGAAATACAGAACTTGAGTGGGACAAGTGGGAAAATGGAGAAATGGGATAATTCCTCCGGAGGGCGTGAAGTACCAGCTTAGGGGCGGGGCTTCTGAACTCCTAGGGAGCGGGAAACGTTGGGGGAGGAGCCTGTGGGCCTCGGGGCGGGGCCTCCAGACTCGAGCTAAACACGCGTGGGGCGGTGCGGGCTAGGGGCGGGGTTTGTGGACCAAATGAGACAGATAGATCCCCCCGAGGACTTAGTCTAGTGCGTGGGGGACATTCCCGAAGGCTTTGAGGATGGGAGAGGGAGAAGAAGGCTTGATCAGCTCCCTTTCTCCGCCGGGGTGGGGGGGGGGCGCGTGTAAACAGCGGCACGTGGACACAGATTTGGGGTTCGTGTCCACGCCCCTTTCCACAGAGACCGCACCGCTTGGGGCAGCGGGCGGAGCCGCGGGACGGCGGCTAGACAGGGTGACCCGACTGCATTCCTGGCCGGTGTGTCAGCGCCACTTCCCGCCCCCTCTGCCGTGATTTCGGATCCTATTCGAGAATTGGGGCGTCCCCGTTTCTCAGGGTGTGAGCGGCTGCCCAGAGCTGAAAGAGGGTCAGGGGAAGGGGACGCGTTCCTTCAGCCGGGGATCACCAGGCAGTTCCCCAGCGTGGGCGAGACACCCGGGCGCCGCCCCTGCGGGCTCCGAACTACAATTCCCAGAGGACGCGAGGAGGGGAGCCGCCCGACGTCCATCGCGGAAGCTGCTGGGGATTGTAGTCCCAGCCTACGACTTTGGACTCAGTTGCTGGGAAAATCTGTAAAGATCCAACCCATCCTTTTTACCGACGGGGAGATCGAGGCTCAGAGACTCGAGGGGATACTGATTTAGCGAGGCCCTCTTCTCGCCTTAGGGGCAGGGCATGTGAGTCTTCCCCAGCCTCTAACCTTCTACCCCTTTGGTGGCGTCCACATCTTCTTTCTAGAAGGGGGAAACTAAGCCTGGAGGGGTGGGGCAGGGATTCAGGAGGCTGTCTCCCTCAGTCACCGCGAGGTTAAAGTCGATTCTGTCTACGTGGTCCGGTCGCCCTCGGCTTCCGGACCTCGCCCTTTCTGTCTGTGAAATGGACTTTGGGTGATTCCCAATGGGAACGTCTCAGGCTGCGGACTGCCCCTCCAGGACTACAAGTCCCAAGGTGCTCGAGGCGACCCCTACTCCCCCTCCCCTCCGGGACCCGCCTCCCTCCAGCCGGAGTCACGTCGTCTAACCTGTTCCCGGCGCCTGCCCCGCCCCGTCCTGCGCTCCCCGCAGCAGGAGCCGGAGCCGGAGGAAGTCCCCCGGTACCAGGATCTCCCCGGGATCCGTGAGTTCCACCCTCCTGGGGTCCAGCAGCTCTGGAGGAGGCCGACACCGCGTCCCTGGGAGGACTGGGAGGGGACTCGGACGCCGAGTTCCAGGGTGGAATTGGGGGTGCGCAGTTGCCAGGGTCCTTCGAAGGAAAGAACTCATATTTACCGGGCAAAAATAAAGGGAACTCTGATGCCTGAGTTCTTGGGATGGAGGGCTCGGACGCCATGGTCCCGGGGAGACGCTGGAGCTGGGACTCCTGAATCCCACGAATTGGGTGTTCTCAGAAGCCTGAGTCTTTGAGGAGAATTGGGGTATCAGATGCCTGAGTCCCGGGTAGAAATGACAAGACTCGGACTGATGGGGCTCTGGAAAGGGCGGCCATCCCTGACGCCCTCCAGCTGCTTTCTCCACCGAGCCTCTAGGTCTCGAGGCAGAATTAGGAGTGGGATGGGGATAGTGGAACTCGGGGCCCTGAAATGTAGCAGGAGAAACCCCCGAGGTCCCTCTGGAGGCTGGGTTCCGGCGCTCCCTACGCTTTCCGGCTCTGGGGTGGGGGCCGGGGGAGGGGGGACCGCGGCAGCTCTCCAACCTGCGTGCGGCTGCGAGATCCCCAACATATCATTAACTGGGGCGTCAGACCTGCCTAACCAGAGGAGGGACCTCCACCCCAGGGCGCCCCCTCGTGGGGGCGGGAGCCTCCCATTACCCCTTGGAGGTGGGAGATACTTGGGGTTTGCAGAGGGGGTTCTAGAACCCAGGGCAGAATTCCAGAAGGTGGGATTGGATTCTGGGAGGCTTGCATGGCTGGGCACTACACAGGCACGACAGAGAGGACAGGGGTAAACTGAGGCTAAGAGGTCACACAGGTAGAGTTGATTAGCGTTTGGCCCCTTCTGAGCAGCTGTCTCAGATAGCAGAGCTGATCAGAGTTTGGCTTCCTCTTTCTTCTGCAGCTCTCTGGGGGATGGGATTCCATCCATTCCCACCAGATTTTCTGACTAACCTTCCCCGCTCCTAGGGCTCCACGCCCTGACCCTGAGGTGAGAAATGTCACCTCCACCCCCATCTGTCTGACCTGAGGTAGTGTGGGAGATAAGCGAGGGATAGAGGCTAATTCTGGAGGTGTGTGTCTGTCCTTGAAGCGGGGGAGGGCAGGGACTGGCGCCTCCCTCTGGCTGTCTCCCCTTCTCTCCACCCCCATGCGTCATGTGAGGGGATTGAACAAGGGGGTGGGGGAGGCAGGGGGTTCTGATGAGAGAGGGAAGAACTTCCTAATTGTCTGGGCTTGAAGGGCATTCGGTGATAGCCTGAGATGAAATTAAAAATAATAACCAACGATGCTGCCAAGACAGAGCTCACAGCGTGCCAGGCTCAGCGCTGGTAGGTAGATGGTTCCCACTGTCTACAGAGGTCTCAGGCAACTGCCCAAAGGTGGCTTGCTGACTCCACCCCAGGCAATGACTTCTCTCTACTCCACTGGGGAAACTAAGGCTGGAGAGCCCACACCCTGGGCTTTTGCCACCTTCTCTGTGGGATCTTCCAGGCACATGTACCCCTCTGCCAGAATTTTGGGGCATGACCACGAGCCAGAACTCACTAATGTACAGGGAGAATTTAGGGTTTAGGAAGCTGAGACTCCAGAGGTCAAAACCCAGGGCTTTTAGACTCAGAAAGAGTTGAAAGGGCTCTTTTGGGGAAAAAACAAGATTCCTCTGGGTCTTGAGCCCTCACTGTGTGGTAGATCCTATGTTATCTTAATGAACAGCCAAGGAAGGTCAGTAATTAAGAATCCTATGTGTGAACTTTATTTGGTGCTCTGCGTTGTTCTAAACACTGTACATAAGTTATGTCACTCAAACCTCACACCCTTCTGAGGAGAAGGTATAATTCTCCCATCATACACACCAGGAAACTGAGGCACAGAGAAACTATATAACCAGGGTAGAGACTTAGAGAGGGGGAAGGCCCTAGCTTGTTCCACAGTCGTCCACAGAGGGGAAAACCAAGTCCCGGAGAGGGTGGGGTCTCTTCCAGCGTCAGTCTGTCCGGACAGAAATGTAGGAGTCCAACCCAGCCTAGCCTGGTGCTCTGTCTCGGTTCCCACTGGGGATGATGATTCCTCCAGGAAGCCCCCGGGATCCTTAACCCCGAAGAACTTGCTTGGCCTGGCCGTGTGCACGAGTCCGGGGGACCGAGAGTTAGGGGTGGAGGGGAAGGGGAGGAATGGGAGCTGGGGTTAGAGGGTACCCAGGGGTGGACTAGAGCCCGCAGGAGGGGGAGCGGGAGCTGGAGGTGCAGGGCTGAGGCCTGGGAACGGAGGCGCGGCCCGCGCCGCCCCTGCGCCCCGCCCTTGCGCCCCGCCCGGCCCCGCTCCCCTGCCGCGGGAGGTGAGGCACCTGCCCAGGCCCGCAGCGCATTCCCGGGGTCTGAGCTCAGGCGCTGTCCGCCCGCGGGCCGTGACCCGGAGCGCCCCCTCGTGGCCCCGACAACCCCTCTGCCCGCGCCAGCCCTGGGAGGGCCCCACGCCCAGCCTTGGCATTTCCTTAGAGCCAGAAGATGTCAGCGTGGGATCGGAGAGTCTTAGAAATTTGGGAACCCTGAAATCCCCCGAAAGAACATCTTGCTGCCAGAATGCTGGCACCGGAGGCTGCATAGAATTGTTCGTTTTCCTATTTTAACAGACGCAGAGTGTTTCCTGTGTATCTGAGCTTCTAAAAGCCCCGAGTTCTGATTCCTGGAGTCCATACTTTCTGAGGCCTGAATTCTCAGAGCCTTAATTCCTCTTGCACCTTCTGGCCAGTTGGATCCTCACTATAGTCCATAGCTTCATTTAACAGATCAAGAGGCACTCTTGTCAGGGTCAGTGGTGCCACCAGATTTGAACCCTGGAAGTCTGGCTCCTTACTTGTGATCTTACCCACTCCCCTGACCGTGCATTCAGCTAGACTTTTAGGGCAGCGGAATCCTGGGATAGATAGAACATGGTGCAGGAAGATGGAGAAATCGAAGCTAGCAAAACTGGAGAATTCTAGAATGTTCCAAAGATAGAATCTTGGACTCAGAACTTTTGGACAGGAGACTCTCAAGCTGAGAGTTTTAGGCTCTGTAGAGCTTTAATAACAACCTCAAAGTCCTTACAATTTCAGAATCTAGGCCTCTGAGAGATTGAAGAGGCCTTTTAGAATTGCTGATTTGCCTCCTCCTTTCACTGTTGGGGAAACTGAGGCCTGAGGAGTGAATGGGACTTGTTGCCCAAGGTCACACGCTCCCAGCACACCCAAATGAACCACCAGCCCCAACAGGTTCTGTTCCGAGGCTTCCCAGACAGAGGCCAGAATCAGCATGTCCCAGGCCGCCCCGCTGCCCACGCCTGCACCTCCAAAGCTAAGCGGTTGGTGCAGCCTGGGGAGGTGGCCGAGGTGGCGGGCGTGGTGGCTACCATGGGGATGGGGATGGTGCTGGCTTGACTGGTTCCTTGTGGCCTGGCTCCTTCCCACTGAGCCAGTGACCACAGCAGCCCAGCCACCCCCAGCCACCTCCCTGTTCTTCCTGTGAACACTGGGTACCCATGAACAAGGTCGACTCTGGGGAGAGGAAGCTGAGTGGTCCCTGCCCTCTGGGACTCTTCCAAGTCTGGTCGAGGCGACCTAGACTAACAAGTTGGATCCAGGTGTGAAACCTAATACTGCTGACTCCTTGGAAGCTGATCTTGAACAAATAGTTCTTAGCCCCATTTTTTTGCCTGCTACTGTGACTTTGACCATTAAATGTGGTATCGGATGCAAGCCTTTGGCACAGTTCTAGGAGGCCGTGGCCCCTCAGTTAATAGTTGTTATTTTATTTCATTATCCCCTCAGGCAACTATCACAGGCACACAGTAGGCAGCACAATTATTATTTTAAAAAATATATCCCTAGTGGGGCCCCTGGCTGGCTCAGTCAGTTAAGCATCTGCCTTTGGCTCAGGTCATGGTCCCAGTGGTCCCGGGGTCGAGTGCTAAGTCGGCCTCCCTGCTTGGCAGCCTGCTTCTCCCTCTGCTTCTGCTGCTCCCCCTGCTTGTGCGCGCGTGTGCTCGCTCTCTCTCTCTAAAAAATACATAAAATCTTCAAAAACATTAAAAGAGGGGCACCTGGGTGGCTCAGTTGGTTAAGCGACTGCCTTCGGCTCAGGTCATGATCCTGGAGTCCCAGGATCGAGTCCCGCATCGGGCTCCCTGCTCGGCAGGGAGTCTGCTTCTCCCTCTGACCCTCCCCCCTCTCATGCTCTCTATCTCATTCTCTCTCAAATAAATAAAATCTTTAAAAAAAAAAAAAAAAACATTAAAAGATCCCTAACATAAAAGAAATGATATCCCTAACATCTAGCATAGGGTCTCCTGGCCCTAGTAGGCACTCAGTAATTGATAGTTACTTTTGCCTCCTTTGTTCCCCCAAATGCCTGGCACACAGTAGGTAATCAGTGCATAATTGTTGCAGGAGTGATTCAGGGCTTATTAGGACTGACCTAGAAAGACGGACAAGGAGCTACGTAAAGAGAGTGAATTGTCCAGAGGCATCCAGGAGGATTTGAAGGAGTGGGCATTTTCCAGCCAGGGAAGTGGAGGGGCATAGTGCTTCCAGTGGAAGGAGCTAGGAGAGTCAAGGCTCTGTCTGTCTGCTCTACGACCCCTGGTTCCTGTGGGCGGGGTCTGAGAAGGCTTCCCACCCACCCACCCACACACCTCCGCAGGCGCCCCGCTTCCGCCGGCACCATGGACAGCGAGGCATTCCAGAGCACGAGGGACCTTCTGGACCTGAACTTCCAGTGTGAGCTGGGGTAGGGGGCGGGGCTTGCCCCGGAGAGGCCCTCAAGGGTAGAGGCGGGGCGCTGCCCGGAGGCCCGGGTCCTTACCGCTACTCCCACCTGCCCAGCTCTGGCCATGAAGCACATGGACCTGAAGCAGATGGAGCTGGACACAGCGGCGGCCAAGGTGGACGAACTGACCAAACAGCTGGAGTCGCTGTGGTCAGACTCGCCCACGCCTCCCGGCTCACAGGCTGGAGCCCCACCTAGGGTGAGCCTACTCGCCTCGGTCCCCACCTTGGCCCCCAAAGCCAGCTTCTTTCTGCCTGGGGTTCTGCCCCGTTGGGTTGTACAGGCCGTGGGCTATTTAAGAGCACTTGAAAGAGGGGACCAGTATAAATGGACATCTCACAGGACCCTTGGAAGAAAAGGGTCTTTTTCTAAGAGGCAAAAGGACACCGTACCGGCTAGCCTCAGCCCTGATTTCAGGGCTGCCTTACCAGTACCGCTCACCAGGGCTCCCTATGCCTGACTCTCCGGCCCCGGTCCAACTCCCCTAGGTTAATTTCCGATGACCTCTTTTGATCTACTAACCCCCCTCCTAATGTCTCCTTTGACCCCTCAATGTCCCGGCCTCCCCACAGTTGTCCCGGTACAGCTCCAGCCCGGTCCCCGAGCCCTTCAGCAGTCGCGGGTCTCCCCGGAAGGTGGCCACCGACGGTGCAGACACCTCGTTCGGACGCTCCGAGAGCGCCCCGGCTTTGCACCCCTACAGCCCGCTGTCCCCTAAAGGCCGGCCCTTGTCACCGCGCACCCCGCTCTACCTGCAGCCGGATTCCTACGGCAGCCTGGACCGCGCGCCCTCGCCTCGGCCCCGCCCCTTCGATGGCACAGGCAGTTCCCTCGGCCGTGCGCCCTCCCCGCGGCCCGGATCGGGCCCGCTCCGCCAGCAGGGTCCCCCCACGCCCTTCGACTTCCTGGGCCGCGCTGGTTCCCCGCGGGGCAGCCCCCTGGCCGAGGGGCCCCAGGCCTTCTTCCCCGAGCGCGGGCCCTCGCCACGCCCCCAGACTTCAGCCTACGATGCGCCAGTGGCCTTTGGGAGCCCCCTCCTGGGCGCGGGCGGTAGCGCTTTCGCCCCACCTCTGCGCGCTCAAGGTGAACGAGGGGGCCTCCTTTGGGGGGTGGGAAGGATGCAGGCCTG
Organism: Neomonachus schauinslandi; assembly: GCF_002201575.2. Lineage (NCBI taxonomy): Eukaryota > Metazoa > Chordata > Mammalia > Carnivora > Phocidae > Neomonachus > Neomonachus schauinslandi. The sequence continues at coordinate 9,795,308 of NC_058418.1, forward strand.
GGACCAGTCTCCCGGTACATCCCGATTCGCCACCTCTCCCTAGACGACTTAACGCTGCGCCGGCGGCCCCCCAAAGCCTGGAATGAGTCTGACCTGGACGTGGCATACGAGAAGAAACCTTCACAGACAGCGAGCTACGAACGTGAGTGGTAGGAGGCTGGGGGGGGGGGGGCGGAGCCAGGAGAGGCAGCCCCCAGACCCTAATGATTCCCGCCTCGCAGGCCTGGACGTCTTCTCGAGGCCTGCTTCGCCAGGCCTGCAGCTGTTACCCTGGAGAGAGAGCAGCCTGGACGGGCTGGGGGCCACCAGCAAGGTGAGGGGTGGCTGGGGAGGAGGCTGGTGGGCAGGGGCCGGGAGTGCGGTCAGGACCACCTCCCATTCCTGGCTGCACCCCCAGTCTCCGTGCCCTCCACCCCAGGCTCTTCCTTTTTTATCCTGGATTTCCACGCCCTCCCTGACTCCCTTTGCCTCACTCCCTCTGGTTTCCCTCACCTTCTCTCCCTTCTTGACCTTTTGTCCTTACCTCCTTCCCCCTCCTCCTTTATCATTCCCTCCGCCTAACTTCCTCCCACCTGAGCCCCTTCTTTCCTCCTTCCCTCTTTCTCCCCAAGGACAACCTCACCAGCGCCACTCTGCCCCGCAATTACAAGGTCTCGCCTCTGGCCAACGACAGGCGATCTGATGTGGGCAGCTACCGCAGATCGCTGGGCTCCGCGGGGCCATCAGGCACTTTGCCCCGCAGCTGGCAGCCTGTCAGCCGCATCCCCATGCCCCCTTCCAGCCCCCAGCCCCGCGGTGCCCCGCGCCAGCGCCCCATCCCCCTCAGCATGATATTCAAGCTGCAGAATGCCTTCTGGGAGCATGGGGCCAGCAGGGCCATGCTCCCTGGCTCCCCCATCTTCTCCCGAGCACCACCACCTAAGCTGCCTCCCCAGCCCCAGGCACCTCCTCAGCCCCAACCCCAACCACAGCCCCAGCCTCAACCCCCTGCCCCCCAACCTCCCCAACAGACTTGGCCCTCTGTGAGCGAAGGTGAGTCAGCACTGGGGGGCCCGGAGGGCTGCTTAGAGGGAGGACAAATGGCTGGGGACCAGAACAGCTGGGGGAGCCATCACAGCCAGACATTGTCCCTGCAGAGAGCAAGGCTACAGGAGCTTGGGAATTTGCTCAGGAGCTAGGTATAGCACGGTGGTTAAGCATGGACCCTGAATCAGACTGCCTGGCTCCATGCTGTGTGACCTTGGACAAGTCACTTAACCTCTCTGGACCTCAGTTTCCTTGAGTGTAAAAGGTGATAGAGCCCGTCTTACTGATTATGGTATTAGATTATTTAATCCATATAAAGTCATTGAAGTAGGGTCTGACATGTAGGAAGATCTCAATAGCTATTATATTGGTTATAAGAGTTATTAATATGTTTGTGTGCGTGAGACCAGCACAGGGCCTAGAGTTAAAACAAAATGGGTTTTGAGCCCCTCTCCACCGCTGACTTGCTGTATGACTCAGGATAAATTAGCTAACCTATCTGAGCTTCTGTTTTGTCATCTGTGAAAAGAGATTAATAATATCTACCTCGTAGATTGTGAGGGACATTCAATGAAATAACTTGTGTAGAGAGTGATCATTGCTATTTTTACCTGCTTTAGAAGGTCTGATAGAGAGAAAAAAGACCGAGAGACCATCAGGCACCAGGACTCTAGTCCCAGCAAGAGTATTCTTTTTTTTTTTAAAGATTTTATTTATTTATTTGACAGAGACACAGTGAGAGAGGGAACACAAGCAGGGGGAGTGGGAGAGGGAGAAGCAGGCTTCCCGCTGAGTAGGGAGCCCGATGTGGGGCTCAGTCCCAGAAGCCTGGGATCATGACCTGAGCCGAAGGCAGGTGCTTAACGACTGAGCCACCCAGGCGCCCCCCAGCAAGAGTATTCTGCCTGAGAGGGTAGGCAAGGAAGTTCTTAGAATCTCAGCAAGTGGGGCACCTGGGTGGCTCAGCTGGTTAAGCGTCTGCCTTCGGCTCAGATCATGATCTCACGGTCCTGGGATCGAGCCCCGCGTCGGGCTCCCTGCTCCGCGGGAGGCCTGCTTCTCCCTCTCCCACTCCCCCTGCTTGTGTTCCCTCTCTCACTGTCTCTCTCTCTCTCTGTCAGATAAATAAATGAAATCTTTAAAAAAAGAATATCAGCAAGTCAAGGCAATCTGATGGGAGGAGCAGAAGATTCAGAAGTCAGGGGGACCAGAGTGCAAATCGCATTGGCTTTGGGCAACTGACTTCCCCTCTGACTTCTGCTCTCTGACGCTCAGCTTCCCTGTCTGTAATAAGGAAGTGATAGCAGTAGCTACCTCACAAGGTAGTGGTGAGAATTCAGTAAGGCAGGCACGTGCTAAGTGCTTGATGAATGGGAGATGTCACAATCATATATTATTCACAGCCCATGGAAAGTAGCACAGAGAGAGCAAGGAACTGCCCTGAGGTCACACAGCAAATCGGATGCTGGCTACGGGTCAGGAAGTTGTGGACTTGGAGAGGGGAGTCTTGGGGTTCTCCCAGGGACCCATTCTCTGATGGGCTCCTTGTTCCTTCTAGGCCCGCCCAAGCCTCCCCCTGAGCTGGAGCCCGAGCCGGAGCTCGAGGGGCTGCTGCCGCCAGTGCTGGAGGCTGGTGACGCAGATGAAGGCGCCGTAACCCGGCCCCTGAGCCCCACGAGGCTGCAGCCGGCACTGCCCCCCGAGGCTCAGTCAGTGCCTGAGCTGGAGGAGGTGGCACGAGTGCTGGCGGAGATACCGCGGCCCCTCAAACGGAGGGGCTCCATGGAGCAGAGCCCGGCGGTAGCCCTGCCCCCCACCCACAAGAAGCAGTACCAGCAGATCATCAGCCGCCTCTTCCATCGTCACGGCGGGCCTGGGGGGCCTGAGCCCGAACTGTCGCCCATCAGTGAGGGATCCGAAGCGAGGGCAGGGCCCCCTGCTCCTGCCCCACCGGCTCTCATCCCACCCCTGGCCCTGCCCCAGATCAGCCCACCAGAGCAGCTGCAGAGCATGGTACGTAATACAGGAGCACACGGGGGTCTATTAGCACATGGGAGCGCCCCTTCCCTTTTAGGACAGGACCTGGAAATTGCACCCATCACATCTGCCTCTTCCAATGGGTCAGGAACCCGGCTGCAAGGGAGGCTGGGAAATGTAGTCTTTAATCTAGGTGTTGCCTGGGTTCTGAAGACAGGGAGAATGTCTAGGGAGAGGCATTCACAAGTCTTGGCCACACAGAGACTCTCTCTGCTCCCCCCCCCCCATAACCAGCCCCCAAGGGCATCTCTTCAGGAATCTTGGAGTCTTACCACCTGGAAATGAGTGTGTCAGTGGGTTTCTTCCAGGACCTGAAAAGCCTGCCTGAATCGAGACAGTCACCATTTCTCTCCCCAGCTGCTGCACGGTCTCTCATGTCTGCCTTCTCTGGGGATCGCTCTCTCCCCTCAGACCTCAGCAAGTCTGTGCCATGGCTAGAAGTGGCGACTCAAAATGACCTCTCACTTCAGGCCCATGGTGTCCTCTGATGCTGTTCAGAGCTGCTTTCATTCAGAATTGCAAGAGCAAGTCTCTGATCTCTGAGGCTGTGGGCATTGTGATAAAGGGCACCAGCTGCAGAGCTAGGCTGCCTGGTTCATATCCCAGCTGCATGGCATGTATCAGCTATGCGACCTTGTTGTGCAAGACACTTAGCCACTCTGGGCCTCGGTGTCTTCATCTGTAAAATGGGGATGAGAATAACCATAGGATTGCTGTGAACATTAAGTATATGAATATAGTGCTTAGAATAGTGCTTGGCACTTAATTGTTAACCACTATTATTATTGTTAGCATTTGACCAGGGAATGGTCGCCTTCTAAACTTGCTCCAGACCCTGTGTCTTGGCTGGGGGTGGGTGGTGTCTATGGAACAGTCCTGTTCTCTCGGTGTGGATGGACGGAGAGAGGCGAACGATTTCCAAGGACGAAGCAGGGGCCAGGTACTGACACCCAAAATGCCTATTCCCAAGCCCTCCTAAAGTTGGAGCCAGGAAATGTTGAGATCCAGGATCTTGAAATCAAGAACAGAAGAATGAAATCACCTTATAGAATCACAAAGTCCTGGCCATAAAGAAACTTGAAAATTCAGAGAATTCAAGAATTAAATCCTGTTCTCAGTCTCAGAGCAGTGAACCTTCAGAATCCTGAAGAGCCGAAGTTTCAAAGAACAGGATCTTAGAATTTAAAAGTTAGTAACACCAACTGTGGTTATTAAGTGATCTGTGAAGTCACCAAAACTGAAAATTAAAGACTCTTCTCATTTGAATCTGAAAATTACAGATTAGTGCACTAATATGTTGAAATACAGAATTCTGTTTTATTATTATTATTATTATTTTAAAGATTTTATTTATTTATTTGAGAGAGAGAATGAGAGAGAGCATGAGAGGGTGGAGGGTCAGAGGGAGAAGCAGACTCCCTGCCGAGCAGGGAGCCTGATGCGGGATTCGATCCCGGGACTCCAGGATCATGACCTGAGCCAAAGGCAGTCGCTTAACCAACTGACCACCCAGGCGCCCAAGTTTTATAATTTTTTTAAAGATTATTTTTTTTAAGTAATCTCTACACCCATCATGGGGCTTGAACTCACAGCCCCAAGATCAAGAATCTCATGCTGTACCAACTGTGCCAACCAGAATTGTATTGTAAATGAACATTTTCCACTAGAAAAGAATACACAAACACCATAGTAACTAGGAGGAAATAGAAAAAAAGAATAAAGAGGCCAAAAATTAACGGCACTCAGAACCATGATTAACATTTTAAGTATCTCCTTCCAATCTGTCAGAATGAAATTCTAACCATAAAACATTAAAGTTCCCGATCATAGAATCTTGGGAATGCAGCATCTTGGGTCTTCAGCAATTTGACATGGCATAACTTAGCATTCCTGGACTCACAACAGTATTGGAAATTTGAAATAGCTGAACCTCAGAGAATTTTGAAATCTGTGGCTCTTGGGATCTTCAAATTCCAGGATCTTGAAATCATGGACATCAAAGACCAGAATCACAAAAATGCTACACGCTCCGAATAAATGAATCTGGTAGGAGGACCCATGAACATCAAAAATAAGAAAACACAGGAAATTAAAAAAGAAAGAAAGAAAACACAAGGAATAATAGGCTAAATAATCTCATTCCATACATCTGGAATTAACACTGGACAACAGTTTGTCGTGTGTGTTTCACAGTATTTATGTTTTATAAAAGCAGTAAGACTGAGGACGGGTTGAATAATCTGGCTTCTATGAATCATCAACTCATCAGGTTCCTTTCAGGTCTCAGGGGCCAAGATCCTATACTCACCAGATTCCCTGACTGTCGTAAGTAATCAAAGGCTATAGAACTAAGGCATCCCCTTCCCCATGGCCGTCTGGACTCAGGCTCTGTACTTCCCTGCCTTCCAAGCCCAGCCCTACCTCTGCCTAGTTGGTTGAATTGGGGCGGCTGCCGCCGGGTCCCTGAACCTCTGTTTTCCTCTGTAAGTAATGGGTATATTAACGATCCCCCCAAGTCACTGAAGCCCACCCGCACCCCCTGCCCTGTCCCCCCAGGAGATGCGCTCGGTGCTGCGGAAGGCAGGCTCCCCGCGCAAGGTCCGCCGCGCGCGCCTCAACCCGCTCGTGCTCCTGCTGGACGCCGCACTGACCGGGGAGCTGGACGTGGTGCAGCAGGCGGTGAAGGAGGTGCGCGCTGCCAAAGCGCAGGGCAGGCGGGGTGGGGGCGGCGGACGGGGGATGGCCGCCGCTGGGGACTGAGCCTCCGCGTCCCCCTCCCACCCAGATGAACGACCCGAGCCAGCCCAACGAGGAGGGCATCACCGCCCTGCACAACGCCATCTGCGGCGCCAATTACCCCATCGTGGACTTCCTCATCGCGGCCGGCGCCAACGTCAACTCCCCCGACAGCCACGGCTGGTGAGCTCTGACCCTGACCCGCGCGGGGCAGGCGCGGGGCGGGCGCGGGGCTGGGCACCCGCGGGCGAATGCGCGGCCACCCACGCACGCCTCCACGCCTAGGACACCGTTGCACTGCGCGGCGTCGTGCAACGACACGGCCATCTGCACGGCGTTGGTGCAGCATGGCGCAGCAATCTTCGCCACCACGCTCAGCGACGGAGCCACCGCCATCGAGAAGTGCGACCCCTACCGCGAGGGTTACGCTGACTGCGCCACTTACCTGGCAGGTGCGAGGCACGCCTCTGGGGGAGGGAGGAGGTCGTGGGGACTGGGCCGCCCAGCTGGCAATTGCGGAGAGGGAGGCGGCAGATTGCGGGTCGCGGGAGAGAAGACGTGAGGGCTGTACCAATCAAGTGGCAGGGTCACAGAGGAAGGGCGGCGGGATGGACCACCTGCGGGGGAGGGGGACAGGGCGTCCCAGCTGGCAGGTGCAAGCGGGCTGTGTGGGGTGAGCAGACTGCCGACCTCGAGGGATGGGGGGAACGGGCACTGTGCCATGCAAACTGGACACCTGTAGGGAGAAGAGAGGTCTTGGGAGATTGCACTGTTCCCCTGCTTTCTCACCTGCGGGCGTGGGGAGTTGGCCGTTCCATTGATACCACTTACCGGGCATAGGGCTGGGCAGGTGGGCCGTGCTCCGTATGGGAGACACAGGGCCACACACCTGGCAGGTGAGCAGGCCGTGGCTTCTGGGGAGGGGCTTGGGGACTCTTCCACTTGAGGGGAGACACGAGGCTTCCCTTATGGGGGGAGGGGGCAGATCACCTAACCAGGTGATGGGAGGAAGTAGGTAGCCTGTACCAAGGGCTTGTCCGTATTACACACCCGGGGTGGGTGGGCAAACTGTATCATAGGGTGGGGTTAGGAACATCACAGAGCTGGAGTGAGTTAGGCTCTAGGATCGCGGTGGGGGGGACAATGTTTTTCAGAGGTGAGCCTCTAGGGCCACACAAGAGCCTGCTGTGCCACCTAATGGCAGGAACTGGACGAGAGCCTTGGGGCTTCTGGGTGAGCAGGGGTAGACAGGGACTGCACCACTGGGGCACGAAATAGACTGTAAGCTTCGGGGAGGGGCATTGGGCCCTTACACATTTGTACAGGGAGGGGGAGCCTATGAGATGTGGAGCTTGGACTGTTCTGTCTGCCTCCGACATGGAGAGTTCTGTGAGGGTCAAGTAGAGGTTGGACACCCGACCTGGCTGGGAAGGGAGCCGGAACCGGAACCCGGTGGACTAAAACCTCTAGAGAGAAGGAACAGGGTGGACTGTACCATTTGGAAGGGGGGGCTAAATTCTTGATGGAAATATTACCACTTAAGGGGGTGGGGGTGGGGGATGGGCTGTACCCTCTGGAGAAGTTATTGCATCCTCTGGAGATTTTGTCACTTGGGGAGGGGGAAGCAATGTGGACTCACCATCTGGGAAGGGGGAGGGGGGAGCACAGCGGGAAGGGCTGTACCATCGGAAGGAGGGGTTGAGATTAGAAACTGTACAGCTTGGGGGGCGGGGGGAGGCGGTATGCAGCCGACCGCACCTCTGGGAGTGACACAGGGACTGGATGACGTCCATGAGGGGATGGGGACCACTGACCCTGCCTCGGGGGTTGGAGGCCCCAGTTTGATGCACCCTGATGTTCTCGAATTCCAGAGACTGCCAGTCCCTGGCAGGTGACTCCAGCTTTGGCACCCCTCTCCAGACAGGGGTACACAACTTTGCAGGTGGCTCATCCCTCAGCTGTGTGTATGTGTGGGCGGGATGCCACATCCCAGGGCCTGTCCCTGTCCTCAGCGTGTCTTGTGTCCCTGAGTGTTCTAACCCCTCCACCCCCCACCCCCAACCGGGTGTTCACAATCTCTGCCCGTTTATGTTTCAGACGTGGAGCAGAGCATGGGGCTGATGCACAACGGGGTGGTGTACGCCCTCTGGGACTACAGCGCGGAGTTTGGGGACGAGCTGTCCTTCCGCGAGGGCGAGTCAGTCACCGTGCTGCGGAGGGATGGACCTGAGGAGACGGACTGGTGGTGGGCCTCTCTACATGGCCAGGAGGGCTATGTACCCCGTAACTACTTCGGGGTGAGCCCGGAAGAGATATATATTGTAACAGCGTCCTGGGGCTATTTGGGGAAAGGGGTTGATTCTGGGAAAAAGAGGAGCAAAAGGGACAGTCCACACTGGGGGCAAGGGAGGTCAGAAGAATCCATTATGGGTCGTGGGGAGATGAGGACCTTACAGTTGGGGGAGAAAGAGCCCCTTCCTGGTGGTACTTTGTGGGGAACTCACTGCCTTACTAGTTATTTGATTGGTTCATGCTCAGTCAAATATTTTTTATCATCCCTAGTTATATTACTGGGGAAGCAAGGAAGAATGTATTTTAGCCAAGGGAAGCCGTGAAGAATCCCATTTTAGTAACCGAGGGGAAGTTAAAGAATTGTGTATTACTGGTGTAGTGGTGAGGAACCTATGTTACACTGCAGGGGGCAGGGAGAGGAGGAATCCATTATTAAAATGATGGTAGAATTGAGGGAGGTTGTACTAGGTTAAGGGAAGAGACCAGAAGATCCCATTATATTCCTAGGGGAGAAGATTCTTTTAGTTTGGGGATGGGCGGCGGTGGGTCTCAACGAGACAGTCATGGTGATAGGGAGAAGCAGGTGTTTCTTTCATGGCAGTATGGAAGACTCGGAAAACTCAATTTCATCAACTGGGCTGCTGAGTCTAAGGCTCCATCTGGTGCTTGGTTGTGTCAGGGGCCTTGGGGATTCTGGAGTGATTTGGGAGTCAGCTGAAGGAGTCTGTTAGGAAGGGAGGGGAGGATGGAGACAGCCCACCTATTTGGGGGTGGATTAGGTGACTCCATTAAAGTTGGGGGTGGGATGAAAGAGTGAGAGTTCCTGGCGTCTAAAGATCCTGCCTTCCCTCAGCTCTTTCCCAGGGTGAAGACTCAGAGGAATAAGGTCTAGCTGCACAGGAGGACGTTGCCAAGGGAGGCAGGAGGGAGCAGCCTTGCCTTTGCCCCAGACCTTTCCCTCAGTAACTGCTGCATCTCCTTGGGCCCCAAGCCTACAGGGTTGGGGTCCTCACCTCCAGCTCTCTGCTTCCCTGGAAGCCCAAGGGAGAAGGAGAAGCTCAGCCTTGCATTTAGAAACTGCCTTAGCCATGGAGATCACCTTGAAGCTGGGAATCATTGGAGGCAAGAGACTCCCCCCATCTTCCTCCATTTCCCAAATCAGATCCTGTCCAAAGTGCCTCCTACCCCTACAAAACAAGCCAACACACCATCCTAGGGGAGCCTGGGATGTGTCACCTCCACTGGATTTCCCTGGGAGTCACCTCTGCCCCCATCTCTCCAGGGCTGGGTGAGACACACTGGTCTCCCAGCTCTCCCCAGTCAAGTGCCTTCACCCAGTGCTGGTTTTATAACCAAATGGGGACATTTTCCCTTATAAATAAAGGTAGTTTGCACCAAAATTGACTTCCCTCTCTTTGGATCCCCCTCTGACCTAATAAGTGCTCGTCACCCATACGGGATTCGGAGTTCGGAGTTCGACAAACCAGTTTTAAGGAAGCCCCTTTCTAAGGGATTTCTGTCATGTAAATCCAATACTTCCTCTTCCAAACACACCTGTTTTTTGTGTTTTTTTTTTTTATGGGGGGAGAGTTTTTTGTTTTTTTGGTAGTGTCTTGATCTTTTTTCATGTTTTGGATTCTTTATGTCTTTAAACATTTTAAGCTTATTTTATAGTATATGTGATAATTCTATCATCTGAAGTTTGGGGCCATCTACTTTTTTTTTTTAAGATTTTATTTATTTGAGAGAGAGAGAATGAGAGACAGAGAGCATGAGAGAGAGGAGGGTCAGAGGGAGAAGCAGACTCCTTGCTGAGCAGGGAGCCCGATGTGGGACTCGATCCCGGGACTTCAGGATCATGACCTGAGCCGAAGGCAGTCGCTTAACCAACTGAGCCACCCAGGCGCCCTGGGGCCATCTACTTTTATAATTTGCTGTGTCTGCTGGTTCTCACTCATGGTGGATTTTTTCCTCATGTGTGTTGAAATCATGGATTGGGAGACCGTCTTCAACAAGGCTTTATCTTCCTGAAATCCAGGTGGCCTTGTTGAGGGTATGACCCTGAAGAGTGACTTTCCTTTGCTTCTGCCCCACTTCTTTATTGTGTAAACTGATTTTTGGTAAAGCACAGGCATATATCTCCTCTGTGTATTTCTTTCTTTTTTTTTTTTTAAGATTTTATTTATTTGACAGAGACACAGCGAGAGAGGGAACACAAGCAAGGGGAGTGGGAGAGGGAGAAGCAGGCTTCCTGCAGAGCAGGGAGTCCAATGCGGGGCTCAATCCCAGGACCCTGGGATCACGACCTGAGCCGAAGGCAGACGCTTAATGACCGAACCACCCAGGCGCCCCTCCTCTGTGTATTTCTTGACAAATCCTAAGGCAACAGCATCGTTGTTGTCTGAGATGTCCAATACCATAGCCACCAACCTCATGTGGCTATTTAAATTTAAATTAACTAAAATTAAATAAAAATTGGGGCGCCTGGGTGGCTCAGTGGTTAAGTCTCTGCTTTCTGCTCAGGTCATGATCCCAGGGTCCTGGGATCGAGCCCCGCATCGGGCTCCCTGCTCAGCGGGAAGCCTGCTTCTCCCTCTCCCACTCCCCCTGCTTGTGTTCCCTCTCTTGCTGTGTCTCTCTCTGTCAAATAAATAAATAAAATCTTTTAAAAAAATTAAAAATTAAGGATCATCTCTCCGTCACGCTGGCCACTTTTCTAATGCTCGGTAGCCACGTGTGGCTAGTGGCTACCATTTTGGGCAGTGCAGAGAAGAGAACATTTTGATCATCCCAGAAAGTTCTATTGGATAGAGCTGATACGCAACATTTCCATTATAAAGAAGTTCCATGGTGCCTCCTCCCAGTCAACCACAGTTGTGATTTCTATCACTATTGATTAGTTTTCGTGAATATACTTTATTTTTACTTTTTTTTTTTTTAAGATTTTATTTATTTATTTGACAGAGAGAGACATAGCGAGAGCAGGAACACAAGCAGGGGGAGTGGGAGAGGGAGAAGCAGGATTCCCGCAGAGCAGGGAGCCCGATATGGGACTCGATCCCAGGACCCTGGGATCATGACCTGAGCTGAAGGCAGACGCTTAATGACTGAGCCACCCAGGCGCCCTATTTTTACTTTTTTAAAAAGATTTTGTTCATTCATTTGAGAGAGCAAGTGAGTGAGAGGCGCTTGGGTGTCTCAGTCATTAAGCGTCTGCCTTCAGCTCAGGTCATGATCCCAGGGTCCTGGGATCGAGCCCCGCATCAGGCTTCCTGTTCGGTGGGGAGCCTGCTTCTCCCTCTCCCACTCCCCCTGCTTGTGTTCCCTCTCTTGCTGTGTGTCTGTCAAATGAATAAAATCTTTAAAAAAAAAAAGAGTGAGTGAGAGGGAGAGGGGCAGAGGGAGAGGGAGAAGCAGACTCCCTGCTGAGCAGGGAGCTCTGATGTGGGACTCAATCCCAGGACCCCAGGATCATGACTGGAACCAAAGGCAGATGCTTAACCGACTGAGCCACCAGCGTGCCCCAATGAATATACTTTATTTATTTTATTTATTTATTTATTTATTTATTTTAAAGATTTTATTTATTTATTTGTCAGAGAGACAGACAGAACACAAGCAGGGGGAGAGGCAGGCAGAGGGAGAAGCAGGCTCCCCGCCGAGCAAGGAGCCCGATGTGGGACTCGATCCCAGGACCCTGGGATCATGACCTGAGCCGAAGGCAGACGCTTAACCAACTGAGCCACCCAGTCGTCCCCAATGAATATACTTTAAAAACCAAATAGTACTGGGGTACCAGACTGGCTCAGTCAGAAGAGCATGCGATTCTTGATCTTGGGGTCGTGAGTTTGATCCCCACGTTGGGTGTAGAGATTGCTGGAAAAAAAAAATCAAACTATACTAAAATGTTTATGAAAAAAAGCAGTCCTCAGGCACCTGGGTGGCTCAGTCGTTAAGCGTCTGCCTTCGGCTCAGGTCATGATCCCGGGGTCCTGGAATCGAGTCCCGCATCGGGCTCCCTGCTCAGCAGGAAGCCTGCTTCTCCCTCTCCCACTCCCCGTGCTTGTGTTCCTGCTCTCGCTGTGTCTCTCTCTGTCAAATAAATAAATAAAATCTTTAAAAAAAAATAAATAAAAATTTAAAAAAAGAAAAAAGTAGTCCTCTGTGCCATCTCTCTGCACTCCCCTCTGCTCTCTAGAGACAACCACTTTCAACTGCTTTACCTGTTTCTTCTAGTATTTTCTTCCATGTTTCTAAATAGGCTGACCTGCTATTTCTTTTTCTTTTTTTTTTTTTTTAAGATTTTTATTTATTTGTCAGAGAGAGCACAAGCAGGGGGGAGCAGCAGAGGGAGAGAGAGAAGCAGGCTCCTCACTGAGCAAGGAGCCCAATGTGGGACTCGATCCCAGGACCCTGGGATCATGACCTGAGCCGAAGGCAGACGCTTAACGACTGAGCCACCCAGGCGTCCCTGACCTGCTATTTCTTTCTCTCTCTCTCTCTTTTTTTTTTTTAAGATTTTATGTATTTATTTGACAGAGAGAGACACAGCGAGAGAGGGAACACAAGCAGGGGGAGTGGGAGAGGGAGAAGCAGGCTTCCCGCGGAGCAGGGAGCCCTACGTGGGGCTCGATCCCAGGACCCTGGGATCATGACCTGAGCCGAAGGCAGACGCTAAATGACTGAGCCACCCAGGTGCCCCTGACCTGCTATTTCTTGATAGCCCATTGTAGACATTCTCCACTGATGCTTGAGCTCATGCAGCCACCACTTCCCCTCTCCCAATGAAATCATGTCATAATTTTTATATCAGTCAATAGTTTTTACAGTGTGATACGTAAATGTTTTTACTGTAGAGCCTTGTAATATACTAGCATTTTCTTTCTCATACAAACTTCCAAATTTTTGAGAATTAATAATTACCTTTGTCACATGCTTAATTTTATACGTATTTTTCAAATGTTCCATGGGATCGTCCATACTCCTATCAGTTCACAAGCTTTGTTTCTTTTTTTCCCTCCCTCTTGAAGTCCTCTCTCTTACTTTAATCTGGGCCTGCTGCTCTCTAGGCCTGTGCTAAGCTTTCCTGGGACATCCCCGAGTTGGACACTATTTCCTGGATCCCATGTCTTTGTCTTACTTGGTTGACTCTTCATTTTGGTGGAGCACATCCTCCAGTTGTTCTCTTAAAAGGATGAAGAAGAGGTAAATATTTTTGGGTTCTTAAAAACTAAATATAGCTTCATTCTACCCTCCCACTTTATTATAGTTTGGGTGGGGTATAAAGTTCTAGGTTGGAAATATATGTATCCTTTTTCATTCAAATCTGTTTGCACCCTGAGTTGGAATGCAAATTTATTTATTTATTTATTTATTTATTTATTTATTTATTTATTTATTTAAAACATTTTTTTAAAAGATTTTTTAAATTTATTTATTAGAGAGAGAGAGAGAGCGCCAGAGGGGGTAGGGTTAGAGGGAGAAGCAGACTCCCCGCCGAGCAGGGAGCCCGATGTGGGACTCGATCCCGGGACTCCGGGATCATGACCTGAGCCAAAGGCAGTCACTTAACCAACTGAGCCACCCAGGCGCCCGGAATGCAAGTTTAGAGAACAAGAGAAAGTTGTTTTTTTCCCTTAGATTTGTTTCCATTCTCCCTTTCTTTTCCTTTGAACTTGTATTTGACTTTTTTTTTTTTAAGGGAGGGAACGTGTGTGCCTGACGGTGGATGGGGGAGGGGCACAGGGAGAGGAAGAATCTCAAACAGACTCCACACTCAGCATGGAGCCTGGCGTGGGGCTTGATCTCATGACCTGAGCCAGTATCAAGAGTTGGACACTTAACCAAGCCACCCAGGTGCCTCTTGACTTTTTTTTTAAGTAAATTGCCTTTTTTTTTTTTTTTTTAGCTTTTTGGCCTTTTGGCTTTTTTTCTGGAAGATTTTGGAATCTTCCCTTTTTCTCTGGGTCTGAAAATTCATTCATATGCCTTACTGTAGTCTTTATTCATTAGTCATTCTGACCTTAAGTCTGTCCTTTTGATCTGGAGAGTCCCACTCTTTTGTTCCAGGAAATTTTCTTATATATTTTTGTGCTGATTTCTTCCCCTTCATTTTCTTGCCTTTTTTCTGGAATCTTCATTATTTGGATGTTGGACCTTCTGAGTTCAGCCTTCAATTTTCTTATGTTTTCACTACTATTTTCCAGTCCTTTGTCAATTTCCCCTTACTTTCTAGATTCCCTAGACTTTAATCCTTCTCTTAAAATTTAAGTGTCATCTGTAATTTTGAATTCCCAAGAACCTTTCTTGTTACTTAATTATTCATTCTTGGCATACCCTCCATCCCTTACTTTATAAATGCAGATATTTAGTGTTATCTTGCAAAGTATTTCACAAAGTATTTAGTTACAGGTGTTTTGTGATTCTTTTGTAAGCTTTCTTGTTTTTTTCTGTATAATGTTTGTTTCTTCTGGGCTTCTTTATTCAGTCTGATCTCTCTTTTTCACAGCAGAGGTATGTTAGTTTCCAATTATTGCCTTATCAAATTACCAGGAACATGGTAGCTTAAATAACACAGATTTATTATCTTGTAATTCTTGGGGTCAGAAATCAGAAATGGGGACCTGAGGGGGTGATTGAGCCGATTTAGACCACTCACCTTGGCCTCTGAGTGGCTGCCAGCATGACCAGCCAGTGGCAGGGCATCCAGCAACTGCTGTGGACTGAGAATCGGGAGGCTGAGAAGGTGTCGGAGGCCTGCAAGCAAAAGAACTAGAGGCTGAAGCAGACCAAAGAAGCTCAGACTGAAACTGAACAGTACTGCCTGCAAAGAGAGAAGTTCAAGGCCAAGGAAGCTGTACTGTGGAGTGGAGAAGGAGATACAGGAGAAGATGACCATCCTCCAGACCTACTTCCATCAGAACAGGGATGAAATCCTGGATAACTTCTTGGCCTTCATCTGTGACATCTGGCCAGAAATCCATGAAAACTACCGCATAAATAGAGAGGGAAGGAAGGAGCAGCTCTGCGCATGGCTTGGCATTTTATTTATTTTTTAAGGTTTTATTTATTTATTTTAGGGGCGGGGAGAGTGTGAGCCCAGGAAGGAGCAGAGGTAGAGGGACAAGCAGACTCTGCGCTGAGCGGGGAGTCTGATGCAGGGCTCAATCCCATGACCCTGAGATCATGACCTGAGCTGAAGGCAGACGCTTAACCCACTAAGCCACCCAGGCGCCCTCCTTTTCCAGTTTCTAGAGGCTGCCTGCATTTCTACCAACGGTCTGTTTATGATGAGTTAGGTATTCTCTGAGATGATACAGGTTTTCTCTACCTTGCTCCTCACTTCCTGCCGAGTCCCCACCAGCAGAATTGTTAACATCCATACTTCTACTAACAGTCTGTTCAAGGCAATCGAGGCTTTTCCTATTATCTTCTCAACATTCTTCCAGCCTCTGCCCATTGCCCAGTTCCAAATCCACATGTTTAGGTATTTGTTGCATTGACACCCAGCTTCCAGGAGCAAAGTCTGTGTTAGTTTCCCATTACTGCTATAACAAAGTATCACAAGCTTGGAGGCTTCAACAATACAAATGTATCATCTTACAGTCTGGAGATCAGGCATTTGAAATGGGTCTTATGGAACTAACATGGAGGCGGTGGCAGGGCTGAGCTCCCTTCTGGAGACTCTAAGGAAGAAGCTCTCGCCTTGCCTTCTCCAGCTACTAGAAGTTGCCTGCATTCCTTGGCTCGTGGCTCCTAACTCCCTCTTTAACTTATAGGGACTCCTGTGCTTACACAGGTCCCACCAGATTAATCCAGGATGATCTCCCCATCTCAGGATCCTTAAACTTAATCATGTTTGCAAAGTCCTTTTTGCCCACATAAGACAGCAAAGGAGAAGAAGTAAACGAGACAGGAGTCCCTGCCCTCGAATTCAAACACCGTCTGGACCTTTGAATGAAATTAATCAGTGATTACTACTTTTGTTGGAGGTGTGCTAATGATAGAGTGGTTATGTTTTTACGGAGTCTTTACTTTTAGAGATTTATTATGAAATACCTATCATAAAATGATATGGTGTCTGGGATTTGCCTCAAAATGTTGACTGGGGGAGTGATGTGGGTGTAGATGAAGCAGGATCAGTCCACATTTGACAATGAAGCTTGGTGGATGTGGGTCTTCATACGGTTCTCTCAACTTTTGTGTCCATTTGAAATTGTCCCTAATAAACAGTTATAAAATGACCGTGATACTAGATATTAGCTGATATTCTAGTGGAAGAGTCAGACGATAAATAGAATAATAAGCACAAAAATAATATCTCAGGTGCTGATCATTGCTATGGAAAAAAACCAAATCAGGTGAGGCAGATATATTCTTGCACCTGATTGGGAGGTATATTCATTTCCTGTGGCTCCTGTAACAAATGACCCCCAACTCAGTGGCTTAAAACAACACACATTTATTTTCATACAGTTCTGAAGGTCAGAAGTCCAAAATCAGTTTCACCGGCTGAAATCCAGGTGTTGGCAGGGCTGCGCTCCCAGAGGCTCTGCGGGAAAATCCATTTCCTTGCCTTTTTCAGCTTCTAGAGCTGTGTTCCTTGTATTCTTTGGCTCTGCCCCCTTCCTCCATCCTCAGAGCCTGCAGTGTAGCATCTTGATGCTGTTACGTTGCCTCTGTCTCTGTCCCACCGTTGGATCTCCCCCCTTATAAAGACATCTGTGATTACACTTAGGGCACACCAGGATATCTCAAGCGCCTTGACTTCATCACACCTGCAAAGTCTCTTTTGCCATATAAAGGAATGTCCACAGGTTCCAGAGATCAGGGCCTGGAGATCTTTGGGGACCACTACTCAGTCTACCCAGGGAGTAATGCAATTTAAATGAGTAGTCAGGAAGGTCTTGCTGAGGAAAGGACCTTTATGGAAGGCTTGAGAGAGGTGAGGGAGGAAGGCATGCAGAGATCTGGGGAAAAAGCCTTCCAGACAGAGGGACCAGCGACCACAGGGGCCTGGAGGAGAAGGGTCTGAATCATCCCTCCCTCCTGGTGTTCATGCCCTTGAGTAACCCCTCCCCTTGCCCATGGGCTGGATGTAGGGATGTATTCTTGTTTTTTGTTTTTGTTTTTGTTTTTTTAAAGATTTTTAAAATGTATTTTGAGAGAGAGAGCACAAATGGGGAGAGGAGCAGAGAGAGAATCTCAAGCAGACTGCATGCCAAGCTCCATCCCATGATCCTGAGACCCTGAGATCAGGACCCAAGCTGAAACCAAGAGTCAGACACTCAACCTACTGAGCCACCCAGGTGCCCCAGGATGCTTTCTAAGAAACGGAATACAGGAAAAGTGATGGGCTGTCACTTCTTTTTTTTTTTTTTTCTAAGATTTTATTTATTTGATAGAGAGAGAGACAGCGAGAGCAGGAACAACAAGCAGGGGGAGCAGGAGAGGGAGAAGCAGGCTTCCCGCCGAGCAGGGAGCCCGATGCGGGGCTCGATCCCAGGACCCCGAGATCATGACCCCAGCCGAAGGCAGACGCTTAACGACTGAGCCACCCAGGCGCCCCCCGGGCTGTCACTTCTGACATCAGATTAAAAAAGACAGTGACTTCCATCTTCCTTGCCTCTCTCTTGGGCTCCTCTTGCTTCTCCATTGGATGAAGCGGGCTGTCTTCAGAGGTACCCCTGTGGCAGGGACCCTCAGGTGGTCCTGGCCAACAGCCAGCAAGGAAATGAGTCTTGCCAGCAACCACCTGGTGAACTTAGCTGCCGATCGTTTCCCAGATGAGCTGGGATGTCTGCAGCTGCGTGCAATTCCTGACCTACAGAAACCGTGAGATAATAAATGCTGTTGTTCTCCACCATTACACTTGGGGGTAATTTGTTGTACAGATGAGCTGGCTCCTGCAGGTCTGGTGCCTGCGTGGAAGAGCCAGGAAGCCAGTGTGGCTGGGAGGAGTGGCTTGGGGACAGGGGGAACAGTGAGAAAGGACGTCAGGCAGGTAGCAGAACGCTTACTACGATGCGACTGGCTCACGTCAGTCCAATACCCAATTTCATTTTCTTATATTCTTGGTTTTAAGATGTTCTTCCTCTCTTCCCCCCTGCTTGAACAAAGTAACCACGGATAGGATGGGGGAGTCCAAAGAAGGTACCTGACCCAGCCTGGGGGGGGTTAGGGAGGGCTTCCTGGAGGAGGGGATGTCTCAGACCTGGAGGAGAGAGGAATAGCGAGGCAGGGTAAGGTGGGGGTTATGGCGCTGCAGGGACAGGACACCACTGGAGATAAGTAGAAAGCAGAGGAGTAAGCAGCAAGATGGGGCTAGCTGCTGCATGGTGAGTGCAAACAATGGGAAGGCATCACCATGATTTACTCCTGTCTGAGGTCACGTTGTGCAGGTTTTCCCCATTTTATTCTCCTTGGACGTCATACTGCAAGGAGCATCTGTGTGTGTGTGTGTGTAGCTTTGGTTAAGGCTCAGGGTCATGTCAGCAGCCTCACTAATGCTCAACACCTGTCTCCACCATCTGCACCACTGTGAGTCTCCCTAGGACCTATTTTTAGAGACTTTGTCTAACTTTGGAAATATGTCCTCATTTGTATGACTGTGTAATAAATGTCATTTGTTGAGATAAGCACCAAGTATCCCCATCCCACGCCTGTCCCAGCCCTGCTCACTTTGGGTCGTCACCGTTGGGATGGTTCTGTCTCCTCCACTGGACTATGCACCCCAGGAGGACAGGGCTGAGGCTGTCTCGGTGACCACTGGTTGCCTTTGGCTCCCCAACTCAGGATGTGTACAGGGCTCAGGTAATACAGGATGAGTGAATGAATTAACAAATGAGAGAAAGAGAGGGAATTATGAAGGAAGTCACAACCTTAGGTGGCCCACTGCCTCCCGCTTTCTGGCTCTCTCGCTGAGCCCTATGGTTGTGTCAATGAAGCTCCTTCTCTAACCGGCTAAACAGAGAATTCGAGCCTCACTCTCCTTCTCTGCCTAGATCAGCTCCAGAAACTATCATGCACACAGACATAGACACACAGACACTGGAATAAAATGGGCTTTGGGCAACTCACCTCACCTCTCTGAGCCTGCTTTTTCATCTGTAAAATGGGGATAATCAAAGCATGTGATTTATAGGAGCGTCATGAGGATTCAATGACATAATTCTCTCCGCTACCCTGGCCTTAGCCACAGACTGGCTCTGCTTGCCAGTCTTAGTCCTTCCGGTTCATGTGTCACAAGGCACTCCAAGACTTATGGGTTCAGAATGCAAATTTGACCATTCCCCTGCCCCCGCTCATTCACCTCTTCAACAAATATTTATTGATTCCCCACTGTGTGCCAAGCACAATGGCAAGGACCGCAGATGTAGGAGTGAATAAAATGGACAAAATCCCTGCCCTTATGGAGCTGACCTTCTAAACTAAATAAGTCGAATATTTAATATGTCAGATGGTTAGATGGGCTCTGAAGAAAAACAAAGCAGGGGAGGGAGCTACAGTGGGTAGCATATGAGTTTGTGTGTGGGGGGGGCTTGAATTTAATTTGCTGCCACTGAGAAGGTGACACCAGAGCAAGGACCCGAAGGATGTGATGAAGTCCAGCCATGGGGACGTCAGGGGAAAGAGCATTCCAGGCAGAGGACATAGCAGGTGCAAAGGCCCTAGGGTAGGATGTGCCTGGAGTTCTGGAAACAGAATGGAGGATAATGTGGCTGAAATAGAATGAGCTAAGCAAGAGAGGAGGGGACCAGAGAGATAAAGTGGGTTGGTGCGGGGGTGATGAGGGGGTACGCTGGTTAGACAGGGTTCTGCAGGCCATTCTAAGGATTTTTGGCCTGGCCCTGCCTCTCCCTGCAGCTGCATTCTCTCTCCTCTGTCCTTGCCTCTGTCCTTCCACCATGCAGGGTTCCCTTTAGCCCTTTGAGGCATTAGCTTTCTTGTGGTGGCAGAACTTTTGTATACCATCTTCCCTCTGGCTGGAACACCAACACCCTTTCCCCTTCTCTCATCTATCCCCTTTGGCTGGTTAGTTCCTTCTCATACTTCCTGTGTCTACTCAAACCTCATTTCCTCAAAGAAGGCTTTTCTGACCACTCCACACCCCCATAGTTGACAGCACGTTTCCTGTATGTAGCCCTTATGGTTTCCAGAATTTTCCCATCACAGCACTTACATACTTGTAACCATATATTTACATATATATGTTTAAAATCTATTCTTTGAGGACACGAACAGGGGCTGTCTTGGTCACCTTTGTGTTCCCAGGGCCTAGGTCAAGGTCAGGCACACAGTAGAGGCCCCATATCTATTTGCTGAACCATTGCATAAAAGCTCCTAGCTACTGAATGCTGAGTATGAGCTAAACTCAGTTTTAAATGCTTTATGCAGGTTAATTTAAGCATCATCTACGTCGTAATCTTTCTTTTTAATATTTGTTTTTACTTTTTTTTTTTTTTTTTTTAATGTAAGCTCTGTGCCCAATGTGGGGCTTGAACTCATGACTCTGAGATCAAGAGTCCGGTGCTGTACCGTCTGAGCCAGCCAGGTGCCCCTACATTGTGGATAATCTAACTGTTCCTACATTGCAGATGACAAGTTAATTTGACCGAGGTCACAGAGCTGGTAGACAGTGGAGCCAGGATTTGGACCCAGGCATTCTGGTTCCAGAGTCCACACCTTAGCCACCAAGCCACAATGCCTTTGCATTACTGCCTGATGAGGACAGTAGCTGGCAAACAGTAGGGGTTCTCTAAATGGGAGGAGTTATTTATCCCAGAGAAGTCTAGGACACAGCGGGCATTTTAGAGGTGCACGTTAGTCTAGTGCGACGAAGCCATTCCTAACTCGTGGGCTCCTAAGGGTCCTCAATTTCCTTGTTAGTTCCTTTAGACTCTATTCGCTGCTAGATGATCTGGGCGGATGCAGAAAGACCAAATCCTAATGAATGGGATCGATTATCTCGGTTCTCTTCCTTCATGTGCTGTTCTCGGTACTCTGCGATCCTCAGCTACGCCTCCTCTCCCGGGAGCCCGCCCTCGCATTGCCGTGCGCACGCGCATTGTCCCGCGCCCCAGTAGAGTGACGGGCGGGATCAGCCAATGGAGTCGTGAGAAAGGTGGAGCGGCACCACGAGGACTTCCCACGGATCCTGCGCTCTGAATATTTATGAGGGAGGCGGGTCGACGCCGCTTCTCGCCGCGGCCGGCGCCATGAAGTAAGAAGGGGTCCGGAGTTCGCTGTTCGCTGGCCGGTTTGGGGGTGGGGGTGGGGTCTGAAAGGTGGGGGGACCAGTGGGCGCGCCCGGGGCCCCGGCGGGGCGAGGGGGTGCTGGAGGAGTGGGGTGAGGAGAACCGCGGGGATCCGCGGGGCGGTAATGGGAATGGTCAGCGAAGAGATGCCGAAGAGACCCGAGGCTCCCGGGGAACTGGAGGACGCCCGGGGGCGGTGGGGACGGCGCCGGCAGGTAACCCCTCTCGGCCGGACGGCAGGAGAGTGTGGGGGCTGGAGAGGGGCTGCGGGGGCGGGGGACTGACCCACCGCCCCCTGCCGTCAGGCTCAACGTGGACGGGCTGCTGGTCTACTTCCCTTACGACTACATCTACCCCGAGCAGTTCTCGTACATGCTGGAGCTCAAGCGCACGCTGGACGCCAAGGTGGGTGGGCCCGGCCCGCCGCTTCCCACCTGACAGGTGCACAGCGGCCCGCGCGTCTAAGAACGGAGATTGCTGGACCGCGAGGTGTTAGGCGTGTGAGGTCCTTGGGAAGCCGGCGCTCCCAAACCTCCTGTTACCTGAAAGAATAGTTCATAACAGCAGCACCTAACGTTTATCAAAGGCTGCGCTGCTTTGGAGCCGGCTCTCTGGGTTGGAATCCTAGACCCACAGCTGTGTGCCCTTAGGCGAATCCCTTAATCTCCCTGTTTCACAGTTTTCACCTCTGTAAAATGGTCTTAGTATGATTGCCTACTCTCAGAGGCTCACGTGAAGGTTATGGGAGTTAATTCGGTAAGTAAGGCAGCAGGTTTTTTTTTTAAGATTTTATTTATTTATTTGACAGAGACACAGCGAGAGAGGGAACACAAGCAGGGGGAGTGGGAGAGGGCGAAGCAGGCTTCCCGCTGAGCAGGGAGCCCCATGCGGGGCTCAGTCCCAGGACCCTGAGATAATGACCTGAGCGAAGGCCGACTGAGCCACCCAGGCGCCCCAGGGCAGCAGTTCTTAAGTGGGGATGCTTTTGACCCCCCAGAAGCAGAGTCCAGAGACATTCCTGGTTGTCATACTAGCGGAGTGGGGCTGCTAGTGGTAGGTAGAGGTCATGGGCGCTGCTAAACATCCTGCAGTGCACAGGACAGACCCCCTCCCCCCAAATATCAGTGGAGCCTAGGTTGAGAAACGCCGATGTAAGTAAGACACTTTTAGAAGGGGTTCCAGGCACAGAGTAAGTGCTGTGGAAGTGTTTGCTAAATTAAAAGAAAAAACAGGTCACTACGTATCAGTTACTATGCTAAATATTTAATCCCCAGTTTCTCATTAGTCCTCACAGTCATGATCTAAAGAAGTGCTTATTAGGCCCATTTTATTTATTTTTTTTAAAGTTTGTGGGTGGGGCGCCTGGGTGGCTCAGTTGGTTAAGCAACTGCCTTCGGCTCGGGTCATGATCCTGGAATCCCGGGATCGAGTCCCGCATCGGGCTACCTGCTCAGCGGGGAGTCTGCTTCTCCCTCTCCCGCTCCTCCCTCTTGTGCTCTCTCTCTCACTCTCTCTCTCAAATAAATAAATAAAATCTTTAAAA
>NC_058418.1:9818297-9895848 GCF_002201575.2 Neomonachus schauinslandi
TTTTTTTTTTTTTTTTTTTTTTTACACATAATCTCTACAGCCAACGTGGGGCTCGATCTCACAATCCTGAGATCAAGAGTCACATGCTCTTCCGACTGAGCCAGCCAGGCGCCCTCTAGGCCCGTTTTAGAGATGAGGATACTGAGGCCGGATGGGTGAAGGCTCTTGCCTAAGACCACTCAACAAAGAGGTGGCAAAAGTGGGGTTCAAACCCACTGCCCTTGGGGCCTAGACTTTTAACTGCTGTTGTGCTGGTATTTTCAAGATGGTGGCATTCTGGGAGTGGTCCCCAGAGTTTGTGTCCCTGAAGTTCTGTCTCTCTCATCTCAACATGCAGGGTCATGGAGTCCTAGAGATGCCCTCAGGCACTGGGAAGACAGTATCCCTGTTGGCCCTGATCATGGCATACCAGAGGGTAAGTGACCCCTGGGCCTGCGGAGGCGGGCAGAGGGAAGGGGTCCAATGGGGGCTGAGCCCATTGTCACTGGCAGGCGTATCCACTGGAAGTGACTAAACTCATCTACTGCTCGAGGACTGTGCCTGAGATTGAGAAGGTGAGCCAGGGCCAATCCTGGGGCTCCCCCAGTCCCGCAGGACTTGTTGGTCCCCCTGGTGGTTGCCCTCATAGCTTTGGGGGGTGTTGGGGAAGCTGGAGAAGGGGCTGGGCCAGGCTGGGCAGGGTCTCATGCTGGAGTCCCCTCCTTCCTCGATGAGAACAGGTGATCGAAGAGCTGCGAAAGTTGCTCAACTTCTATGAGAAGCAGGAGGGTGAGAAGCTACCATTTTTGGGGCTGGCTCTGAGCTCCCGGAAGAACCTGTGTATTCATCCTGAGGTGCGTGCCCATTTCTCCCCTTGCCCCCAAGCCTCAGGATTGAGGAAACTTCCATCCGACCAGTCCTAGATCCCCAAACCAGACCTCTCAGGGAGACAGGCAGGGACCAGTTGCAGACTTCTCATGCATCAAATTCTGACTTCTGATGAGGCGGCCCAAACACACCTTCTCCCTAGCCTGAGAGGTTAAAAGGCAGTTCCTGGAGTCTGGCAGGTCAGGTTTCCTGGCTTTGAAACTTAATAGTCATGTATTCTTGGATAGGTGATTTTTACAGTGGGGTTTCAGTCTTCCTTTCTGTAAAATGAGGGTAATTAATTATTGGCTTCATACAGTTGATCCGATTGGGCAAGGGGGGGGAGAAGGTGGGTGAGATGGGCAAAGGGGGTCAAAATGTACAGACTTCAGTTATAAAACAAATAGGTCACGGGGATGTAATGTGCAGCATGGTGACTATAATTAATAATACTGTATTGTCTATTTGAAAGTCACTAAGAGAGGCGCCTGGCTGGCTCAGTCTGTAGAGCATGTGATGCTTCATCTCCCGGTTATGAGTTCAAGCCCCACGTTGGGTGTAGAGCTTACTTAAGGAGATAGAAAAGAAAAATTGTAACTGTGTGGTGATGGATATTAATTAGACTTACTGTGGTGGTCATTTTGCAGTATTTACAAGTATCAGATCATTATGTTGTACCCCTGAAACTAATAGAGTATTGTAAGTCCATTGTATCTCAATCATTAAAAAAAAGATTAGGCGAGATAATGTAGTGTACGGCCCTTAGCACGTACAAAATACTAAAACATTAGAAATCATCATGATATTTATATATAACATATGACATGTAGAATATTAGTTAAATTATGTTACAAAACTGTTGTTCTTGGGGCACCTGGGTGGCTCAGTCGTTAAGCGTCTGCCTTCTGCTCAGGTCATGATCCCAGGGTCCTGGGATCGAGCCCCGCATCGGGCTCCCTCTCAGCAGAGAGTCTATTTCTCCCTCTCCCTCGCTTGTGTGTGCTTTCTCTCTCTCTTTCTTTCATAAATAAATAAAAATAGATTTATTTAAAAAAATAGAACCTCCCCTGATTTTTAGGCTGGCCAAGTTTCTGGGTGTTTTAGTGTTTGCAAAGATAAAGCAGTTATTCTTTTTTTTTTTTTTTTTTTAAAGATTTTATTTATTCATTTGAGACACAGAGATAGAGAGAGAGCATGAGCAGTGGGAGAGGCAGAGGGAGAGGGAGAAGCAGACTCCCAGCTGAGCCAGGAGCCCGATGTGGGACTCCAGGATCATGACCTGAGCTGAAGGCAGACACTTAACCATCTGAGCCACCCAGGCGCCCCAAAGCAGTTATTCTTAATCTACATGCTAAAGATTATTCAAGACTTGATTTTTTTTTTTTTTAAATCGAGGTAAAATTGACATAACATTAGTTTCAGGTGTACAGTGTAATGATTCGGTATTTGTATATATTGCAAAATGATCAGCATGGTAAGTGTAGTTAATATCTGTCACTTCACATAGTTAAACAATTTTTTTTCTTGTAATGAGAACTTTTAAAATCTCCGTTAGGAGCTTGGAAATATGCAATATGGTATTTTAAACTAGAGTCTCCATGCTGTATGTTACATTCCTAGGACTTACTTATTTTATAACTGGAAGTTTGCACCTTTTGAGCACCTTCACCCCTACCCCCTCACCTCTGGCAACCATGAATTTGTTCTTTGTGTGTATATATATATATATATATATATTTTGAAACTTTTTTTTTTTTTTTTTTAAAGATTTTATTTATTTATTTGAGAGAGAATGAGAGAGAGAACACATGAGAGGGGATAGGGTCAGAGGACGAAGCAGACCCCCGGCCGAGCAGGGAGCCCGATGCGGGACTCGATCCCAGGACTCCAGGATCATGACCTGAGCCGAAGGCAGTCGTTTAACCAACTGAGCCACCCAGGCGCCCAATATATATATATATATTTTTAAAGATTTTACTTATTTGTCAGAGAGAGCACAAGCAGGGGGAGAGTGGGAGCCCACTGAGCAAGGAGCCCGGAGCCCGACACGGGACTTGATCCCAGCACTCTGGGATCATGACCTGAGCTGAAGGCAGACGCTTAACGACTGAGCCACCCAGGTGTCCCCTTTTTTTTTTTCCTTTATTTAAGATTTTATTTTTTATTTTTATTTATTTTTAAGGATTTTATTTATTTGACAGACACAGCGAGAGAGGGAGCACAAGCAGGGAGAGTGGGAGAGGGAGAAGCAGGCTTCCTGCGGAGCAGGGAGCCCAGTGCAGGGCTCGATCCCAGGACCCTGGGATCATGACCTGAGCTGAAGGCAGACGCTTAACGACTGAGCCATCCAGATGCCCCAAGATTTTATTTTTTATAAATTTTTTTTTAAAAGATTTTATTTATTTATTTGAGACAGAGAGA
Organism: Neomonachus schauinslandi; assembly: GCF_002201575.2. Taxonomy (NCBI): domain Eukaryota; kingdom Metazoa; phylum Chordata; class Mammalia; order Carnivora; family Phocidae; genus Neomonachus; species Neomonachus schauinslandi. The sequence continues at coordinate 9,821,565 of NC_058418.1, forward strand.
ATGAGAGAGAGAGAGCACATGAGAGGGGGGAGGGTCAGAGGGAGAAGCAGGCTCCCTGCCAAGCAGGGAGCCCGATGCGGGACTCGATCCCGGGACTCCAGGATCATGACCTGAGCTGAAGGCAGTCGCTTAACCAACTGAGCCACCCAGGCGCCCAAGATTTTATTTTTTAAATAATTTCTGTACCTGACATGGGGCTCGAACTCATAACCCCAAGATCACTGTAAGAGCCTAACAGTTGCACTGCTCTTACACGCCACCCCCCCAACCATGGTTAAGTTCTCAGGTATCTTAAAAGTTTCCCCCAGACTTCCTCATTCTCCCCCCAGACCGAACAGGACAGCCCCCTATCCCACCTAGCTGGCAGGTGTAGAGCCCTGGGTTTGAGGAATGGTTGAGCTTCTTGGCACTAAGCTGTCCCCCCCCCCCCCGCCCCCAGGTGATGCCCCTGCGCTTTGGGAAAGACGTCGACGGGAAATGCCACAGCCTCACGGCCTCGTACGTGCGGGCGCAGTACCAGCAGGACCCCAGCCTGCCCCACTGCCGCTTCTATGAGGTACCTGCCAACTGGGCTGAGGGAGGGAGGGCAAGACAGCTGCAGCAGCCAGCCTCCCTGACCCTCAGGTACCCTCTCACCCCAGGAGTTTGATGTCCATGGGCGCCAGGTGCCCCTCCCTGCTGGCATCTACAACCTGGATGACCTGAAGACCCTGGGACGGCGCCAGGGCTGGTGCCCCTACTTCCTCGCCCGCTATTCGGTGAGGAGGCTGCTGGGGGCCGGCCTACAGCCCGCCTGCCTGCGCATCCGTCTGTCTGTCCGTTAGCTTCTATCTGCCCCTTGCCCGTGTCTGTCTCGCCTCACCTCTGTGGGCCTGGGAGGGCGGACGCGGTGGGGTGCAGGGTGGGGGGTGGCGGGGCAGGGCGCGCTCGGGTAGGCTGGGCTAACCCTGCCCTCCTCGGCCCCCAGATCCTGCACGCCAACGTGGTGGTTTACAGCTACCACTACCTCTTGGACCCCAAGATTGCAGAGCTGGTGTCTAAGGAGCTGGCCCGCAAGGCCGTCGTGGTCTTTGACGAGGCCCACAATATTGGTGAGTCGGGAGCGCGGGCGGCCGGGGAATCCGGGCCCTCCGCCGCCGCTCCAGCAGCTCCAGCGGCCTGAGCCCGGCCTCCTCCCTTGTCTTCTCTAGACAATGTCTGCATCGACTCCATGAGCGTCAACATCACCCGCCGGACCCTCGACCGCTGCCAGGGCAACCTGGAGACCTTACAGAAGACGGTGCTCAGGTGGGGGCTCTGTCCGCTCCACCTGGTGCCCACCCGCCCCTGCCATCTGGCCCCCGCCTCTTCTGCCCGCCTTGCCCCCAGGGCCACCAGCCCTGTTCCCGCGCCCCCGCCCCCACATGCCCCCCTCCCCCGCAGGATCAAGGAGACCGATGAGCAGCGGCTGCGGGAAGAGTACTGCCGCCTGGTGGAGGGGCTGCGGGAGGCCAGTGCCGCCCGGGAGACCGACGCCCACCTGGCCAACCCCGTGCTTCCTGACGAGGTGCTACAGGGTGAGCCGCGCGTCCCCCCGCCACCCGCTTCCTGTCCCCTGCCCGCGCCGCCGTGGTGGCTGACGCCTTCGTCCCGCAGAGGCTGTGCCCGGCTCCATCCGCACGGCCGAGCACTTCCTGGGCTTCCTGCGGCGGCTGCTGGAGTATGTCAAGTGGCGGCTGCGGGTCCAGCACGTGGTGCAGGAGAGCCCCCCCGCCTTCCTCAGCGGCCTGGCCCAGCGCGTGTGCATCCAGCGCAAGCCCCTCAGGTGAGGCCCCACGCGGCTGGGGGGTGGTGTCGGGTCCCCACGGGGGCGTGGGGCAGACCCTGGGCCTTCCCTGAACCTCGGCCTCCGTGGCTGGGGCCACCACGTTGCTGGTGTCGGGAGTCAGTGATCCAGGTAGGAGGATCGCGTGTGATGGCCGACCCGCGGGCCGCCTCTGAGCTGCTCCTGGGTCCCTGTGCTGGGCAGGAAACTGGCAGGCGACACGTGGCTTCCTCAGAGGGCTTACCTGAAGAGCGCTTGATGGAGGGACTGCTGACACGGGTGGGCAGGGCAGAAGGGCCCACAGGGGGCCTGGGCACTTGTAAGAGCTCAGGAATTCCCACCTCAAGCCATGGTGGCACGGGAGGGAGTGGTCCTGGAGTGGGGCTCCTGACAAGACCCAGCAGGGGGTGAGCTGGGGAGGGGGTAGAAATGCCGTGGATCCCCTGGACCCCCGTCTCCTCCTGCTGGTGCTTCTCTCTCTCCCCTGGAAGTCTGAGGGCAGGAACACCCCCCAGGCAGACTGTGGGGTGGGTCAGTCTCCCCAGCACAGAGCAAGCAGAGCGTGGACCTGGGAGTGGGGTGGGGCCTTCTCTACTGTTCCTTTGCTGTTTTGGATAAGTCACTGGTCTTTTCTGAATCTCCATTTCCTCCTCTGTTGAATGGGTAGGGGGTCATCACTTTTACTCTCTCCGGTTTCTGTGGTGGTTAAATGAGAAAGCAGTGGTAGAAGTAACTCACCCTGTCTTGAGCACCAATGATGAGCTAAGCACTTGACTTTCTGCATCTTGTGGAGTCTCAGTACGGCGTCCCTGGCTGCAGATGAGGACAGTGTGGCCTAGAGACGGCAAGCCATCGCCCAGGGTCACACAGCACCTTGTGGGGGAGTCGTGTGAAGCCAGGCCTGTAGGGCTCCGAAGGCCCTGGCCACCCTGCCTCTCGGGGTGGGGCGGCCCTCGGGGTGGCGTCGTCTGTCCTCCTTCATCAGGGACTCGTGAGGGCAAAGATAGGATCCTAGCCAGTCATGTTCCCTGAGCGCCTGCTCTGTGCTCTTTGACCAAGGACCTGCATGAGATTGTGTGACCACGTGACTAGAGCGTCTGCTCGCTGGTCGGTGTGTGCAGTTGGAGAGTGTGGAGTCACGGGTGACTGAAACAGCCCCAGTCTGTCCCCACCAAGCACCCAGTCACCTGGGAAGGCGTGTGTGCGGGCTGACGGAGGAGGGGGGGTCACTATCCCGTTGGCGCTCCGCCGCCCCCCTGACCCCACCTGGCCTCTGCACCAGATTCTGTGCCGAGCGTCTCCGCTCCCTCCTGCACACCCTGGAGATCTCTGACCTTGCCGACTTCTCTCCACTCACCCTCCTGGCTAACTTCGCCACCCTCGTCAGCACCTACGCCAAGGGTAAGCTCCTGCCTCGGCAAGGAACACCCCCCCCCCCCGCCCCCCCACCCCGGCAGCCAGAATCAGGATCCCAGCAGAGTCCAGAGGCTTGTCTGTGGGACTGGGACACTCAGGACCTTGTAGGGCTGGGCTCAGGAGTTTGGGCTTTGTTTCGAGTGCAGGGAGGTTCCACAGATAGGTCTTGAGTTAGCCAAGCCTCGTGCTCGGATTAATATTTTTGGAGGCTCCCTCTGGCTGCAGAGTGGAGTAGGATGGGGGATGAGGCCAGAGGAGCTCTTGGGGGGGAGGGTCGCTCACCCTGTAGGGCGTGGTAAGGAGTTGGCCCTTCTACTCCCGGGAAGTGGGGAGCCATGGGAGGTTCTGAGCAAGGGAGGGGCCGGGATCTAGGGCACGATGGGTGAAGGAGAGGGGCTGGAGAGAGAGGTGGGACCCGGTGCCTGGGGTTGGGGGCAGGGAGCTGAGTGCAGTGCTCAGGTATCCAGCGTGCCAGGAAGAGGGGAAGTGGTCCTGAGGCTTCACTGGTCAGCATTCCCTCCCCTCCTCAGCGTTAAGCTGGCCAAGGGCTCAGTCTGATCCCTGGCGATTACTGCTCTATCCCGGAAACCAGGTCAGGACTCCTGACACCCTGCACCAGCCCAGAGGATGGAGAGGCTGTCCCCCAACCCCAGCACCTGTTAGCAGCGAGTCCCATGAGAAGCTTCCTTCTGTGTCCATCCCCCTGTCCCACCCCATCTTCCTTCTGGGACTGGCTTTCTCTTCTCCTCCCCACTTCCCCATCCACCAACACTTCACGTTCTTTTACCTGGAACATCTGTCCCAATATTCCTCAGGGCCCAACTACTTACCTCCTCCTCTTTTTCAGTTCTTGCCTCGCTAGAGATGTCCCTTCTTCCAGGAAGCCCGCCCTGACCCCTAGGCTGGGTCAAGCTCCCCTCCTCTTGGCTCCCCTGTCCCAGCCCTGTCTACTTTGAGTGGTCACTCTCTGGGGACAGGACTGTGTCCCCATCATCAGACTTTGAGCCCTGAGAGGGCAGGGCCGGAACTGTCTCAGTTCCCACTGTTTTCCCCAGTACAGGGCTGGGCACAGAGGACATTTTTGTTTTTGTTTTTGTTTTTAATTAAGTGAAACTGAATATGTGAATTCATTCATTCACCTATTTTTTCAAAAAATGGGCCAGGCCTAACACTGAGGAAGTGACAGGAACACGGAGGGACCTTATTCCTGATCTCTGGAACTTACATTGCAGAGAGGAAGACAGGTAGCAAAGACTCAAAATAATTCCAGAAAGGGATAGTTTTCACAAGAAACAAAAGTGTTGCCATGTTGGAGCATGCCTGCAGTGGCCAAGGAAGGCCTGAGGCACTGACATTTTTTTTTTTTTTTAGATTTATTTATTTATTTATTTATTTGAGAGAGAATGAGATAGAGGGCATGAGAGGAGGGAGGTTCAGAGAGAGAAGCAGACTCCCTGCCGAGCAGGGAGCCCGATGCGGAACTCGATCCTGGGACTCCAGGATCATGACCTGAGCTGAAGGCAGTCGCTTAACCAACTGAGCCACCCAGGCACCCGAGGCACTGACATTTGAGCTGAGTTTCAAATGACCAAATGGAACCAGCTGCCTGGGAAAACTTTTCAGGCTGTGGGGCCAGCAAGCGCAAAGGCCCTGGGGTGGAGTGAGCCTGGTGGTTTTTGAAAGTTAGGAGGTGGCCTATGAGCCAGGAGGAAATGGGTCAGTGTGGCAGGGTCTCACAGATAATTTTGGACTCTGGAAGGGGCCTGGGGAGCTGTGCAGGGCTTCTGAGCAGGGCGGGGATGTGACCTGACTCAGGATTTCACAGGGTGCCTCTGGCTGCTGGGAAGGGAGCAGGGCTGGGAGCTGGAGGCCCAGGGAGGTGACTGCAATAGTCCAGGCTAGAGTTGATAGTGGGGGAGGGGGTGGGGAGAGTGGTCAGATTGCAGATAGGCTTTGGAAGCAGAGCTGACCTGCCTGATGGTTTAGATACAAGAATCATGGCGGAGGGCTCCAGGCTTGGGCTTGAGTCGTGGTGTGGGAGAGTCTGAGGAGTGACCGTTTGGTGCTCTCTGCTCATGATGCTCCCTGAGTGGGTGTCAGCCCTGGGAGAAGCGGGCAGTTGGGGTGTACTTTGAACTCCCGATGCCTGGGTTTTAAGCTTGAGAACTGTGGCCCACCAGTCACTAATGGGGCAGGAGAGAGTGGCCGGGTGGGTGTGGCAACGACTGGTGACCAGGAATCTCACCTGCTTGTAGGTTTCACCATCATCATCGAGCCCTTTGATGACAGGACCCCCACCATTGCCAACCCCATCCTGCACTTCAGGTGAGACCCGACCCAGTGTTGGGGGTGTGAACAGACCACGCGGGCACCAGCGGGGTCCTCATCACCTCGTCTGCTTCCTACAGCTGCATGGACGCCTCACTGGCCATCAAACCCGTGTTCGAGCGCTTCCAGTCTGTCATCATCACATCTGGGGTGAGGACCCTTCTCCGCCCCCAGTGCCCAGCCCTCAAGTGTGAGGCTCCTGGTTGCTGCCCAGTTCTGCTAAGATCCCTCCTGCTGTCCCTGCTGCAGACCCTGTCCCCACTGGACATCTACCCCAAGATTCTGGACTTCCATCCTGTCACCCTGGCAACCTTCACCATGACGCTGGCCCGGGTCTGCCTCTGCCCCATGGTGCGTGGGAGAGGGTGGGTGCTGGGCCAGGGGAGGTGGGCCGCCTTTCCTCCCTCTGTCCCCCGCTGCTGTTGAGGCAGGAGAGTGTTACAGCCGAGGGCACAGACTCTGGATTCAGACAGATCGGGGCTGGATGGTACCTCTCCCTGTGGGTGTGACTCCCCAAGCCTCAGTTTCTAATCTGTAAAATGGGAATGCAGCCTCCCTGACCTCCCAGGTGGTTGAGGGGATAGTGAGAGGGCGGGTATAAAACGCTTATGTGGCCCAGGGCCTGGTGCCGGTCGGCACTCAGTCAACGTCTTGGTTAACGTGGGCTCTGCCTAGTTTGTCCTCTGGCCGTGACCTTGATGATGACGACCCTTCTGCTCTGCCTCAGTCTCCTTTGTAAAACAGGCATCATAACGTGGGCCCTCCATCCCTTATCTGAATCCCTTGGGCCAGATGTATTTTAGAATTGAGAATTTTCCAGACTAAAAAACAAAGCACATGCTGTGTGCTATGTGGCCTTCCCAGCGGGGTTGGGGCAGCTCCCGCCAGTGGAAGTCCTAGTTCAGCAGGAGCATGTTTTGGGACTTCAGACTAAGGCGGCTAAGTCAGGACTCTGGACAGACTCAGGTGAGGGCGGGTTTTGCTACTGGAGGAGTTGGCGCCGAAGTGAACTGTCTGGAGTTTCTTGGCCTTTGGAATTGCCCTTCACGGGCTGGGGACTGGTGACGGCCACGTCCTACACCGTGGTCTGTGGAGTTGCTGGTGGGGGGGGGGGGGGCGCACCCGTGGCTGGTGGCTGCCGAGGTCGTGGTGAGACGCTTTCTCCGGGAACTGCCGGGCCCGGACGCCGGGGCCGGGAGCGCGTGCTTGCTGGTCAGCCGCGTGAGCAGACTCGGGCTCAGTCCTGCCGCCGCCGTGGGTTTGCCGCGTGCCCTGGGGCAGGCAGCTCACCTTCTCCGGGCTGGAGGTTGTCACCCGTGCCGTGCAGATAACAGGGGAGCCGACGGCTCAGTCCGTGACCTCGGGTCTGTAAGAAGCTGAGCCCGGCACCAGCAGTAGGTGCTGCCGTTTGCTTAGCGTGACGTCTCTCGCTCTCTGCAGATCATTGGTCGTGGCAACGACCAGGTGGCCATCAGCTCCAAGTTTGAGACCCGGGAAGATATTGGTATGCTGCTCGTGGGGGCGGCTTGCATGGGTTCTGAGAGGCCAGGCTGCAGCAAGCTGGCACATAGCCCCGAGTCCAAGTGGGGTTACACAGAGGTTACCTCTTGCTCATAGTATGTGCCGCCGTGGGTTGGTGGGGGCCTGCCCTGTGTCTCCTCCCCCTGGGGACCTTCCCCACTGGATGCGTCACTGCGAGGGTGAGGGGTGGCAGGAAGGATCCTGGTAATGGTGCTGTGCCTCATAAAGGTGTTCACCCGGAAGTGACCCACGGCTGCTTCTGCACTCATTGGCGAGGGCAAGTCACATGGTCACATCTAACTCCAGGCTGTCCTCCCAGGGGCCTGGAAAGACAAGTGGAATGTGTGTGAACAGCCCTCCAGGTGGCCTCGGGGATTTCTAGGAACCCCAAGTTCAAGACGGGGCATTAGATAGGAAAGTTCTTTTTTTTTTTTTTTTTTAAAAGATTTTATTTATTTATTTTGAGAGAGAGAGAATGAGAGACAGAGAGCATGAGAGGGAGGAGGGTCAGAGGGAGAAGCAGACTCCCTGCCGAGCAGGGAGCCCGATGCGGGACTCGATCCCGGGACTCCAGGATCATGACCTGAGCCGAAGGCAGTCGCTTAACCAACTGAGCCACCCAGGCGCCCAGATAGGAAAGTTCTGATGGGGGGCGGAGCGGGACCTGCGCACAACCTCTGACCACTCCCCCCCGCCCTCCCCCCGCCGTCCCCAGCGGTGATCCGGAACTATGGGAACCTCCTGCTGGAGATGTCCGCCGTGGTCCCTGATGGCATCGTGGCCTTCTTCACTAGCTACCAGTACATGGAGAGCACTGTGGCCTCCTGGTATGAGCAGGTACGCCCAGCCACCCGCTCCCCGGGGGGGGCTCCACTCTTTTCAGCCCCCGCCTCTCTCCCTCTGTGTGTTGGCTTCGTTTGTCTCGTGTTTTAAGTGGTGACATGTATCGTAGGTGACAGGACAGTGTATAAAACACATACGAACAGTTCACAGAACAAACGGTGTATACTTTAGTCCCCCCTGCCTTCCCCCCACATCCAGGTTAAAAACTCAAGAGCCCCTGCGGGACAGTGCAGGGGTGAGGTCACAGAGTGTTCTGGAAATGGGGCTCACCGCAGCCAGGCCCTGGGGGGCCGGCAGGGGGGCCGTCGTGACCTCTCCACTTCTCGTGCATCATGGCCCAGCTCTCGGGTAGTGAAGGCAGGCGCTTCTTTAGGGTGAGATGAGAGAACTTGGCTGAGCCACACTCCAGGGAGCGGGGTGGGGGAGCCTTGTCCACTTGGTCAAGACCTTGGTCTTGTCCTCAGATGGGCGCTTTCCACACCGTGGGAAAGGTGGCTGCTGGCCACCCAAGTCCACATCCTGAGTCTTGTATGTCCTATTTAGGGAAGCTTTGTCTGCCCCAAGGTCCTGAAGATCACCTCCTGTGTTTCTTCTAGAAGCCTCGTGTTAGCTTTCACATCTGGTCTGTGAGGTACCTCACATCTTTGTGTGTGGTGTAAGGTCAGGGTCGAGGTTCTTTGTCTCCCCCTGTGGAACTCCAGTTGCTGCAGCCCCATTCACTGGAAAGTACTGTCCCCCCTGAATGGTATGGGTGAGCCATCGGTGTGCGAGTGTGTTTCTGGACCCTCCATTCTGTCACACCGGTCTGTCCCTGCGTCTGTCCTTGGTTGCTGTCACAAAGCTAGTGCAGTGTCACGGAAATCTCTGGGCAGCCCCGGCCTGGCCTACATCAGCCCCTCCACTAAGCACCAGCTGGGGGGGGCGGAGTGTCCTAATGGGCCATCTTGGGCCATATGCCTGCCCCACTTGCCCGAAAGATGGGGTGCGGGGATGGGTTCCGTGCCTGGAATCACAGAGCTTTCCTCCAGGAGTGAGACCGGCCCGCAACCCCCCCCAGCGCCCCCCCGAGTCTCTGCTGGCCGCTGGGACCCTGGGACCGAAGCGGGTGGCCGCACAGGAACCGGGGCAGAGTTGACCGGAGCCAGGATGCCTGTGCCTTAAGCCGCTTCCTGCCAACCCACAGCCTGACCTGCCTGCTGTCCTTCCCAGGGCATTCTTGAAAACATCCAGAGGAATAAGCTCCTCTTCATTGAGACGCAAGATGGGGCCGAGACCAGCGTCGCCCTGGAGAAGTACCAGGAGGTGGGCATGGGCGCGGGGGGGCAGGGGGAGGGCCAGGAGACTGCACGCAGGGGGCCCGGAGGACGCAGCTCTGGGGGACCTAGCGCCTGTCTCGGCCTCCCCTCCCCAGGCCTGTGAGAATGGTCGTGGAGCCATCCTGCTGTCCGTGGCCCGGGGCAAAGTGTCCGAGGGAATCGACTTTGGTGAGTGGGCCAGGCTCTCCCCGTCCCCAGGTGCCTGCATGGGGCTCTGGCTGTTTCCCCCAGCGGACCGCCCCCCCCCAACAGCCTGACCTCCCCCTCCCTCCGGCCCCCTTCCTGTGCTCGCCCCCCCAGTGCACCATTACGGGCGCGCGGTCATCATGTTCGGCGTCCCCTACGTCTACACGCAGAGCCGCATCCTCAAGGTGAGCAGCCCCGGGGGCCGCTCGGAGGGATCGGGCCTGGGCTGGCATGCGGGAGGGGCGGGAGGGACCGCTCTGCTCTCTTCTCTCGGGCAGGCACGGCTGGAGTACCTGCGGGACCAGTTCCAGATCCGAGAGAATGACTTTCTCACCTTCGACGCCATGCGCCATGCGGCCCAGTGTGTGGGCCGGGCCATCCGGGGCAAGACAGACTACGGCCTCATGGTCTTTGCCGATAAGGTGCGGGTGCAGGGGCCTCTGCCTACCAGGCTGTCCCCCTTTTCTAGATGGGGAAGGAGGCCTGGGCTCCGGTCCCCCCCCCGCCCCCCCGCACTGGGGGCCTGATGTCTTCCCTCTCTCCCTCGCCCTTCTGCTGAAAGCGGTTTGCCCGGGCAGACAAGCGCGGGAAACTGCCCCGCTGGATCCAGGAGCACCTCACCGACGCCAACCTCAACCTGACTGTGGATGAGGGAGTCCAGGTTGCCAAGTACTTCCTGAGGCAGATGGCTCAGCCATTCCACCGGGTGAGCTGGAGGGGGCCTGGCCTGCCCTCAACACAGGGGTGTGTGTGCGCGTGCCCACAGGCCAGGGGGCCCAGGGGCGCGGCCAGAGTCCTTCTCCATCTGGGAAAGCAGCTGGCTTCCCTCTCCCTCCTCAGGCCTGGCTTCTGTTTCCAGGGGGATGTTCCCCATTCGATGGGTGTTTCTAGATTCAAACATTCTGCCCCAGGGAGGGCCTGTGGGGACGCGCTACAGTCGTCCGGCCCACCCCAGAGCTGACTCCTCTCCCCCCCTCCAGGAGGACCAGCTGGGCCTGTCCCTGCTCAGCCGGGAGCAGCTGGAATCCGAGGAGACGCTGCGGAGGATAGAGCAGATTGCCCAGCAGCTGTAGCTCAAGGTGCGGACAGGGCCGTAGCAGTGCATGCGGTGACTCCGGGGGCTCACCTGGCCCTGGGGCCCAGCGGCTGGGAGGTGGCCTCAGGTCCTCACAGGAACCTCAGGCAGACATTCCTGGCTTCCAGATCTACAGCCTTTAATCAGAGGAGAACGGGGAGCCCCATACCGTGGGTGCCCCCAAGAGGTGGGGAGCAACTTGGGGAAATGAAAGGCCACCCCCTCACCCCTTCCCCATTCTTCCTGAGAAGCTGCAGCCACGCAGTCCTGTCACCTTCAGTGGGGGCCCAGGTCCTGGGTGTTGGTGCTGAGGGTCCGCGAGACCTCGCCCGGGTGCTGACTGGGGAACTGCGGACAGGCGCAGGGGAGGGGTGGGCAAGGGGCAGGACCCGGCCCGTCCCTCCCCCGGCCCTTCTGTTCTTGGGTCCCTTCCCACACCAGCCTGGCCCTGCCAGCGTGCCCCCCAGCCCCTCTCACCTGGGGCCCAGCAGCCTTTGGAACATCCACGTTTAGCATGTTGAGCGACAGGGCTCTCTTCATCCTGTGAAGAGAGGGTGGCAGTGTCTGCCTCCCACTCCGGGCAAGACCTGCCTGGCACCGGATGTGACTGTACGGGTAGGAGAGGGGAACCGTGGAAGGTTCTGGAACAGGACAGGGAGTGGGGTGGGTTGCAGAAGCTGCCTGCTCGGATCAGACACTCACCCGGCTGCCCCTGCCACCCCCTCGCCTCGGAGACGGGAGACCAGCTTCTCACTTCCACGCCTTAGCGACTCCCGGATCTTGGATAAGGAGCTGCTCCGACGAAGGGTCTGGGGAGGGCGCCCAGGACCAGTCAGTGCCCCCCTTCTCCTCCAGTCCCCGCCCCAGGAGCGAAGCCCATCCTCCCTCCTCACCTGTTCTGCGTCACCAGCTGTGCCTGTGTTGGGGGCTCCTAGGAACAGAGGGGACAGTGCAGTGGGGACATGGAGCAGTTACCTGGGGGGGGCAAGGGCGGGGCCGGGGGCTCACCCAGAGGGGCAGGCAGGTCCTCGCGGCTCAGGATCTCTCGGTACAGCTCTTCTGCTTGCTGGTACTTGTTCTGTTTCAGGTAGGCTGAGGCCTGCGGGGAGGGTGGGTGATCGTGGCTCAGATCTGGAGCGCCCCCGGCGCATCTTCCCCTCCCCCCACCTCGTGACCTAGGGCAGGTGACTGGTTCCTGCTCCACCCTGGGCTAGTGACACCACCTTTGTGCCTCAGTTTCCTTATTTGCAAAATGGGACGAAAGGAGCACCTATCTCTTAGGGTCCTTTAAGAAATGGATGGTCCTTTCCCTTAAGGACTAAGAAGGGGGTCTAGAGCTCAATAAACATCTGACACTGTCATCTGACCCCACCAACTTGCGTGTTTCCTGTGGCTTCCATGTCCTCTACGTGCCTAGTGATCTCACGAGTCGGCGCAGATCAGAGGCCAAGATCTTAGAGGGCCCCTGCTCCAGCGGCTCACTTGAGCCAGTGGGTGTCTCTCCTGGGGGACCCCTGGCGGTCAGCCCCAGGGCCGAATTGTACCTGCGCCCCGCACCGCCCTCACCAGGTTATTCTTGGTCTTGGCCACGTTTGGGTCGTTGGGCCCTCCCAGGGCCTCATAAATGCTCAGGGCTCGGGCATAGTGCTGCTCCACCTCCTCGAACTTTCCCTGGTTCTGGCAGAGCAAGGCCAGGTTGTTGAGCTGCTTGGCCACGTCCGGGTGGTCGCTGCCCAGGACCTAGGGGTTGGGGGGGATGGGTGTGATACTGATAGCCGCAAGGGGGGGGGGTCATGAGGAAAGGTTCATAGGACCAATGGGGAGTTAGGAGATTGTAGACCAGAGGGTAGAAGTTGCACAAACAGGCTTAATCAGGTCAAGGTGGTCATATGGGATTAGAAGGTCAGGACTGGGCTGGGAGGCATATGAAGTGATGTAGGAGGAGGAGTAGAGTCAAGATCAGATGGAGTTCATTAAAGGTCAAGCATAGTGGGGTCATGAGATTATCTAGGCTCAAACTGGGGGCTCACAAGAGCAGATGGGAAGGACATCATAGGATCAGGGTCACAAGGCACGAGCCACTGAATTGAGCGCATCAGGATCAAGTGGGAAGGGCCCGTGGGGGTGGGCAGCGGGGGCCGGTGGACCAGGGACTCCACGGGGGTGGGCAGTACCTTCTCCCGGATCTCCAGGGCTCGCTGGCACAGGGGCTCTGCCTCCCGGTACCGCCCCCGCTTCCCATAGAGCACCGCCAGGTTGTTGAGGGTGGCGGCCACCTGCAGGGTAGGGGAGGCAGGTCAGGGTGTGTGTTGGGGCGGGGGGGAGAGGCAGGGCCCCACAGCCCTCACTCCTGGGCCCCCACTCACTGCAGGGTGCTCAGGGCCTAGCGTCTGCTCCCGGATCTGCAGGGCATCGTGGAGAAGGTCTGTGGCCTCCTTGTACTTGTTCTGGTCCCTGTGAGGTGGCCCAGGGACGGAGGGGGGTCAGGCACGCTGGGCTGTCACCCTTCCGCGGTCCCCTGTGGGTGTCTCCACTGCCTTCCAAGTCGAGCACAGGCTCCCTCTGCTGGCAAGCCCCCGGTCCCTTCCCCACGCTGTTGGGGTCTCTCACGCTGACGACTCCTCGCCTGGGTCACCGCGGCTTCCCCCGGCCCCACCCACCCAGGTGCCCCATGCTGGCAGAGCAGGACCCCAGCTCCCGCGCCCCCAACGACGAGTCCAGGGCCGGCTGCGGTCTCACCGGTATACCAGCGCCAGGATGTTGAGCATGGTGGCCACGTCGGGGTGGCAGTGGCCTGAGCTCCGCTCCAGGTCCTCCAGGGCCTGGCGGCACAGCGGTACAGCAACCTCGTAGCGGCCCTGGCCCGCGTACTGGATCACGAGGTTGTGCAGGGTCCGAAGGCGGGCGGGGATCTCGTAGCCCCCCTGCTGAGCCGCGGCAGCCCCCACTGCCTCGGGGTCTGTGGGCGGCCGCCGGGCATCAGGGCGCCGCCGGCCTCCCAGCCTTTCCACCGCGTAAAAGGGGACACCTCCCCCAGGACTACAGCTGCCCCACGGGCACCTGGGGTGACGGGCCCCGCACCGGGCCTCTGAGGTCGGGACCGCAGGCGTCTAGCTGGTCCGTGGGACCTGAACACGGGGTCTGCCTGGCCGGCGGCGTGGTGGCCACCACGCCTGGTTTCACGGCTTCCAGCCTCGGCCGTCACCCACCCTGACCCAGCCCCTTGGCCTCGTGCTCCCCTGCGCGGACACCCACCTCGGGGTCTCATGGTCCCTCCCCAGCCTCAGCCTCTCGTCCTCCGGGGCTGAGCGGCCCCACAACTGCAGGATCCCCGACACCCACCTTTCCTTTCTTCCTCCTCACTGGGGAACAGGGAGGCCAGGCTGTCTCGGCGAGGGGGGGATTCAGGCCGCTGCGGAGGGCAGGAAAGGGGGGGTCAAGAGGGCTGGGAGTTTGCTTTAGAGACCGGGGTCCTGGATCTCCGGGTTTGAGGGAGGCAGTGGTCAGGAGCCTCGGTGGGGGGGGGTGTTCCTGAGGGCTTGGGGAGGATCTGGGGGCTTTGTGGAAGCCGGAGGGGGCGCTTCTGTGGACATTCTAGTGGGTCTGGAGGTTGTGGAACTCTGTCAGGGGTCCAGAGCTTTGGAGGGAGGATCTAGGGCACGGCGGGGGCTCCCGGGGGGGGTACAGGTCTGTGGGGTGTCTAAGGAGGATGAGGCCCAGCACCCGGCCCAGCCCGGCAGCACCTGGCTCCCCGCGGGCGGGTCATACTGCCGCAGCTGCCCCAGGAACTCCAGGTGGCTCTTCTCCTCCTCCAGTTGGGCCACGGCCGCCTCACTGGCCCGGAGCCGCCGCTGCGTCTCCTCCAGCTCCTCCCGCAGCCATGAGTTTTCCTGGGCCAGCCGCCGGGCCTGCGCTCGCAGCCGCTGCTTCTCGGCCTCCAGCGAGCCCACGTGCGCCGACAGGGCGAGCAGCACCTGCGTGGGCCCGGGAGTCAGGGGCCCGACCCCGAGCACCCCCACTCCGCCCAGGGTCCCCCGCTTCCATGGTACTCAAGGTTGTGCAGGGGCTCCCAGCGGCCATACCCAGATCCTGTCCAGGGACCCTTCTGATCTCACCCAGCCACACAAATTACATGTAGGGACACTTCATATTCTACCCATGTGACCCCAAAGTCTCCCCAGGACCCAGAGTTCTATAGATGGATGCCATTTGGTTCAGGGGCCCCTGCACCACACCAGGACCCCCTAATGCTGCCCAGGAATCCCATTTCCGGCCTAGCGCCTCTCCTCCCCAGGCCTGGCTCCCCACCCCCACCGCATACCTGTCTCCCTCATCCCCAGGCCTCCTCCCCGCTCTGAGCCTCACCCGCATAGCTGGAGAGCTGGTCCCCTCATACCTGGGCCTCACCCAGTCCCAGCTCGATGGCCTCCAGCGCATGGCTCACCACCTGCTGCTTTTCTTCCAGCAGCTCCAAGCCGGCCACCAGGCCCTGTCCCGCCAGGGCCTCAGCCAGGTGCCTGGCCAGGCCATGGTGCTCGGCCCGCAGGGCCTCCAACCCCTGCACCACTTGTCGGGTCTGCCGCACCAGCTCCTCGGGGCTCAGGCACTCTGGGCCCAGCCCCACGCTTCCAGGGGCTGCCACCTGCACTGACATTGCTGCTCCTGGGGGGGTTGGGGAATCGTCAGCCTGTATGCCATTCGGGCCCAGGAGGACCCTTCCCGACTGTCTCCCTGTCCAGCCATCCCGGCTGGCCCTCTGTCCCCACGCCCTCCTCACTCCGGCTGGCTCCCTGTCCCACACCCGTCCCAGCCAGCCGGCAACTGGGAACATCCTAGTCTAGCTCTGTCCTCAGCCCCGGGCCCTGCCCCGAGGGCAAGTCCAAAACCCCACGTATAACTAACCCAAAGAGGGCAAACAGTGGTCTCGTGGTCTCTCACCTGCCCTCAGCTCACCTGGCCAGCCCCGTCCACCCCAAGGGCCCCAGATCCCCGGGCCCAGGACACCTCCCGGCCGTGTCACCTGGACTGGACGCCCCCGCCTCTGCCGGGCGCTTGGGGCGGGGCGTGTGGAGGCGGCCTCTCCATGAGCTCATTCTTAGGGTGTTTTGTTGGGAACCAGTCAGACCACTGGGGGTGGGGTGGGGCGGGAGGACAGGGCCAAGGGGCTGGGGCGCCGGAAGCAGAGGAGCCCTCTAGGTTTGGGGGGATCAGGACGGGGGCGGCTCACGTGTCAGCTCCCAGGACCTGAGGAGCTGACAGACCCAAGGGAACGGGCTCCACCCTCCACTGCAGACAGGCTCAGCCAGCCCAAGGCATGGTGGGACACACGTGTGGCAGCCACAGCCCAGGGATGTCACACTAGCCGTGTGACAACTCAGAGTCTGAGGCCTCGATGCTACTGGGTGGGGGTCCCAACAATGTGGTTGTCTGTGGGTGACAAAGTCAATGACAGCTCGTGGTGCCCTTATACACACACCATACACACACACACACAGTCCGCTCCCAGAAATAGACCCCAACACACGCACACCCTCCCTTCTTACACAACGCGACACACGCATTCTCCTCTCAGAAATCGAAACATGCTTTCTTCTTTCAAATACAGTGCAATATATACATACTTTCTCAGAAACACACCCGCTCATACACACGCTCCCCTCTCAGAAATACAACTCAACGTACACACACTCCTTTCTTAAAAATAGAATGTGATAAACATTCTCCTCTCAGAAACACGACATACTCTGGACATGCTCTGTCTTCTCTAAAAAATAAAACTGAATACAGTCCCACACATCCGCATTTTCCTTTCAAAAAACCTAATACAGGGGCGCCTGGGTGGCTCAGTCGTTAAGCGTCTGCCTTCGGCTCAGGTCATGATCCCGGGGTCCTGGGATCGAGCCCCGCATCGGGCTCCCTGCTCAGCGGTGCGTCTGCTTCTCCCTCTACTCTTCCCCCGGCTCGTTCTTGCTCTCTCTCTCAAATAAAATCTTAAAAAAAAAAAAAAAACTAACACACTAACTCGGGCACACACACACACATATACTCTTTAGAAATAACACACGTAGGGGTGCCTGGGTGGCTCAGTCGTTAAGCGTCTGCCTTCGGCTCAGGTCATGATCCCAGGGTCCTGGGATCGAGTCCCGCATCGGGCTCCCTGCTCTGCGGGAAGCCTGCTTCCCCCTCTCCCACTCCCCCTGCTTATGTTCCCTCTCTCGCTGTGTCTCTCTCTGTCAAATAAATACATAAAATCTTAAAAAAAAAAAAATAACACATGTACGCTCTCCTCTTGGAAAGACAACCCAACACACAGGTCTATTTTCCTCTCAGGGATAAAAGCCAACACACACACACACAAACTCTGTCCACCCCGCACCCCCCACTGTGAAAAGATAACCAAATCACTCACATTCAGTCTGTCTCCTTGCACTTACCCCCACGACACACCCCTCTCCCGCACTCACACGGTCCTGCAAGCAGCTAACTCTCCATCACGTGCCTCCTCCAGGCACGTGTGCACACGCACACACACTCACTCCTAGGAGTCACTGCGGACCTGTCACCTCCTTCCCCACTTCCTCCAACACCTCGCCAGGCCAGCCAGGGATTCACACACCCGCCCGCAGCACGCACGCAGACACACAGAGCTCCAAATGTGAGCATATCAGTGGTTCCTGAACACAGACTCAGCCGTCCTGTCCCAGGGGGGTGCCCACGACAGGCACAGGCAGCGGTGGAGACAGATCATCCACGGTTTCTGCGTGTACCCTCTAGTCCACCATAAGCAGCCCAGTGGTTTGGGTACCTCCGCCCGTGCTCACGATCATATACCTTGAGACACACAGTAGGGAAGGCACATCAGCCATGGATTTTATATTCTGCAGGCTCTCACCTGCCATCAATCTCTACGTATATGTGGGGCTTTGGCCAAGCCCTCTCGCTATACGTATGTGTGTGCATATCACACCGTACTCAGAGTCACACACAAGCCCCACAAAGTCAGGTTCACATAAGTTCACGGAGAGTCATTCTGACAGCTCCAACCATTTTTCACACGATTTTGCCCACACTCAGTCCCGCGAACAACTCCCTTTCACGCACGCACAACCGCACAGCTGACGGTGTTAATCACAGGCAGGCCCTGGCCATCCATGCGGCTTCCCGCACCTTACAGGCAGACAGACTGCCCAGCCCCGCAAAGCTCTGGGTCGCGCACCTAATCCTACAAACAGTTCACCTCCCTCCCCCACCCCCAGCCCCCACCCCCCGCAGTAGACTCACAATCAGAGGTCGCCCACGTGTTCCTATCTCCGAAACAGCTCCACATCATTCCCACAGTCCCTCGGCGCCCGCGCAGGGTTCCACGGACCGTCCGTCTGCCTTTCTTACCGGTACCCACCGCCTGACGCCATCGCTCGCACACCTGAGCCTCTTACACCATCAGACACACCTGAGCTGCCTACACCATCACACACACCTGGGCTTCCTACACCGTCTCTCACACGCACCAGCTCCACTCCCACACCAGCAGGCAGGAGGCCCCCACCACGGCCAGCCCCCTAAACCACACACCTTGCCCCTGGCGGGCCGGCCCAGTCCCGCGCACCCGGGCTTCCCCAGCCAGGCCGTCACAAGGGCCCCCTCCCTCCCCCCAGGCCCCGCCCCGTCTTCGCTCCTGTTTACCTGCGCCCTGGGCGGGGGGGCGCCCCAGCTGGGCCTCCGGACCCGGCGGGGGAGCCCCAGGGCGGGGCAGGGGGGCTCCCAGGGGCCCCAAGGCCCGTCCCCGTCGCCAAGCCAGCGGGCCCAAGGGTGCGCCGGGCCCAGCCCTCCCCCTCCGCCCCCACCCCCATCCTCGCGGTCCCCGGGACTCCCGCCCGGCACTCGGGGGGCCCACCTGAGCGCGGGCGGCTCCGGGACCCGCTCCGCCGGGATGCGCCCGGCCGCGTCCCGCACAGCGCGCACGCCCCGCAGTTCCCAGCTGAGCCCCGAGTGTCAGGCCGCTGGCGGCTCCTCCGAGGGGCGGGGCGGCCGGGAGCCCCGCCCCCGCAGGTGAGGCCGACCCCGCCCACCGCCCGGCTCCACTGGAGCCCCGCGGCCCCGGCCCTGAGGCAGTAGCAGAATCAGCGCCGACGAACCCGTGGCCTGTCGGGCCCGGGGAATCCGAGGACGATTCCAGCGCGCTGGAGTCTGGAAAGCCGGCTTTCAGCGCAGCTGGAATCTTGGAAACTTTGGATCCCAGACCGACGGCTTTCTTTCAGTGCCTGCCGCCCGGCCTTTCCTTTGGCTGTGCCCCCTGCTTGGACCTCTCTTCCCACAGATCCCATCCGTTAGTCTGGGAGCTTCTCAAAGGCCGCTTCCTCCGAGAGGCCTTCCCTGACTGCCCCTCCCAAATTACACCGTCTCACCAAAACACTACCGCATTCCCCTGCTTGATCTTGTTCACAAAACTTTCCAGGGCCTAAAATTATTTTATGTAACGTGGTCATATTATGATGTTTCATCACATTATTGGCGAGGTAATTGTAATGGCTAAAAATTGGGCTCTGGGTTTGAAGTTGATTCCAGCACTTACTGGCTGTGAAGGCCTTGGGCAAGTAATGTAACTTCTCTGTGCGTCAATTTTCTGAATCTGTAAACTGGGGAAGGTCAAAGGCTGCGAGGATTGAATGAGTTAGCGTATGGATAGGGCTCTGTATTGTCAGCACTGTATCTTTAGCAGAACAGAGCCTGGTGCAAAGTACGTGCTCAATAAGTATTTGCTGAATGGTTGACTGAATGAATCAAGTCTTAGAAACGTAAATTGGCCAAAGCTGGGCGCACAGGATTCTCACATCATAGAATTTGGTTCAACGCGACGCTTTTCCAAACTCCTGCAGTACCTGGGTCGCTGCACTACAGGATGTGTCCAGCAGAGGGCGCTGCTGGCCCGTGGTCCAGACCCCAGACTACAGCGCAGATCCGCACCTTTCCTCAGAGCCACGGCCAACCTGCTCTCTGCTACCTTGTTCTCTGAGCCCCAGTGCAGATGTTCCCTCCTCCAGGAAGCCCTCTCCGACCCCCAAGGCTGGATGAGACATTCCTCCCCGGCTGTGGCAGCCTCCTGGGCTCCCATGACTCAGCCCTGCCACTCTGGGTCGTCGCTGTCTTGAGGACAGGTCTGTCTCCAACATTGGAATGCAAGTCCCAGGAGGGGACGGTCTCAGGCACCATTGTGTCCCCAGGCTACCCAGCACAGGCCGAACACAGAGCGAATTGTTGGGCGAAGAGCTGTTGATTGAATAATGGGAAATAAAACTCAAACTCATGCTCTAACTTCCCCAGGTATTTCTAGGGAACAGGGTAGAAGGGGGCAGACAAACCCTTCCCTCCTCCCCGCACGGGGTTGGTCTCAGGGTGCTGAACATCAGTTCTGGATCTGCCACGAGCTTACGAAGAGGCAGTGCAGGGCCTGGAGCCGGGTGCAGGTCCCAGCTCCATCATTTGCGGGCTGTGTGACCCCTGAGCCGGGAACGAACTTCTCTGGGCCTCAGGTTCCAGGTTCCAGGTTCCAGGTAACTTACTTTGTGAGGCTCTTGTGGGGATTAGTGAATAATCCCTGTAAAAGGCTTAGAACAGAGTAGCACGTGGTAAACACTGTGTGTATGGGGGGTGGGGGTGGGGGTGGCAATTGGAGCCAGGCAGATCTGAGTTCAAATTCTGATCTTGCCATTTCCTTTCCATATAACCTGGGGCAAGCAATGTTTCTGAGCACCTATTTTTCAAGTCTATAAAACCTGAATGATCACGCTCCCCACATAGCGTAGTGCTGAGGATTAAATGGGATCAAGGCTGAAAGGAGACAGTGTTGACTAAGGTGACCATTTCTTTCGGCCGGTCCTGTGTCAAGCACTTTTGCACAACACCAGTGAGGGCTGGGGGTTCTGAGTTCTTACCCAGGGTGGGCCCTATGCCACGTCTTGTAAATTAACTCTGTGAATGTACACCAACCGAATAGGGTAGGTGCCATGATTATCTCCATTCCACAGGTGAAGGAGATGAGGCACAGAGAGCCAAGTGACTTGTCCAAGATCACACAGCCAAGGATTAGCAGAGCCCCTGAATCCATACAGCCACCCCCTGAGGTAGGCATTATTACTAGCCCCATCTAAAGATGAGGAAGCTGAGGCTCAGAGGAAGATCTGTTGCCCAAGACCACCACCAAGAAGGCACTCAACAAAACCCCCATCCTATCACTGAAGGCCTCAGTTTGCCATGTCAGGAAAATGGGTAGATGAGTTGGGGGATTTTTCTCTTCACCTCCTGGCCACAGTTTTTATTTTTTTTTATTATTTTTTTAAGATTTTATTTTTAAGTAATCTCTACACCCAATGTGGAGCTCAGACTTATAGCCCTGAGATCAAAAGTCACACGCTCTACTGACTGAGACTCTATTGAGCTGGGTGCCCTTTTTGGCCATAGTTTTTAAAAAGCTCACCACTTTTTTTTGTTTTAAAGATTTTATTTATTATTTGAGAGAGAGAGAGAGAGCACATGAGAGGGGGGAGGGTCAGAGGGAGAAGCAGACTCCCCGCTGAGCAGGGAGCCCGACGCGGGACCCGATCCTGGGACTCCAGGATCATGACCTGAGCCGAAGGCAGTCACTTAACTAACTGAGCCACCCAGGCGCCCTCACCACTTTCTTTTTAATATAAAAAGTTAAGCACTGTTGGGGCACCTGGGTGGCTCAGTCAGTCGTTAAGCGTTTGCCTTCGGCTCAGGTCATGATCCCAGGGTCCTGGGATAGAGCCCTGTATCGGGCTCCCCGCTCGGCGGTGAGCCTGCTTCTCCCTCTCCCACTCCCCCTGCTTGTGTTCCCTCTCTCGCTGTGTCTCTCTCTGTCAAATAAATAAATGAAATCTTAAAAAAAAAAAAAAGAAGTTAAGCACTGTCAGAAATGATATTCACAGAGAACAAGAGACTATAGACTGAAAAGTAGGTCTTTGTCTCGCCTTGATCCCGAGACGCCCTTCCCAGAAGCAAACATGATTACTGGTTTCTAATATCCATCCAGAAATATTTCATGGATATGAATTGTGTGTGTATGTATGAGCGTGAGTGCCCATTTCAGAAAAACACAAATAAAAAGAGCCTTACCTGTGGAGGTAGGCTGAATGATGGCCTTGACGTTGGGTGCAGTCATGTGACTTGCTTTGGCCAATGGCAGAGCGACGGTCCTGCTGGGTCTGAGCTTGGACCTCCAGAGGCTGAGAGTGTTTCCTTTTGTGATTGACGCAGGCATGAGAAAGGCTTCCCTTGTGTGGCTGCCCCTCTTCGGCCCACACCCCACAATGTTCAAAGAGAAACTGAGGCATGATACACATTTTAAGAGTTTATTTGAGCAAAAATCAATTTGAATCAGGCAGCATCTAACCTAGCAGATGGAAAGGAGCTCCGAGGAGCAGTTTGAAATGAAAGACCTTTTAGGCAGAAGGGAGCAAGAACAAGGAATTTAACTATGCCAAAGAGTGGGTTGATTATTGCAAGGTTACTTTTTCCTTTAGGGACTGGCAGGGGTCTATCAGGCAGATGACCTCACTCGTGCTGATCAGGTGATCCCTGACTGAGTGGTTTAAGATTCCATTTCTGGGAAAGCTGAAACTGTCTTAAGTCCTAGTTTGGTGACATGGGGCTTAGCATATGTGACTCCGTTTGGGGCCCCAGTGTCTTGTTTTTAACAGTATGGGGCAGAGCTTCCCAGCTGAGCCCAGTCCCTATCAGCCAACTCTCAGCCAACCCCACAACTGTTTTAAAGCTACTGCATATTGGGGTAGTGTGTTTCATGGCATTTTTGTGGCAAAAGATATATATTTTTTCCCACAGCATACCTTGGTGCTATGGTCTGAAGGTATGTGTTCCCTTCAAATTCATATGTTGAAATCCTAACCCCTAAAGGTGATGGTATTAGTGTGTGGGTCCTTTAGGAGGTGATTAGGTCATAAGGGTGGAGCCCTCATGAATGGGATTAGTGCTCTTAGAAAAGAGACTCTGGGCACCTGGGTGGCTCAGTCTGTTAAGCGTTCAACTTTTGGTTTCAGCTCAGGTCATGATCTCAGGGTCCTGAGATTGAGCCCTGCATCAGGCTCCCCGCTCATTGGGGGGGGGGGGGGGGCCTCTTCTTTTGGTTTTCCCCCTCCCCCCCCCCCCCCCCCCAAAAAAAAAAAAAAAAATCTTAAAAAAAAAAAAAAAAGGAGGCTCCACAGAGCTCCCTGATCCCTCCTCCCATGTGAGGGTACAAGAAGTCTGTGTTCTGGAAGAGAACCTTCACTTGACCAGGCTGGCACCCTGATCTTGGACTTCCAGCCTCCAGAACTATGAGCAAAAACCTTCTGTTGTTTATAAGCCATCCAGTCTGTATTATAGTAGTCCGAATAGACTACGACACTTGGCGATTGTTCTAAAGCAGTACCTATAGATTAGCTTTATTCCTAAAAAAATTTTTTTATTTGTTTGTTTATTTATTTAGAGTGTGAACAGGGGGAGGGGCAGAGAGAAAGGGAGAGAGAATCTCAGGAGACTTAGCGCTGAGTGCAGAGCCCTACGTGGGGCTCCATCCCACGACCCTGAGATCATGACCTGAGCCGAAATCAAGAGTTGGTCGCTCACTGGGGAGGGTATGTGTTGTAATGAGCACTGGGTATTACATAGGACTGATGAATCACAGACCTGTACCCCTGAAACCAATAATACATTATATGTTAATTGAATTTAAACTTAAAAAAAAAGTTGGACGCTTAACCAACTGAGCCACCCAGGTGCCCTAGCTTTATTCTTTTTAATAGCTGCATATTATTTCATTAGGTGATGTCTCATCTTTTATCCATGAATAGAAATATATATAATTTTTAGGAATCTCTATACCCAACATGGGGCTTGAAATCATGATCCCAAGATCAAGAATTGCATGCTCTACTGACTGAGCCAGCCAGGTGCCCCAATAAAAAGATTTTGTTAAAGCCATTCATAAGACAAAGAAGAAATCATAACAGAAATCAGAAAATATTTAGAAATGACCAAAAATCAAACTATGTAACAAAACCTGCTAAAGAACAATTTATTGCTGCATGTGACAGCATGAACTAATCTCAACAGACAGAATGTTGAGCAAAAGAAATCCAAGAAAAGAGAAGATATCCTGTACGATTGTATTTATATGAAGTTCAATAACAGGCAATGCTCAACTATGGTGTTAAAAGCCAGGATAGTGGTTCCACTGGAGAAGAGAGGGGAATGAGAGAGCTTTTTGGAGTGCTTGGTCTTGGTGGTGGTTACTCAGTTGTACAACTTCTACGTAGAAGTTCATTGATCTTAAGATTAGCGCACTTTGTGGCATACAAGTTATACCTCATTAAAGAGGTAAATTTAAGAGACTAATTTTTTTTTAGAGAGAAAGAAAGAGTGCAGAGTGGACTGGGGAGGGGCAGAGGGAGAGGGAGAGAGTCTTAAGCAGGCTCCACACCCAGCGCAGAGCCCAATGTGGGGCTCGATCTCACAACCCTGAGATCATGAGCTGAGCCAAAACCAAGAATCTGATGCTTAACCGACTGAGCCACCTAGGTGCCCCCAAGAGACTAAAATGTTAAGAAATGTGGGCGCCTGGGTGGCTCAGTTGGTTAAGCGACTGCCTTCGGCTCAGGTCATGATCCTGGAGTCCCGGGATCAAGTCCCACATCGGGCTCCCTGCTCAGCAAGGAGTCTGCTTCTCCCTCCGACCCTCCTTTCTCTCATGCTGTCTCTCATTCTTTCTCTCTCAAATAAATAAAATCTTAAAAAAAATAAATAAATAAAATAAAAAAAAATAAAATGTTAAGAAATGTGACCATCCACACATTCCAAATATAACATTTTCAAAATAAAGCATAAATTTGAAATAATTGAATGCAAAAACTAACATTGAAACCAAAAACTAACATTAAGAGATTAAGATGCAGCTAAAGCAACACCTAGAGGAAAATGTATAGCTATGTTGAGAAAGATCGATTTGGAGGGCCTGGAGTGGGGCTGGAGGGGAGTCATGAAAGACCATCTTATTTGCCTGTCTTCCCACCACCACCGCCACCACTGGGGGCCTGACATCCAGTTAATTACAGGGCTGCAATGGGCTTGCTCTCGGGGAAAAAGAAGGAGTGGACAGGTCCTTAACTCTCTGGCTCTCTGGTTCTCCAGTTCTGGGGCTGGCTTTGATTTATAAGTTGTCTTCCCTGAACCAGTTGGTACCATGGGTTGCCAGGATTGGGAGAGGAATTTTGGGGTTGGGGGAGGAGAGCATTCTGGGGTGATGGGCCATGGGGGTGGAGCGCTGCCTCCCAGAGTCTCTCCTGGAGGGGGCAGCCTCATCCCTAGGGGAGGGTCAGGGACAGGGGAGGCGGTGGATAAAAGGGAGGGTTTGGGAGCAGGGTTGCTCTATAACACACCAGGGCTTGGGGGTGAAAGGAAAAGAGTACAGACTCTGAAATTCTAGAATACTGGTTGTCGCCTTGGGCAACTCCTTGCTTTTGGAGCCTCAGCATCCATCTTCTGTAAAATGGGGCTTCAGCATGAAGAGGTGGGATCGGGGAGGGATAAGGAATACAAACTCAGGGACTAACTATGTGGTTCCATCTGATTCTGTTATTTCCCAGCTGGGTGACTTTGGGCAAGTGACTTGATCTCTCTGGGCTTCACTTTTCTGATGTGTAAAATTTGCAGTACCCACCTCATAGGACTGCTGGGGAACTAAACTGTTAAATACACATAAAGTGCTTGGGCCCTGAAGCCAGACGGCTGAGGAGATGAAGGGGGCGTGGGAAAGTAGGTACAAATTATCAGGGCCTGAAGACCCACCTGGAAAGGGACTCTGGGATGACAGTATGACTTTGCTGAGAGGCCCGTAAATTGTCTTCACCAAAGCCTGAACCCACTCTTGGCAGCCCTGTGCCAGTTTGATTCCCAGCTCATCCCTCCCCCACTGTGTGACCTTAGGCAAGTCATTTTACCTTTCTGAGCTTTATTGTTGGCAGTGTTCAATGAGTTAATATATGTAAAGCACTTAGCATCGTACTTGACATATGGGAGTGCTCCATAATACTTAACAATTAGGGTGGGGACTGTGGAGTGGCCCCTCAACATCCATGCTAACCTCTTTCTGGCATGTCCAATTGTCCAAAGGGAGCATGGTTCTGGGGGCGAGAGATGTTCCTGGTGGCCTAGCCCAGAGCGTGCCACCTTTCAATGATTTTGGAAGCACCTAATATCTGGTAGTAAGGCCCTTTCTGCATAAGCTGGGTAGAGTGGTTTCCAATTGACTGACAAGGCTACTATTATTTCCTTAGTCAACAAATACTCATTTATCCTGAGGGCACTGGGGAGCCATGGCAGGTTCTAGCAGGAGTGGTCAGAAGGTAGGGAGCAGGTAGGAGGGGACAGACTGAGACAGACCAGGGAGGAGGCTAGGGCAGAAGGGAATGTGGAGGAGCTCTTGAGCTAGGGTAGGAGGAGGGATGGACAGGTCTTGGAGAGTGATGGCTTTGGAGGGTTGGGGGTTGGGATGAAGATACACCATGGGGGTCTTGGCTCCCCCCCAGGCCAACTGTTTCTATGAGACTCAAAGATAAAGGAGTAGAGCTCATGATGCAAGGTCCTGCTGGAGTGTTTGGGCCCCTCAGCCCAAGTCACATGACTGGAATATTCTGCAAAGGATTCTGGGAAACTGAGTTTCTCACCTTTTTGGCTTCTGTAAAGGAGGCTGTCATAGGGTGGGAAACCCCCAAACACAGAAAGTGCTTCCTATGCTCTATGGCCAAAAGGAATGTCAAATGTCCCCATGAGTGGTTACAAGGGCTCCAGGGGAGTGGGCTGGGCTGGATCCTGTCTCTCCCCTGCTCACAGCCCTCAGGGGCTCCTATCCATTTTCAGTGGGATGGAAACTCCTTCATGGTCCCTAGGGTCCTACAGGTCAGCTCCTATCCCTCATCTTCTTCCTCCCACTCTCCACTCTGCCCCATTGCTCCAGCCTTCCAGCTTCTTCCCTGTCTCTCAGATTTGCCAAGCCACTCCCACCTCAGGGCTTTGCACCTGCTATTTCCCTTCCAGATCCTCACATGGCTGGCTCTCACCTCTCCCTCAGGTCTCCACTCAGATTTCACTTCCCCTGAGAAGCCTGACCTGCCCTCCCCTGCTGTGCCACCACTCTGACCCCTTACCCTCTTGGATTTTCTGTCAAAGCCCTGTCGACCCCACCATGACAGCATATATTTACGTGTCTGTGCTCACTACCATGTCACCTCCATGAGACCAATGGTTTTGTTTTTTGCTGTGTCCCCCATAAGTGCTTAATAAAGAATTGTTGGGGTGCCTGGGTGGCTCAATCAGTTAAGCCTCTGCCCTTGGCTCAGGTCATGATTCCCTGGTCCTGGGATGGAGCCCTGAGTCGGGTTCCCTGCCCAGTGAGGAGCCTCCTTCTCCCTCTTCTCCCCCTGCCCCTCCCCCTGCTTGTGCTCTCTCGCTCTCTCACAAATAAATAAAATCTTTTTTAAAAAAACAAAGAAATGTTGGGGCGCCTGGGTGGCTCAGTTGGTTAAGCGACTGCCTTTGGCTCAGGTCATGATCTCAGGGTCCTGGGATCGAGCCCCGCATCGGGCTCCCTGCTCGGCGGGAAGCTTGCTTCTCTTTTTCCCACTCCCCCTGCTTGTGTTCCCTCTCTCGCTGTCTCTCTCTCTCTGTCAAATAAATAAATTTAAAAAAAAATCTTAAAAAAAAAAACAACAAAGAATTGTTGAAATGATACATGCCTCTCTCTATTCCAGTCCCATTCCTTTTAGTTCTCTGAGCCTCAGTTTCCCTGGCCACAAAGGAGAACTTTGCCACTCTGACCTTGGTGGGAAGGGACAGTGGGTGGAGAGATCAGGGGCTGGGCCCCAAGGAGAAATTTTTTTTTTTTTAAAGAGTTTATTTATTTATTTGAGACAGAGAGAATGAGAGACAGAGAGCATGAGAGGGAGGGGGGTCAGAGGGAGAAGCAGACTCCCTGCCGAGCAGGGAGCCCGATGCGGGACTCGATCCCGGGACTCCAGGATCATGACCTGAGCCGAAGGCAGTCGCTTAACCAACTGAGCCACCCAGGCGCCCAAGGAGAAATTTTCTAAGCACCTCTTCCCCACCAGGAATCCGGGGAAAGGCAGGGAGGGTCCCCTTTCCCTAGATCAGACCCCTCCTGCCTGGGAAGAAATGGGGAAATGGGGGAGACCCGGGAGGAGGGAGGAACCCCGGAGGGAAAAGGCCGGTCTCCTCTTGGTTGTAATCCTGGGCGCTCCCCGGGCTCCTCCTGCTCCCTGGCCTCGCCCGGCTTGCCCTGCAATCTCGGCGCCTCCCAGGCAGAGGAAACGGCTTCGTCTAGCCGTCGCCGCATGCACGGAGTGCCCTCCTCAGCCCTTGAGGTCCCGGTCCCCGTGGAGAGCTCCTGCTGCTCCGGGATCTGGAGGTGCGCGAGTCGGGCGGGCGCTCTGCCCTGATCCGAGCGGCCGCCCAGCCCCCTTCCCCTGCGGGCGGCCTCCCGGCACGCCGGCTGCCCTTGTAAGGAGGCGAAGCCGGAGACACCCGACACGCCTGGTTATAATTAACCCGGACACGTGGCCACCCCGCCCCCCAACACCTGTCCCTGCCTCCGCCCCCCCCCACCAGCCCCAGCACCTCGGGTCTAGGTCTTCGAAAAGGCGACAGCGAAGCGCCCTCTAAAAATAAGCTCCCTTCCAGGATGAGTCCCTCCCCGTCCCCTCCGCCGGGGAAATCTCCCAGCGTCTGCCCGGGGCGGACTGGAGTGGGGAGGGCGACGGCCGCCTCCAGCGCCGGCCTTGGGTTTGAATCTTCTCGGCTCCGGCGACCCTCCGTTTCCCTCCCACTCACTCCCAAGCAGGAAAGTGCATCCAAGCGCGGGCTTCTGGGGTCAGGCTGTTCTGCGTTCAGTCCTGGGCTTTGGCCAAGCGCTCCCCATAGTTGGGTGACGAGGGGCGAGTCTCTGGGATTCCAGAGACTTGGCCCTCTTGGGACTATTGCCAAGGTTTCCCCAGGGGCGGGGCTCAGGACCCGATGTTTATCCAGGTCAAGGCTGCTGGGGGCTGAGGAGAGGCCTGGCCACCCGAGGGGCTGGTGGCCGAGTGGCGTGGCTTCTACGTGCCTGGGACGTCCCCTGCCAGGGTCTCGTGTCCTGGGCAGGGCGCCAGCTGTCCCTGCCAGCCCGACTCAGCACTCGGTGGGGGAATCAGCTGGACGGGGGAGGGAGGCTGGGCTCAGCCCCTGGGGCAGCCCATACAAGGCCATGGGGTTGGGCGCGAGGCATGCCTGGGTTCAGGGTGGGCACGGTGCCCAGGCAGCGAGGTGAGAGGCTCAGCTGCCCTCCAGCTCCCTTCCCTGGGGGCAGCCCCTCCCAGCCAGTAACACAGCCCGGCCCCCCTATATAAGGCCGGGGCTGCGGGCCCTTCCTTTGGGTCAGTGTCGCCTCCAGGATAGAGACAGCCCCTTTCTGCACAGCCCAGCCAGGTACTGCTGGGGTGGGGGTCAGGGTGGGGTCCAGACTGGGGGCCCCCATGGCGCCAGCAGCGCATCCGGTCTCGGGAGTCTGCCCCATATCCTCCTGCACGCAGGGGGGTCAGTGTGTGGGAAGGTTGGCCCCGCGTCTGGGAGTCCCCGCCACCTGTGAGACCCCCCTCCCGCCACCTCGCACAGGGTCTGTGCAACAGCCTCATGGGGAGGGATCTTGGAGACAAAAGGAGCCTTGGCAGCTGCCAAGGGGCTACAGGCTGGGTCCGTGTTCATGATGGTTTGTCCCCAGCCCTGGGCGCCCGGAGCCGTGGGCGGTGTCTGTCTGTCCTCTGTGGGGTCATTGCATTTGCAATTCTGTGGGTCCCCGGTTGTGTCCCACACAACGGTGTGACCTTGTGTCTGACTTTCTGTGGCACCTGCTTGGGTGCCTGTGTCCTGGGTGCGTCCCTGGGCTTGAAGGCATGTGTGCGACTCTATCCACGGTGTGATCTGGGGGGTTATTGGTGATGTGTGTGTGTGTGTGTGGCTCTGGGGCTCTTTCTGTTTGTGCCTCTGGGGCTCCCCCACCTTGCCTCAGTCCCCTCTGCTAAAAGTGTCCCTTGCAGGGTGGGGGTGGGGCACCCTGAAGGGGGGTTTCTGGGCTGGAAGCCCTTGAACCCCCGAGGCCTGGATGCGTGTCCTCCTGGCCACCCTGGCCCACCTGTCTCCAGCCTGCTGACTTGCTGCAAATGGAGCCCCAGGAATGTGGGGGGGTGTGGGGGGGCAGCAGCTGGGGAGGGGAGGAGGAGTCGGCCAGACTCTATAAATAATCCCCAACCCTGGATAGTAGCTCCAACGATCTTTCATGAATCCCATCGCCCCTGGCCTGATGCTTCAGCCTTCAGCTCACCCTGGTCCCAATTTCCTTCCCACCATTCTACCTGCTTCCTGTTCCTGGAGCTGCCAGTGAGCTCCCGCTCCGACCACCACCACCACTGAAGCATCCCTCTTCCTTCCTGGGTCTTATGAGTAAAAGTTATAATAGCCTCCAGATAGCAGACCCCGACTCCGCGTGAGGACGTGTGCCCAGCCGGCCACGCGCCTCAGCCAGAAGAATCCTCTTGGCAAACTCCTGGGCCAGGCTCAGTTTCCAGGTGACAGAGGCTCAGAGAGGCTGAGCACCTGGCTTGGGGTCACAGAGCAGGGGAATGGCACAGGCGGGATTGGAACTCAGCTCTGATGACTGGCTGGGCTTTTCTTCTCAACTGAGCCCTGCCAGAGAGTTGTCAGCAAACAGAGAGGACAGCCACCCAGGCTTCCCTTCTGCCCTGCTCCTCATCCCTTGACTGAGCACCCAAGAACCTTCGTGGAGAGAATGTCCCTTCTCTGCTCAGATACTCGTTCTCAGCAATACCCTCCAACTTCTCCCCTGCTCCTCACACAGCCCTTTAAAATAATAGCAACAATAATTACAATAATAGCTAAGCAAAATAACGCTTATTGTGTGCCAGGACTATTCCAAGTGCCTAACGTACAGGAACTCCTTTAAGCTCCCTGAGATGAGGGCTATTATGACCCTCATTGTACACATGAGTAATCTGAGGCACAGAGAGGTTAAGCCAGGTGCCCAAGGTCACACAGCTATTGTACAGACGGAGCTGGAATTTAAACCCAGGCTGATTCCAGAACCTACACTCTTTTTTTTTTTTTTTAAGATTTTTAGTTATCATAGAGAGGGAACACAAGCAGGGGGAGTGGGAGAGGGAGAAGCAGGCTTCCCGCTGAGCAGGGAATCATGACCTGAGCCGAAGGCAGACGCTTAATGAATGAGCCACCCAGGCGCCCAGAACCTACACTCTTATCCATGCCAATATTACTGCCCTGTCCCAAAGGCTCCCCCCTTCATCTTCCAGCTGGAGAAACAGTCCCTAGCAAGGTTACTAGTCTGGGGTCACCTGTCAGGGTGTGGCAGAGCTGGGATCTTAACCAGAGTCCTGATGGCCTCCTGTCAAGACACAGGGGCTCAGAGACGGGACCCTTCTTGTTCCAAGTCACACAGCACATGAGTCAGGCCTGTCTGACCCCAAAGCCTTGCTCTGTTCCCTTGCTGGCCTCTGCTGGCTGTGAGATAACCTGCCCCACCCCCACTCCCTGCCCAGCAGGCCCCGCACACCGCCACCATGCCATTCGGTAACACCCACAACAAGTTCAAGCTGAACTACAAGCCTGAGGAGGAGTACCCTGACCTCAGCAAGCACAACAACCACATGGCCAAGGTGCTGACCCTTGAGCTCTACAAGAAGCTTCGGGACAA
The DNA here is from genome assembly GCF_002201575.2 of Neomonachus schauinslandi. Taxonomy (NCBI): domain Eukaryota; kingdom Metazoa; phylum Chordata; class Mammalia; order Carnivora; family Phocidae; genus Neomonachus; species Neomonachus schauinslandi. Next base: position 9,852,899 of record NC_058418.1, read on the forward strand.
GGAGACTCCATCTGGCTTCACCCTGGACGATGTCATCCAGACAGGTGTGGACAACCCAGGTAAGCCTCCTTGGTGGAGCATGGACAGGGTCTCGGGGCCGGGGGGGGGCTCTGGAAGCTGCCTGCCACACCTCGATCCCACCTCTCCGGGCCTCAGTTTTCCCATCTGGAAGATGGGGGCCATACCCAAGGGACTGTTGTGAGAAAAAAATGAGGCTACATGTGTGAAGGGCTTGGGACAGGACCCGGCGCGTGGCAAACCACTCACAAATGCACACAAGTAAAATGTGGGGAAATCGTTCAATCGCCCCGGGGCCTCAGGTTCCACATCTGAAAAATGGGCACCCATGTGGTGAAAACAAAGGAGTCAGCACACACACAGCGCTTGGAGCAGCCTCTGGGACAAAGTGTGCACTCGGGGTCTGGCGGGGGATGTTCTTTCTCCAAGGACACCAGAGCCCCGAGAGCGGATCCTAGCCTCCAACTCATTGTGTGATTGAGGAGGGGCCCCCCTCACTCTGGGCCTCTGGTTCCCCATCTGGGAATACGAAGGTCTTTCAAGTCTCTTATTATCTGTGGGAGCCGATAGTCTAATACGTTTCTGAAAACTTTTTGGTGAAGGAAGAGTCTGTGATTTGGGGATTCTGAAGTGGTAATATTTTTAGTACCTTGTAGCTGGCCTCCCGAGATTCCTTCTCCTTTGCCCTGCCCCCAGCGCCTTTCCCTCAGCCCAGATGCCATCTCGATCTCTCCCAGCCTTCCCTCTCCATCCCCACCAACCCCCAGCCTCTGCAGTTCTGACCCAGAGGTCTTGAATGACCCCCTGCCCACGCACACACATACACACACACACGTGTGTGCATGCGCACATACAATCTACACTGGACCCAGGAGCCCGGGCCTTCCCTGCTGGGGACAAGCACCTCTGACCTCACCCCGAACCCCCAGGTCACCCCTTCATCATGACCGTGGGCTGTGTGGCTGGTGATGAGGAGTCCTACCAGGTGTTCAAGGATCTCTTTGACCCCATCATCCAGGACCGGCACGGGGGTTACAAACCCACCGACAAGCACAAGACCGACCTCAACCATGAGAACCTCAAGGTCAGCTGCCCCCAGGCCAGGGGAGGGACAGGGGAGAGAGGGAGGGCGGAGGTGGGAAGGAGCATTCAGAGAGACACAGAGACAGAGGGAAAGAGGCACAGAGAGGCACAGAAGACAGGGAGACCGAGGACAGAGCGGGGAGTCAGATGGGAGGAGGGACAGGGAGGGAGATGAAACAGGAAGCGGGGACAAAGATGGGGAAAGAGATATATGGACGAAAAAAAAGAGAGACAGATGAGTGGCTGGGAGAAAGATGGAGGGAGAGACAGAGAAGGAAGAGGCAGGGCCAGGGTGGTGGTGGGAAGAAGCCAGTGGACAAAGAGGAACCAAAGGAAGTGGCAGAGAGTCAGAACTGGAAGCATGCCCAGCCCTGACCCCCCACTCCTGCCCTCCAGGGTGGAGACGACCTGGACCCCAACTATGTGCTCAGCAGCCGCGTCCGCACAGGCCGCAGCATCAAGGGCTACACACTGCCCCCCCACTGTTCCCGGGGTGAGCGCCGGGCAGTGGAGAAACTCTCCGTGGAAGGTGAGAATGCCCACCTTTGAGGCCACCCAGCTCTGGCTCAGCTCCTTCATGGAAAGAGCTTGGTAAATAAAGCAAGGGTGCTTGGTGCCCGGTGGGAGTCAGGGGGCGCTGTCAAGGCACCCTGAGCAGATCCTTGCAGACCCTCAACTGTACCAGGGTCCTGACCTCCATCCATCCATCCATCCATCCATCCATCCATCCATCCATCCAGTCAGCCAGCCAGCCAGCCAGCCAGCCAGCCAGGCAGCCAGCCAGCCAGGCAGCAAACATTGACTATTGTTATGGTCCTGAGTAGGGAGCTGGGGCTCCCATGATGAATAAGATGGACAAGGTCACTGCTCTCACAGAGCTGTCAGCCTGGTGGGGAGATAAGAGGAAACACAGAAACCAACAAAAGAATGATTAATTCCAACATGCCATGTAGCCAAGAAATAAGGGTGCATCATGGCATGACTGGGGGCAACTCTCTTAGAAAGGAGGGGTTGAGACCCAGTTGACAAGAAGGAGCCTGAAGAATTCCAGGCAGGTGGAGTGGCAAGTGCAAAGGCCCTGAGGTGGGAAAGTGTGTTGGAGGAACAGCAAGGAGACCAGTGTGGCTGGAGCTGAGTGGACCAGGGGAGGAGATGTGGTCAGAGGAATATGGGTGGCCAGGTTGTGCAGAGCCCTGTGGGCCATCTGGAGGGCTCTGGCTTTGACTCTGAGGGAGATGGAAGCCTTGGGAAGATGGTGAGCAGAGTAAGTCCACAGGACTTACATGGAGTTCTCTGGCCATTGAGTGGGAGTGAACAGACTGTGGGCAGAAGTAGGAACAGAGGGACCGTAAGGGGGCAACCACAGTGGTCCGGGCTCCGGGGTGAAGGATAGGCAGGGGGATGTAGAGAAAAAGCGGGTATGTTTGGGAGGTAGACTCATCAAGGCTCCCAAGCATGTTATTCTAGTAAATGTTTAACAACCAGCTCTCAAAAAAAAAAGCCCCAATTTGCAGCAACTGCCAGTTTCCATGGTGTAAATTCTCCTACCATGACTATTTTTAAGCTATGAACATGATGTCATAGAGAGATGGGAAAAGATGCACAGTAACACATCGTTACATAGTATTCCCATCATCAGATAGAGATGAAAAAGCTGCAAGAACATAGATAATAAAGATGTAGTAAAATAATTAGGAAGTGATCATTTTGAATATTTACTACCTGTAGGGTTTTTTTTTTACTTCATTTTTTTTTTTTTAATTTTTTTTAGTGAGAGAGTGAGGAAGGGCAGAGGGAGAGAGAGAATCTTAAGCAGGGTCCACACCCAGTGCAGAGCCTGACGTGGGGCCCAGTCTCACAACCCTGAGATCATAACCTGAGCTGAAACTAAGAGTCAGATGCTTAACTGACAGAGCCACCCAGGTGCCCCTTATTACCTGTGTTTTAAATATAATTTATTTAATTGGAAGTTTACATAAATTATTATTATCATTTTTTGACTAGGCTCCACACCCAACATGGGGCTTAAACTCATGACCCTGACATCAAGAGTCACATGTTCTACTGACTGAGGCAGCCAGGGGCCCCTAGATAAATTATTTTTTTTAAAGGTTTTATTTATTTATTTATTTATTTATTTATTTATTTATTTATTTATTCATTCATTCATTCATTCATTCATCTGAGACACAGAGATACAGAGAAAGAGAAAGAGAGAGAGAGAGCATGAACAGGGAGAGAGGCAGAGGGAGAAGGAGAAGCAGGCTCCCCGCTGAGCCAGGAGCCCGATGTGGGGCTCCATCCCAGGACCCCGGAATCATGACCTGAGCTGAAGGCAGACACTTAACCATCTGAGCCACCGAGGCGCCCCAAGGTTTTATTTATTTATTTGAGACAGAGAATGAGATAAAGAGAGAGCATGAGAGGGGGAGGGTCAGAGGGAGAAGCAGACTCCCTGCTGAGCAGGGAGTCCGATGTGGGACTCAATCCCAGGACTCCAGGATTATGACCTGAGTCAAAGGCAGTCGCTTAACCAACTGAGCCACCCAGGAGCCCTAGATAAATTATTTTTAACAATATAATACAGTATAATACAGTGCCTTCGGCTCAGGTCGTGATCCCAGGGTCCTGGGATCGAGCCCCACATCGGGCTCCCTGCTCGGCGGGAAGCCTGCTTCTCCCTCTCCCACTCCCCCTGCTTGTGTTCCCTCTCTCGCAGTGTCTCTCTCCGTCAAATAAATAAATAAAATCTTAAAAAAACAAACAACCATATAATACAGTATACATATAACATTATATAGTATACTATATTAAAATGTATAACATGCATAGACATACATACATACATATTATAGATATTATGCACATATACAAATATATACATAATATACATTTATTCTATGAATATATACAAATCCTATATATGCTATTTTATAATAATTTTTACTGATGGCTCCCCAAATTCCTAACATGTTGGCTGTCTGTCTTGTTGGCCCGCCGGAGGGGCTCCAGCACACTGTGGCTCACAGGGGGCTGGGGCGTGAAGGTCCCGGAACGGGAGAGTCCGTGCCTCCTCGCTGCGCACATGGCCTGGCTGTTCAGGCAGGGGAGCAGCCTGCTTTGGGGAGAGGGCGCGAATTTGGGTTTCGCCCTAGTGTTCAGGCACCATTAGCACACCCACAGGACCAAGCCCCAGGCTCTTTAGGGGCGGCAGTTTGGGGGTCCCCAGGCCTCCGCGCCCAGGGTGCGGTGGGGCAGGCTGCTGACTGCTCCCTTGTGTGGCCCCTCAGCCCTCAACAGCCTGACTGGCGAGTTCAAGGGGAAGTACTACCCTCTGAAGAGCATGACGGAACAGGAACAGCAGCAGCTCATCGACGATCACTTCCTGTTCGACAAGCCCGTGTCCCCACTGCTGCTGGCCTCAGGCATGGCCCGCGACTGGCCCGACGCCCGGGGCATCTGGTGAGGTCCCCTCCCCCAGCCCCTGCCAGTCTCCCTTCCCCCCGCTTTCCACTACCTTCCCCATCCCTCTACCAAAGCCAACACCATAAAAACGATGTTTCCGGGTGCCCCTGAAAAATGACCTTGCCTTCCGCCCCCCGTGTGACCTTGGGCACATTGTTTAACGTTTCTCTGCCCTGGTTTCCCCATCTGTAAAATGGAGAGCACAGTAATTGAGAACGGTGCCTGGGATATAGTAAGTGCCCGACATCTTGGCTATTAGTTTTATCTTTTATCGTTGCCAGTTAGGTTTCTATGAACCTTTGAATCCCCGATCGTGATAGTCAAGGATTTTCAAAGGTTTTGGAAATAGGTTTCAGACGATTTGGAGAGCGTGAGTTCTAAGATATACAGATGGGATGAATCTAAGGTTCCAAGATTTTGAGTGTTTTTAGGTTCTCGGATGCCACTAATTCCAGGTTCTGTGATTCCGTGGTCTCAGACATTTCCAGATCGGAAATGTTTTGTGGTTCTAAGACTCTGTTTCTGAGACGTCACAAGGTGAAGGCAAGGTTGGTCCTGAGACCAGATGTAGGACTTCCAAGATTTATCAATTCTGATTCCCAGCTACTGTTCTTCAAAGATTCTGAGAGTCTAAGGGTCTGTCATTTAATGCTGTTCAAAGACTGAAGACCCTAAAAACCCTTGATCTTAAGATTGGCGATTTCTCAGATCCTGTGACGTTAGGGTCTACGGGGGTAAAGCTTCTGCGATTTTGAGGAGCTCGTGCCATCACCTCGAACTCCTCAGGCCCGCTGCCCCCTAGCGGTGGGTGTGTTGTCGAGAGGCCGGGAAAGGGGTTGCCACGCGGAGCTGATGATGCCTTGGCCTCTTCCTGCGCCCCACTCTAGGCACAATGACAACAAGAGCTTCCTGGTGTGGGTGAACGAGGAGGACCACCTCCGAGTAATCTCCATGGAGAAGGGGGGCAACATGAAGGAGGTTTTCCGCCGCTTCTGCGTGGGGCTGCAGAAGGTGGGTAGCCTGCCCCCCGCGGCGGACCTGGGACTCCCCGTGCACGCCGCACCCGCTTTCCAAGGCCCCGCCCCGCGGGGAACCCGGCTCCACCCTATGCCCAAGCCCCGCCCCTAAGAGTCCGCCTCCCAAGCGTCCTCCAGCCCAGCCCCCGCAGCGTCAGGCTGGTGCTCCTGGTGCTCCTGGGTGCTCCGGCCCCTCCCTTCAGAAGCTCAGCCCTCGCGCGGTTTTCCAACCCCGCCGTCTCGGAATCCCCCCCCCCCCCCCCACGTCCTCACACCGTCTTCCTCCCAACCCCGTCCCGGTTGCGGGTGCATTTAGGGGCGCCCGCTGGCGCTGACCCCAGGTCCTGTCCCCTTACCTCAGATTGAGGAGCTCTTCAAGAAAGCCGGCCACCCCTTCATGTGGAACGAGCACCTGGGCTACGTGCTCACCTGCCCGTCCAACCTGGGCACCGGGCTGCGTGGAGGCGTGCATGTCAAGCTGGCGCACCTGAGCAAGCACCCCAAGTTCGAGGAGATCCTCACCCGCCTGCGCCTGCAGAAGCGGGGCACAGGTGCAGCCCCGCATCCGCGCACCGCGGCGTCGGGGGCGGGCCCTTTGCGGAAGGGGAGGTGGAGCATCCACGCGAGCTCTGGGGTGGACAAGGGCTACCCCTCTGTGAGCCTCAGTTTCTTCCTCTGCAAATGGGCGTCAGCACGCTTTATCTCACAGGAATCGATAGGATGTCATGGCTATCTGATATACATTGTGTATGTCCCCTGCCCCCTAGGGACCTCGGCTTCCCATCTGTAAAGGAGAGGATGGTCAGGGTTCAACCCCAGGCAGCCTGGCTCCGGGGCTCACTCTTCCTCACTATGCTATATTTTCATGTTGGATGGTTGAGGGGTGAGGTATCTAAATTAGCCGGAGACGTGAGCCCGTGCGTGAATAGACATTTAGGAGACTCTGAATGCACGTAACCTGTTACGCAGTAGGCACCCAGTTCGTGCGGCCGTCTCCGTTGGCACGGGGGCAGCATCCTGGGCCCCGCTCCTGAACCTCTGCTCCCTCCTTATGCTCCTGCTCCTTCAGGTGGTGTGGACACCGCTGCTGTGGGCTCAGTGTTCGACGTATCCAACGCCGATCGGCTGGGCTCGTCCGAAGTAGAGCAGGTGCAGCTGGTGGTGGACGGTGTGAAGCTCATGGTGGAGATGGAGAAGAAGCTGGAAAAGGGCCAGTCCATCGACGACATGATCCCCGCCCAGAAATAGGCGTCCAGCCCGCTCGCCGCCGACTGCTGGAGCCCCAGCTAAAGGGAGGACTCGGCCCGTCGAGCTCCACCTGTAACGGGTTCGGCCACCTGGGGGCTCTATCCACCCATCTCGGAATTCGATTTCCAACCAGAGTTCCAACAAATGCGCTTCAGCCTCTGAGTTCTGGCCAATGAAGAACCTCCTCACACCTTCCTCTCCTTTTCCCAGAGCCCTGCCCACCACCAGGAGCTCTGGCTAATGGAGAGCGCTCCAACACGTCCGGAGCTCCTGCTTTTTCTACACCCAAAGCAACAAATAAAAGCAACGGCGGCCCTAACTTTTGTGCGATAGTTACTGAGCAAGAGGACGAGGGACGTTTGCAATGGCCGCTGTGCGATCTCGGAGGGGCTTGCCCTCGCTAGTCATGTTTTAGCTCATCTCTAAAATGAGGCAAAGTTAGTGAACAGTCTAATCCAAAACTGATAAGGTTCTATGAGGAATCTGAGACCCAGAGATGTGTGGCCCCTTCCCAACCTCAGCTCCCAATCACTCATACTCAGATCTCAAACACAGGGTCCACACGGGGGAGAAACGTAAGTCAAACAAAATGTCTGAGACTTGAATTTGGCCCGCGGGCCTCCAGTTTGAGACCTACCGTGCATCTCATCACATATACCTCATTATATTTGTCACTGGCCTCCTTCTGTGTGATCTCCCTTCATCCCTCTATAGCTATTACCACTCCCTTAAACTTCCCTTTCTTTGTTCAAGAACTTGCCATAGCTCCCCACATCTCCTAGAATGCGCTCCTATTATTTCCAATTCAAGATCAAACTGAAATGCGCACCATTCGCTGAAGGCTCATCTTTCTGGTTCCTTCCCCATTATTCCTCTATACACTCTTGCTCCTTACACCCTGCTACTCCCACCTTAACGTCTTTGCCCATGCTGTTTCCTCCTCCAGACTGGGGCTTGGCTCATAGCATCCCCATGAAGTCTTGAGGGACCCGCCTTTTGGAGAACTTGGTCCCAGGATGGAGGTGGTGAGGGGCGGTGGGGTGGGTAATCGAAGTCCGGAAGCATCTGAACACGTACTGGGTGTTGGCCACATCAATCACCTCTACTCGACCCAATACGCCCAGGCCTCCAGCACGGGCAGCGTCGTGGCCTCAGAAAGAGACAAAGGTTTCAGAAGGAAATGTGAAGCGGAGTGAGTGGAAGACAGAGCCCCAGGGACCTGGAGGAGGCACTTTTTCAAACCTGAGGGCCGTTAGAGATCAAGAAATGTGCTCTGTTTTACAGAGGGGAAACTGAGGCCAGGGCATGTCCCCAAGCGTTCCCAGAGAGATTACTGAAACAGGAAGGCTAGAAGAGAAAGACAAGACCTGTCAGGTGTCAGGATGTCCTTTACAACACTGTCCCCAAATGAAGATTGCATCACTAACCCCAGCTTCACCCTCCTACCCCACCCCCGAGGCCACACAGACCACAAGCACTCCAGTGGGACTGTCTGAGCCAAATCTGCCCGTCAGCGACCATGCCTGTCCTGCCCATCTTGCCTCATAAGCCTTAAATGCACCCCTTCTCTCCCCACCTTCTGTCCCACTCCGACCTCCTCCCTACTCTCCTGACCTGTCTCCTTCCCTCCCTTCGCAGCATAAACCTGTCCCTTCCTCCCCCTTGCTCACAACCTCGCCATGGCTCCCTAGTGTCCTTGGTAGAAAGCCCGGGCCCCTCTCCACTACCTTCAGGGCCCTGCCAACACCTCCAGCCTCATCTCTCCCAGCGACTCCACTCACTGTAATTTTTTTTGCCATTTGCTGTACTCTCGTTCTCCTGCTTCCCAGGCATCGTACCAGCTGTTCCGTCTGCCTAGAACGCCATGTCTAGCTAGCTGTTCATCATCCTCCCAGTGGCAGTTGGGCTGTTCCTCCTCTGGGAAGCCCTCCCTGGCTGGGACGGGCACCCTCTTGGCCTTTCCCGGCCTCTGCCCTGCCACCCTCCCCAGCCCTGCCCACTCTGGATCATCACCGGTGCACCTAAATCCAGCTTTCTCCACTGGACTGAGCCCCCCGAAGGCCGGGGTGGGGCTGCCTTGGTCACCACTATGTCCCCAGCACAGAGCTGGGCACACAGGAAGCCCTTAGGGATTGAGATTTCCAGCGTTGGTTAGTGCCCGCCACCTGACTCAATACAAACACCTTTCAGCAGATCCCTATTCTGGCCTCACTCATAAGACAGTAATGCGGTTCTGTCCCAGACCCTGAATTTTTCAACAGTGACCACTCAGTTTCTACCACCCTTTATTTCTCATTTGACTTTGCTATTAGCCCCAAGATGAACACAAGACAAGGGCTGACCCTACCTTGCCCCAACTGGGCACCTGAGGCACAGTAGACTAAGCCTCTTCCCTACATACAACCCTCCATGGCTCCCTAGTGCCCTTGGATGAAAGCCCAGCTCGCTCGCTTTGGCCCTTTGGCCTACGAGGCCCTGTGTGAACAACGCCCCCGCCCTCTACTGCTTAGCTCTATTGAGCTTCTTTTCCCTTCCTCTGGCTAAGGACACCTTGACTTTCCTCTGAGCAACCCACCTAAATCCAGCTCCAGGGGCGCCTGGGTGGCTCAGTTGTTAAGCGCCTGCCTTCGGCTCCGGTCATGATCCCAGGGCCCTGGGATCGAGCCCCTCATCAGGGTCCCTGCTCCGTGGGAAGTCTACTTCTCCCTCTCCCACTCCCCCTGCTTGTGTTCCCTCTCTCACTGTCTCTCTGTCAAATAAATAAATAAAATCTTAAAAAAAAAAAAAAATCCAGCTCCAGGCAGGGGCCTGGCCGATCCAGAGCAACAGGGCCTGGGTCAGGAATGGTCACATGACTTCTCTGGGCCAATAAGAGTCCGTCTTGGGACTTTTGCCAGAAGTTGGCAGTGAGGAACTTTCTGCTGCAGAAACTAGGCAAAGGGAGGAGAGGTTGGAACTGCTGGGGTCATCTCTGCCATCAGGGAGTGCCTGATGAAACTACAGGCTGAAACTGTTAAACTCACACTGAAAAAAGCCAAGATGAGATGGCCGGCTGCCTGGATTCAGCCGTACCTGAAGTCAGGCACCCCCACACTATTAAGGAACATAAGCAAACGAGTAACCTTTTTGCCTAAGTGTAGCTGGATTATGAGTCCTAATACAACATTTCTCTTGTTAATTCTCCACCACCCCCAACACAGCAGCCACACCGAAATTACCCACAGTTCTCTGAAGGTCTATCATGCACTCCCACCCCCGGGCTTCTGCCCAGGGCATACCCCAAACCCGGTCAACTCCTATTCATCCTTCAAAGCCCATTTCCCCGACTCCCTCCTGCTCTCTTCTGGGCTCCACAAAGCAATGGTTTCTCTAGTGTTTTGTGTCAGAACCCATGTCCGCCACAGACAGGGGCTCCTTGTGTCTCCGTGTCCAGCACTGGGCCTGGCACGGAGTAGGCACAGGTCAATGACTGTTTATTGAATAAATGTACTACTGGAGTAAGAAGTGGCTTAGAGTCCGGTATAACATGTGGGTGGGCACGTGAGTGGATGAATGGGGGACCGATATAGGAACCGGGGGCCTCGTGGATGAGGCCAAGTTCTGTCCTGCCCTCCTCCACCATCATCCTTGACCCTCACACCCCCACTACACCCATTCTGCAGCTGAGAAAACCGAGGCTCAGAAAGGAGGAACCACTGGCCCAAAGTCACACACCACCTCCTCCTCGTCTCACTCGCAGGTGAGGGCAGGGAAGGAAAAGCCCGGGGTCAGCGTGAGGGAGGGGGACTCTCCTAAGTTTATTGGGCGACAGGCTGCAGGTGAGGGGGCTGACAGGAGGGGGTGGGTGTAATAACTTAAAAACCGGAGGTGACAGTGGCAGCTCCTTGAGAGATCTCTGCAGAGGGGAGGGTGTGGGGGTATTTACAAGGATTTGTACAAAGTGCCCCGCGCCAGCCTGGGGCAGGAAGGGGGTGGGGTTCGAGCATGAGGGGAGGGGAAGGAATCTGCCTCTCTGACTCCCACTCCCAGCCCCCCCTGCCATTCTCCAGTCTTTAGGCTCAGCAACCCTTCCTGCCCCTGCCCAAGGCCTAATTCTTGAGCTCTTGGGGGTGGGGGTGGGGCGGGGATGGAAGAGTTTCCTCAGTTTCCCTTTCTGCCCTTGCCGTGCCCCCCGAGTCTCCTTGGGTGCCCCCTGGCAGGGTGAGGGAGGACAGGACCGGCTGGAGGCTCCAGGAAGGGGCCAGCTCCCCCTGCTCGGCCCCCTCACTCTTCTCTCATGCCCAACGGCCCCGGAGAACAGCGCGGGGGACAGTCTCTGTCCCCACGTCAGACTCGCGGGAACCGAGGTGATGACAGAGGGAGACGCCCCTCCCTGACCCCTCTCCCTGCTGCGGAGGTGAAGGGGACGAGGGAGAGGAAGAGGAGGGGACCCGGGCCGTGGCGGCTCAGAGCTCGAGGTCGTTGGAGATGCGGGTGACGAGGGTGCGGAAGGCCAGGGCGGTGCCCGCCACGCGGCGGAAGAGAACTCCCCGCAGGCCCGGCCGGGGCAGCTGGCAGACCTCCACTTCGAAGTGGGACAGGGGCTCGGGCCCGCCCGCACCCCCGTGCAGGCAGGCCAGCAGGAACGGCTGTGGCTGGCGGCAGCGGCAGCGGGCGGCCGCGGTGGCCTGGCGGAGAGCTGCCATCAGGGCCTCGGGCGGGCGCGAGCTGGTCAGCTTCACACTCCAGGGGAATCGGAGTAGCCGGGGGGCGGTTTCCGTTTGATCCCAAGGTAGATGGCAACTGGGGCGGGAAGATGTTAGCGGTCAAAGACGGGAGAGGCGGGGAAGGCGACCCACTGTTCCCACCTGGGGACAGACTCCTAGACGTCCCTCACAACCCGCCACCCTCTCTCACCCCAGGGACAGCGACAGAGGTCCAGCTGTACAGATCGCTGGCCAGCTGGAGGCTCCATTTCCCAGCCTCCGCGGCAGCCAGGCGCCGCCTTGTCTCTCAATTCCTGGATGTGAGTGGAAGTGATGCCTGCAACCTCCTTCCATCACCTCCTCCCAAGGGGTATCTGGAAATTTCTGGGGGCTTTTTGATTAGCGCAATGTCTTGGGATGCGGGTGCCGCTGACATTTATTAGGTTCAGGGCGGATACACGTTCTGCAACATGCGAGAGGCCCCGCACAACAAAGAAATGTCCCGCCTAAAGTACCAAGGGCGCTCCTCTTGAGAACCATCGCACACTTAAAGTCTTCCCGGTTTCCTCGCGGCTGACCCCGCCTCTCAGCGCCAAGCTGAGCACGTGGCCCGGTTCTGGCCAATGAGAGCAAGCCACCCCCCTGCCTGCCGCGATTGGTTCAAAGGGGAAACGCATGACCAGGTCCCACCAATCAGAGTACTGCACCCTTCTGGCCACAGGCAGTGGCTTAGGGATGGGCATGTGGCTCAGTTCCAGCCAATGAGAGTCGGTCCTGGGATCTTTGGGACTGGTGGGGAGGTTCTTAATTTGCACCGAGTGGGGTGTGGGGGGTGTCTTTACATCGGGGGATTGTGTCAAACTGAAGCAGGGCCGGCGAGGTACAGGGCTGCCTGCTTTTGTAACTGTTTCTGGAACCCCGCCACGCCCATTAGTTTTTGCACTGATTGCGGGACAACGGCAGAGCCGAACAGGCATGACGGAGATTACCTGGGCCTCAAAGCCTAAACTATGGACCATCCGCTGCAACAGCGGCTGTGCCTCGGTGGATGAGAGGGGGAGGGAGGTGTGGTGGCAAGAGCAGGAGTTGGTCACACATGGAAGAGGCTGGAGGTAAGGACGGTCGAGGGACAGTGTGCACGGATCGGGGTGGAAATGAGAGGAAGTCGTGGGGGGCGGGGCATAAGAGGCCCGGGCAGAGGAAGGAGGGCCCGAGGGAGAGTTCAGGAAGCTGGCCTGGAGGCGGCGGCTCAGGTCCCATCTAAAGGTATGGGGATGGCGGATCGGGGAGGTGCAGACAGAAGTGGGGTCTGAGGCACACTAAGCGGGAGGGGCTGGTGTGGCGGCCAGGGGGGGTAGGCCCAGGCACTCACCTTGTGACCTCAGGTCCCCCGATTCTCTCAGGTTCGTCTGTGACCCTAGGGGAAGGGAGGGGGACAGAGTGTCTAATCTGCACGTATGGCGCCCCCTCCCCCAACCCACTGCCTCCAGAACTCTGGGCAGCCCCTGCCTCAGCCCTGGTCCCGGTCCCTCCCCGCCGGCTGGAGCTGGGCTGGGGAGGGCTGGGAGTCAGGATCTGAACTCCCTCTCCATGCCCAGAAGGGGAGCCCCTTCTGAAATGGTTAGTGCAGGTCAGAGGAAAGATACTGAAGAATTCGGAAGACGAAAGAGAAAGGGATTGGGCAGAGATACACACCTACATATAGAAGGACATGGACACACACACGCACCCCTCCTTCACGCTTTGCTCAAACGGCACCTCCTTAGTGAGGCCTGCTCCATTTAAAACTGTACCTCTCTTCCCTGCTCTACTTTTCTTCTCAGTACTTATTTACTGTCTGGATCTCCGAGGAGAATGTCGGCTCTGCCTGGGCTGGGATTTTATACATTCTGTTCACTCTACTCCAGGGTCTAAGATAGGGCCAGGCGCTCAGTGAATAAACATAAATCATTTTCCAAGGCAGCATTCTAAGCTCAGTCCATATATCACCTCATTTAGTCCACACGACAACCCTAGGAGGAAGGCACTGTTATTTCTATCCCCACCTTACAGAAGAGGAAAGCAAGGCCCAGAGAGGTTGAGTGACTTACTCAAGGTCACTCAGCAGAGCTGGGGTCTGAGCCTTAAGAGTCTGGCTCCAGAGGCCAGACTACTGTTTATTAAATGAGTAAAATGAACAGCCAGACCCCACAACCAGTCCTCCTCCCGCACGCACACAGTCCGCCTCCCCCACCCCTGTACACACAGGTCTGACATGCAGACAGGGAAGCAGAGCCAGGGACAGCGGAGGGTGGACGGGACTTACTGATCTTGGATCCCTGGGGCAGAGAGGCGCCCGAAACGCAGCGGTTAGAGTTCTGCCGTTTAGAGGGATCGAGGGTAACCCTGTAGTGTGAGGAGGGAGGTGAAGGGTGACGGAGGAGGAGGAGAAGAGAGAGGAGGAGGAGGAGGAGGAGGAGGAAATGATGTTGGGGTACAGGAGGCAGAGCAGAGCAGAAGACAGGTTAGGCCCCATTGCCCCCCACCCCACTCCCACCCCCCACATCCCATGGGGCTCACCTTCGGGTCAGTTTGGAGGTCAGCTTGGTGAAGAGGTTGGTGGTGGGGCGGGGCCGCCCAGTGGGCAGGGGTGTGGCCTCGTGGGCCAGCGTGGGAGAGGCGGGGGGTCCATTCTGCACACCCCCGCCTCCCCCGCCCCCTGCCCTCCGGTCCCGGACCTGGCCACCGTGGAAGGTGCTGCGGATGGTGGAACCGCGTGCCAGACGGCTCCGCTCCCCCGATGGGGGAGCCAGGCTGTGACTAGAGGGAGAGGCGGGGGGCACCCGTGGGGTACCCGAGCTGTGGGCAGAAAGGAACAAGTCTGAGTGGGGCCTGATTCTTCACTGTCCTGTCTTGAGATCAGAAACATTACAAAACATAGAGCTCAGGGACAGGGCTGCCATGTACAGTTGGGCAGGCTGTGTACTATACAACCCTAGCTATTTTACGGACTCTTCATTCTTCCTAAGTCATCCCTCCTTCAAACTGTCCTTCCTTCAAACCCTACCCACTCCAAACGTATCCTAAATCTCCTCTCTCCAAACTCAGCAGTGGAATAGGTTCAGATATATTTTTTGATGAGTCCCTTGTCATTTGCCATCCAAACCTCAGGAACCAAGTCAATTTTGCAAATACTCTGCTATCTGAACTTTCATTTTTCAAACTCGGGATAAGAATAGATGTGAACATCAAAGGTACTTAAACTCATTATGGTAATTTTTTGACAGGTCAGAAAGGACCCTCTTCCCAATTGTCTCAAGATGTGGTGTGGACAGTGGTGGCTCCAGCGTCCCAGGACCCTCCTCCAGACCCTCCCAGTCCTGACAGGAGGGGCCAGACCTACAGTTTCTATCCTTCCAAGGACCCCAGGACCAGCCTGGATCTCAAAGAGGGAATCCTGACTGTGGCAAATGCCACTACCTCTCCCTTGGAATCTGTCCTCCTTGTTTTACTTTTAGTAACCAAACTTCCTAAGGGTGTGAGCGTTGCACATGGCCACCCAGCCAGAGACTACATTTCCCAGCTCCCTTGCAGTTAGGGATGGTCATGTGACTAGTCTCTGGCCAATGGGATACAAACTGAAGTGCTTTGTCCCATTTCTGGGTCAGGCCTCTAAAAAGCATGCAGCTTGCGCTCCACTCTTCCCATCCTTCTTGCTGGTTGAGAAATGGTGGCAGCTGGCACAGTGGCCTCAGTCCCAGAGCTGGAGCCTCGGTTTGAGATGGGCAGGAACAATCTGGGTCCTTGGAGGACCTTGCCTGCCTACCTCTGGATGGCTCTATCAGAGAGGCCTAAACCTCCTTCTCATTTAAGCCACCCTCCCTTGGGGTCTCTTCGTTACACCAGCTGAGTCTACAATCCAACTGCTACACTGTCTCTCGACCAAAGCTGGAAGGCTATGCACTATAGTGTTTACAAACACACACGCCGCAGTCAGTCTGGAATCTTTGCTCCCTGACTTGCCAGCTGTGTGGCTTTGGACGAGTTACTTAACCTCTCTGAGCCTCATTTCCTCAGCTGTAAAATGGAGATAACCGGGATCTACCTCACAGAGTTGTTAGGGCCATTCAACCAGCGAATACACACAAAGTCCTGGCATACAGTTCCTGCTTGATGAATACTATTATTTTTATTTAATGACCACGAAATAAGTACTCACTCATCGAATGCCCTCTATGTCACAGACCCTGTGCCCGGCACAGGACGCACCTGATCTCCACTGGATCCCTCTAACAGGGCCTAGAGGCAGAGAACATCAGCCCCATCTTACAGAGGAGGAAACCGAGGCTCAGAGACTTGCCCGAGGTCATCCTGCTAGCAGAGTGCAGAGGCAAGATTTGAACACAGAATGTAGTAGCCACAGAATCACTACTCTCAACCACTCCATATCCTGTCCCCACCGAACAGTAAAACGCGTTTGTCAAGTGTTGTCCAGAGTGCACCTGGGTGTTGTGCCCTGGAGTCCTGGTGGGCGGGAGTATCATTATCCCGAGGCCCGCCCCACTCCTCACTCCCGGACTTGAATCATGATGTGAACTAATTCAACCTCCGCCCCCCCACGCCAGTTTTTTTAAGTAGGCTCCACGCCCAATGCGGGGCTTGAACTCCCGACCCTGAGATCAAGGGTCTCGTGCTCTACCGAATGAGCCAGCCAGACGCCCCTGATTCATTCCCTTTTTATGCTCCAGCCAGTCCGCATTGGTTTCCCTCACTTGCCAGCTGAAAGAGACCGAACAGACTCAGGAAAACTAGTCTGAAAACCAGCCAACAAGAGGATGTTGAAGCTGTGACATTCTGGGGCTTCTCTCAAGTTCTAAAAATTGATCATTCAAAAAAAAAAAAAATCAATTCAGTTTCCCAAGGCTCGTAGGCGGAGAACAGGGCAGATTGCTTTCCTGGGGCCGATGACTAACTAATTAAGAGGGGAAGATTTTCGGGGGGTCGGGCGGCGAGGCGAGAGGACATGGGTAGATTCTGCCAAGGGAAAGGCAGACACACACACACTCCCCAGTCCCCACGGCACCCCTTCCCCACAATGGTTATCATCTTCGATCAAGGAGGGCCCCGCTCCCCTACACCCTGCTCCCCTGCTCCCCTTCCCCGCTGCTGCTCCCTCTCCATACCTGTTCTCTTTGCCATTTGGCAACAGCGAGGGGCGCTCAGCCCCAGGGCGTTCTGTGCAAACGTAGGTGTTTCTGCGGGTCATCATGCTGGGAGGGAGGTTGTTCTGTGGGAGACATGGCCAGGAGGGAGTGAGGGGGGCGGAAGGACACCCCTCTACTCCCCACTTATCCTCCCTGGCCTCCCTCATTATGATCGATGCCGGGGCCAAGACTGAGCAGGTGATGGTTTACTCCGGGAGAAAGGAAAGGTTAACGAGCCAGCCCGGCAACTCAGGCTAAGGGTCACGGGGCTGAGACAGGGGTGCTGAGGGAGAGTGGGTCAGGGGCGGTGCCCAGGGGGCAGCCTTGCCCACTCCTCTCCCAGCTCTGCCCCACCTGGGTAACAGGCCAGCCGTGTGAAGCTTTCCGTAGCATACTTATCCATGGCACACTTGCAGTCTCCTGGCCTTTGCACGGCCGGCCCACCTGCTTGGATATTCCTCCCACTTTTCCCCTTGACTCACACCTATGTATCTTTCAGGTGTCAGTTCATAATACAGCTGGCTGAGTCAGGTGCCTTCCTGGGGCCCCCACTGCCACCTCGATCACTTTGTATCGTCAATATCTGTCCCCTTATCCATCCCCACCTGCCCTGGACTACGACCCCCCTCGGATCAGGGAGTACACGTCGGGATTATGCTGCCTCCCCAAATGTGCTGAGAAGCGATCCCTCATTTTCTGTCCTCTGGAAGTTTCTCTAAGGTTGGTATTATTCCTTCTTTCAGTGGTTGGCAGAATTCCACCACTTAGAGCCTGGAATTTTCTTTCTGGGGCAGTTTTAAGTTACGGATTCAAAGTCTTGGATAAGAACATAAGACTTCAGATTCTCTGTTTCTTCTCAAGCAAGTTTAGTGACTTGTGTTTCGAAAGACATCTGTCCATTTCATCTAAGATGTCACATTTATTGGCATAAGGTGGCTCCTAATACCGTCTTACTGTCTTTTTATGTTGGGGCAGAGTTTTCCTTTTGATCTCTGATATTAGTAATTCGTGGGGTTCAATGATAGTATTAATCTTTTCAAGAACCTGATTGTGGCTTTGTTGGTTTTCTCTAGTGTACCTCTGCTTATTCCTTTATTGACTTTTATTTCCTTCCTTCTACTTTTGGCGGGGGGCTAATTTGCTGTTCTTTTTTTTTTTTTTTTTTTACCTTTTTAAGGTAAAAACAACAACCAGAGCCTTCATGTATTGAGTGCTTACTGAGCTGGATGCCGTGGGCGGTTAGTTTATGTCCAAGATCTTACGAGAGCCTCACAACAATCCAAGTCCTCTGATGAGCCCATTTCACAGGGTGGAATACTGAGGCTCAGAGAGGTGAAATCACTTGCTCAAGGCCACACAGCTCACCAATGCAATTCAAGCTCTGGTCTTAACACCTCCTCTTTTGAGGAGCTGCAGAAGCAGGAAAGCCAAGTACTACATTTCCCAGACTCCTCTGCAGCTCAGGATCTGCGTATGAATGCGTTCTGCCAATCTTTGCACTCGGGAAGATCTGGAAGGTGGCACTGGGGTGGCAGTGGCCTTTCTGTCCCCTGTGACTCCTGCTTACACGGGCAAGGTCATGAGATGAGGGTCTTTGCCTCAGCAGAGCCTCAGTGCCCGTTATTAGAGTTCCTGGCATCGAGGGGTCCTTCTGGGAGAGAACAGTGTTTCTGAGTCTTGAATTACAGTCAAGACCATGTGTTCTGGAATTCAACAGTGCTAGGGTCCGCCCCAGAGGTGGCAGCCCCCTCAGTGGGTCAGTTCTGCGGTGGTGATGTGTCACTCCTACAGGTCTAATCCACTGCCTGCCCCACCAGCCCTTCCTACAACTTTGTAAGTGCCTCATTCCCTGTATGAAATCCCTCCTACCCAAAGCAAGGGGAGTGCTTCTTTCTGACACTGAAGGCTAATTTATATGCGAGCCTCCAGCACAAGCTCGGGTACGGAGAGAGCACTCAAATGTCTACGGGATGAACGAATGAAGAGACAGAACAAGGAGTCCTGTGTGGTGGTCTGGGGAACAGGATAGGGAACAGCAGGGTCTGAAAAGTGTGAACCAGGCGGTCACATCCCCCAACCCTGGCCACTCACAGGGGTGCTCGTGCTGTCCTTCCGCCGCTCTGGGATCTCTGCCTTGTTGGGGTTGTGGGCGCTGCTGACCATGGGGCTGGAGGGGGGCAGTCCCCGGCTCCCGCTTCCAGCAGCACTGCAGCCCGCCTTCCGGCCTGGCAGGCGCTCCTCCTTCAGCTCCGCCTCCCCGGTGCTGGTTGGGCTGCGCTTGGGGTGCAGGGGTGCGGGGGATGGGCCACCTGGTGGAGGGAGGGGACAGTCAGGGCTCGCAACACCTGGAAAGGCCAGAACCTACTCGGGGTGATCCTTAGAACCTCAGAATTCCTCACATAGGCTACAAGCTCTGCGTGGGCCAAGCTGACACGATCTGTCCCAATGACAGATGCACACACTGACCACCCCCCCCAACTCCATGGAAATGACATGATGCACGTGTAGGTTATTCACTGCATCGCTGTTTTGTTTCTAAGATTTTATTTATGAGAGAGAGAAAGCATGTGTTGGGGGGGGAGGGCCAGAGAGAGGGACAAGCAGACTCCTTGCTGAGCAGGGAGTCCGACATGGGGCTCGATCCCAGGACCCTGAGACCATGACCTGAGCCGAAGGCAGACACTTAACCAACTGAGCCACCCAGGTGCCCCGCATCACTATTTTTAAAAAATATTTTATTTATTTGAGAGAGAGAGAGAGAGAGAATGAGCAGGGGGAGGGACAGAGGGAGAGGGACAGACTCCGCACTGAGCAGGGAGCCCAACGTGGGGCTCAATCCCAGGACCCTGAGACCATGACCTGAGCCAAAAGCAGACACTTAACCAACTGAGCCACCCAGGCGCCCCCACATCACTATTTTTAAAAAATATTTTATTTATTTGAGAGAGAGAATGAGCAGGGGGAGGGACAGAGGGAGAGAGACAGACTCCACACTGAGCAGGGAGCCCGAAGTGGGGCTCGATCCCAGGACCCTGAGATCATGAGCTGAGCCGAAGGCAGACACTTAACTGATTGAGCCACCAGGCACCCCTCATCGCTATTTTTTTTTTTTTAAGATTTTATTTATTTATTCATGAGAGACAGAGAGAAACAGAGGGAGAAGCAGGCTCCCAAGGAGTGGGAAGCCCGATGTGGGACTCGATCCCAGGACCCTGGGATCATGACCTGAGCTGAAGGCAGACGCTTAACCATCTGAGCCACCCAGGCGCCCCATCGCTATTTTTTTTTTAAGGCCAAAAGACTGGGAGCAGCCCAAGTGCCCCTTAGGAGGGGAATGGCTAAATGAAGTCAAGCTATTTCTGTACAAGGAGGAAGCTGCTTATGTACCAAGACACAGTGATCTTCAAGACAGACTGTAGAGCAGAAAAGGCAGGGGCTGACGTCTAAGGTGTGCTGTCATTTGTGAAAGGGGAAACATATAGATTTCTATTTATCTCTATTTACTTGCTTATACATGAATATCTTAAAAGGCTATCATGTCTTAAAAGGTGAGAACGTTACCTTTATGGTATGTGAATACGTTAGTATTGTATTTATACATCTTTATCTCTCTCTTTTTTTTTTTTTTTTAACTTTTTTTAGTGGCAGAGGGGCAGAGGGAGAGAGAATCTCAAGCAGACTCCCCACTGAGCATGGAGACCGACGCAGGGCTCGATCTCACGACCTGAGCTGACCTGAACCAAAATCAAGAATCTGACGCTCAAGCGACTGAGCCACCCAGGTGCCCCTATGTTTCTTTTCTTTTTCTCTATCTCCTTTTTGTTTCTATCTTTATATACAGTCAACCCTTGACAACACGGCTTTGAACTCCGCGGGTCCACTTCTATGTGGATGTTTTCCAATAAATACCGTACAGTACTGCAGAGGTCTTTTCCCTAAGATTCTCTGAAGGACATTTTCTGTTCTCTAGCTTGCTTTATGGTAAGAATACAGTATATAACACATACAACATAGAATGTGTTGACGGACTACGTTATCAGTGAGGCTTTCAGTCAACAGCAGGCATTAGCAGTTACGTTTGGGGGGAGTCAAAAGTTATATGTGGATTTTCGACTGCACAGGGGGTTGGTGCCCTAACCCCCGCCTTGTTCAGGGATTAACTCCATGTATTTATGAATAAAATCTCTCCCAAACTGGTCACAGTGGCTGCCTCCAAGGACAACTGGGGGCTGGAGATGGGTGTCCAATGAAAACTTTTTTACTGTCTACCCTCCTTGTACTATCAAATTTTGAAGGATGACTGTATTCATCTCAAAAACAAAACAAACAAATCTGGTCCCTTGGAACATCTTAGGAAATTATCGTCTTAGAACCAGCAGGTTTAAGTATGTTCACGAACTTCGGACAGTCGAAACTTCTATGTGTTATATCCTCAGGAACCTTCATGCTCCAAAGTCCCAGAACCGTAACAAGCTCTGCAATGACGGACACGGGGCACCCGTCGACAATCCTCCGAGAACCCCAGAAGCCCAGAAAGTTTCCATGTGAGTGTTCTTTAAGGTGATATGTTGTAACCAGGGTCACAAGCTTCTTAGCGACTTTCTGTGCCAATCTGGCTATTTTATAGGTGGAAAAAGGAAATCCAGGGAAGGGAAATGACTTGACCATCCAGAATCCCACAACTTCCTGCTTAAGAGCGACGCTTGGGTTTCCCTGACAACCCCCTCCCCATGGCAGTGCCTGTCCCAGAGTAAAGCATTTCGAAGGAGGGCTGCAAAAAAGTGGGGAGTTGGACACCACGCTGGCCGTTCCTCACATGGCTAAACATGGCATTACCACGTGAGCCGGCAAGTCCACTCCTACCACATGCCCAAGAGAAATGGCCACATACGTCCATACGGAACCCGGCACGTGAACGTTCACAGCATCGTTATGCACAAGCGCCAAATGGCGAAAACAATGCAATGTCCATCAGCTGACAAATGGAAAAATAAAATGTGGTAGATCCACGACATGGAATATTACTGGGCCATTAAAAGGGACGAAGTGCTCGTCCATGCTAATACGTGGATGAAAACATTACCCTAAGTGAAAGAAACCAGACACAAAAGGCCATGCATTGTATAATTCCTCTTACACGAAATGTCCAGGATAGGGGAATCTGTAGAGGTAGGGAATGGACTGGTGGTTGTCAGGGGCTACAGGGTGGTGGATGGGGGTTTGGAGGTTGATGGCTAGCTAGGGCTTGTGGAGTTTCTTCCTGGGGCGATGAAAATGTGCTAGAGTGGATTGTGGTGATGGCTGCTGTTAGTATCTGTGGATACTAACACCACTGAATTGTCCGCTTTGAATGGGTGGATTGTGTGGTATGTGAATTATTTCTCAATAGAGCTGTTTAAAGAATAGTTGGTAGGGGGCGTCTGGGTGGCTCAGCCAGTTAAGTGTCTGCTTTCAGCTCAGGGCATGATCCTGGGGTCCTGGGATCGAGCCCCGCATCGGGCTCCCTGCTCAGCAGGGAGCCTGCTTCTCTCTCTGACCCTCCTCCCCCGCTAATGCACATGTGCACTCTCTCTCACAAAAATAAATAAAATCTTTTAAAAAATAAAAAAAAAGAATAGTTGGGAGGATTCACATTTGAAGAGGGTGTGGGTAAGAGACCTCTTGGAAGTTTCCACGCCTAATCTGTGGTGGTGGTGGTAAACTCTATCTTCTGTGGGTGATATCTTTCGGTTACAGAATGTGGGGTTCAGGTGGGTGTCTGCCCAGCCCCTTTCCACTAGGAAGGGCCTTTCGAATTTTCAGTGTGGAGGAGAGCCAGAGGGCAGGCTCTCAGCAGCCACTTTGTGCAATGTGTCCTCCTATGTCCTGATCCCAAGTGGACCCTGACTGTGAGAGCTCTATCCCTGAGCTCTCGGGGGATAGAGCTCAAAGGGATTCCAGCTATCACTTGGGCTGGTCTCTAAATTGGAGTTGGGAGACGGAAGGGGAGAGACTGGGAAAAAGATAAGGGGAGATACATAAGAGAGAAAGGAAAAGCCAAGAACAGAGAGGGTGCAAGAAACAAAACAGTATCTGCTCTGGCTGCTTTTTCAGTTTCCAATCCCTTCCTGACCCTGGCTGTGTGTTCCCGCCTCCAAGTTCCCTATAATGTCCCTGCATCTTTATATGAAATTCCCCCCTTCTCTGCAGCTGGCTCGAGCGGGGTTTCTGTTGCCTGGGGTCCAGACAACCCTGATGTAACAGAGGTCTGAGGCCTTGGGGCCCGGGATGGCATGTGGGGGAGCGGGGCCATACTCACAGAAGTCGCTATGCCTGCGCTGCCGGTGGTAGGTGGAGGAGGCGCTCCGTTGTCCTTTGCTGTGGCTGGTGCCTTTGCTGGAGCTCATTCCATTGGTGGTGTCGCTGGGCGCCCGCACCCGTGCCAGGGCCAGCCCCGGGGTGCCCCGGTCCCCACCCTCCTGCAGGAGGATGACAGACGAGGAGCCTCAGCCTCTGTCCCCTCTGCCCCAGAAGTCCCTCCACCCCGGGCATCGCGCAT
The DNA here is from genome assembly GCF_002201575.2 of Neomonachus schauinslandi. Classification (NCBI taxonomy): domain Eukaryota; kingdom Metazoa; phylum Chordata; class Mammalia; order Carnivora; family Phocidae; genus Neomonachus; species Neomonachus schauinslandi. The sequence goes on from NC_058418.1 coordinate 9,876,135, forward strand.
CCCAAATGCCCCTGGCGCCTTCTGACCTCAGTCTTCCTGCCCAGCAGGAGGTAGGTGGCGGTCACTTCGTTGTACTTCTGGCTGGTCAAGGCCTCTTTGATTTCTTCCCGCGTGTAGCCCATACCCACCATCACCTCTGGGAGAGGGGGATGGAGAGGAGGTTCAATCTCCCCAGACCCTTCCCTTCCACTCGTTTCTGCATCACATAGCAACGCCTGCTCTTTGGCCTGTTCAGGATCCGTACCCCCTTCTGCCAGCAGCACCCTGATTTCCTTGGAAGAACATTTCTTTCCTGCTCACATCACCGGGCAGACTCCCGCCTGCGCCAAGCCCCAAGGGCAGGTACATAACCCAGATCTGACCAAACAGAGTCTCCCCCCCCCCCCCCCCCCCCCAAGGCCACACTGATTGGCTCAGGGCAGGCAGATGACCCAGGTCTGGCCATTCAGAACGCTCCAGACCCAAAATCACGTTGATTGGTTCAGGGTGGGCACATGACCTGGCTCTGGCCAATCAGAGCATTCCATCCCCAAAGCCAGACTGATTGGTTCAGGGGTAGCCAATGGGCACCAGCCTAGAGCTTCTATTGGCACATTCAGGAAAGTGGCTCCTGTTCTTGAGGGGGTGTCCAGGTGCTAGGATATGTTGTTGCCAGCTTGTTCCTGTGGCCAGAGCTTCCTGGGAAAGAAGCCACCACTAAGATTCCCAACGACTGTCTCTGAGCACCTGAATCCAGCCATGCCTGAAGGCCGGCATACCCTGGCCTTTTTAGTTATGTGAATGAATCAGTTACCACGATTAGGTTATAACCACATAGAATTGCTGATGTTAACAATTTTTGACCTATAAAAATGGCAGTTTCAAATGGTTCAGCCTATTATTATTCTTACTGGCTTAAGCTAGAAGGGCTTGGGTTTTGTCTTCTGTACAACCACAAAAATCCTGATTAATGCAGCCAACTCTGATGGTGGCCTTGAGGGTTACTGGATAGTTCCTAAGGGACTCTTTCAGGGCTAATGCCTTAGGGATCAAGAGTTCAAGGGCTCCAGGCTGGAGGATCTGGGATCAAAGGGTTGGTGGGTGAGGCACATGCCCACATGGGGGTTTTCCCCAAACATGCAGGTTACCGATGACTTGTGCCCAAATACTTCTAGACGTGATCTGTAATTTCTTTTTGTGTCTTAACAGTCACAACTAAGTACTTGACGTAGATTAACTCATTTAATATATTCACAGCAACCCTATGATAGTTTCTACGATTGTCCTGTTTTACAGATGAGGAAATAGAAGCACCGAGAGGAGAAGCCACTTGCCCAGGGTCACACAGCTAGAAAGTAGCAGCACAGAAATGGGAGCCTAGACTTCTCCACTCTCCCTAATTGCCTTGCAAACTTCTCTCATGCGCTGACCCGAGGGGCAGGTGCTGGGAAGCTCCCACCCCTGGCTCTGTGGCCCGTAGCTCTGAGGAGCTGGGGCACCTGCTCTCCCTGACCCTCACCGATTCGCTTGGTGTCCCCGAAGTCCTCCTCGGGCTCTGTGTATGGCTTCAACTCCTCACCCTCATAGCCGATGTTGATCCATTTGTCTTTCATGATTTGCTGCAGGAATCGGGGGCAGGACAGGGAAGGGGGAAGACAGATGTCAGAAGAAACTGGGGGAAAATACAGCTCCCCATCGCCCAGGCAGGCCCCCAGGTAGGGCCACCTGCCCTGCCCCCCACCTCCAAGACCTAACACCCCAGAATCGAGGGCTTCCTGACAGCTAGCACCTCCTCACCCGCACCCCCAGCACCCCTCCCGATGTCACCTCCCTCCTCCGCATCATCTGGGTCCCCAGCACCCTATAATAAGCCTAGGAGCTCATTAGCTAATTACTGGCATGGCGGGGAGTGGGCGAAGCTGTTTGGGGGGTGGCGTTGAGACGGGCCCGGGAGTCTTTTCCCGGGCTGCCTGGCTCCCCTCCCCCTCCCAGCCGCGATCTTAAGCAGATGGACACCGGAGAGGAGAAATGAGGGCACGCAGGTTGAAATGGGAGGGGTGCGGGGCTAGGGCTTACCTCGAGAGTACAGCGTTTAGCTGGGTTCAGCACCAAAAATCTCCGCAGGATGCTCTCACAGTCTGTTGACATGTAGAAAGGGACCCGGTACTTCCCTCTGAGGACTCGCTCCCTCAGCTCCTGGGGGGACGGGGTTACTGGGGGAGGGGTCCACCCCACCTCCCCACCCATCACTCACTCACGCGCATGCATGCGCGCGCGCACGCACACCTTTCTCCCAATACCCTCACAGAAGCAACAGGTGGCAAAACCCCACCCCTTTTAAATTTTTTTTTTTAAAGATTTTATTTATTTGAGAGAGAGAGCACAAGCAGAGGGAACAGCAGGGAGAGGGAGAGGGAGAAGCAGGCTCCCCGCCGAGCAGAGAGCCCGATGCGGGACTCGATCGCAGAACCCTGGGATCACGACCCGAGCTGAAGGCAGCCGCTTAACCGACTGAGCCACCCAGGCGTCCCCACCCCTCTCTCCTCAGCACAATTCCCCATCTCTAAAATGGGAGCCCTGTATACGACTTCGTTCCGAGGAAGTCTCACAGAGAAAGCGAATTCTACAAGCCGGGTCAGACGCGAGTCAGCATCCGGGGCCTCAGTCTCCTCTGCACCCAGGGCTCCCAGCGCCCACTTGCCAGGCCAGGGTGTGAGTGAGTTTAAGTAAAATGTCCAGCACATGTCTGGCCCACAGCAAGTGCTACTTCAATATGAGGTTTAGGAAGGGTGAAGAGTGGGGGGTGGGGGGCGCGGGCGGCAGGATCCTGCCCACCCGCCTCCCACCCCTCGGATTCCCCCTCCCCTAGGCATGCCTGTCTTTCCAAAGAACTACGAGACCCCCCTGGTAGTCCCAAAGAATGAGAATTGATTTACACGCAGACCTTTTTTTGGTAAAGGGCCTTTTATGAGGGGCCCTGCCAAGACAGAGAAAATAAATCCGACGCACCACGCCATGGCGCACCAGGGAGAGCCCCTTTCCATCCTCAGGAAATGGAGGGATGCAGGTGATGTGGGTGGGTTGGGGCGGGGGGGGGGGGGGGGGGGGGGCGTCTCTGCGTGGAGCTCTGTGCTGGGGACTGGCCTGGGAGCCCCCTTCCCGGCATTCTCCTCAAAGGGCTGGAAGAGGCATGTGCCTGGGAGCCTCCTGGGTCTGCAGATCAGCGCAACCCTGAAGGGTCGTGCATATTTAATAATACTGAGTATCACTTTCAGAGCAGAGCACTTACCCCAAGGCCGGGCAGTGTTCTAAGTGCTTTATGCAAGGCACATCTGTGCTCACCACAAAGCTGTGAAGCAGGACTATGATGCCCATTTTTCAGACAAGGAGACTGAGGCCTAGAGAGGGTAAGTCACTTGCGGGAAGAGCCTGCGGCAGAAAATGGCAGGACCGGGGCTGAACCCCAGGCAGTCTGGCTCCAGATTCCGTACTGTGTAACCCCGCTCCACACTTCTCACCTCAAAGATGGTGAGAAGTAGCCACCGGGCTGTCAACACCATCACTGGTGAGGCTCCCAAGTCTAACGCCCTGGCCAGCTGCCAGGTCCCCGGGGGAGGGCTTCAGACACCCAGTTGGGCCCTAAGTGAACACTCTTCACCTCCCCATCTTACAGGTGGGGAAACAGGTTCAGAAACGGGGGTATGTCCCAGGTCGCTTCGCAAGGAAATGACAGAGTGGGGACCTGCCCCCAGCTGCCTGTCTCCTTTGCCCAGAAAGGTTTCGGGGGGCCTGAGGGGGGGGAACCAGGACAGCAGGAGGCAACAAGGGCCTGGGGCAGGTGAGACGCTGGCCTTGCCCTCGGAAAAGGTCCCTTGGCTTCATGCTTGGGGTTCAGATTATCCTGTGATCGTGAGCGCTTTGCATGCCTGATCTCAGCGAGCCCTCCCATCGCGGCTACAAGGCTGGTTACCCTAGAGATGCGGAACAGAGCGGGTTGGCCGTTCGGGGGGCTCCCTCCTCCTCATCACTCAGGTCCCTGCTCTTGTGGCCTGTCCTCGGCAGCGACCTCCCTGACCTCCTGAGCGCTCCTAGCTCGTGGGCCACCTCGAGAGGACCGAGCGTCCCTGCTCGCACCACCGGAACCCCATCACGAGGAAACGCCGCTCACCCCAAACTGAGGGGGGGCCCTGCAGCACAACTGGCCCGAGTACCACAAAGCTCCACAAAGCCACGGCACGAAAGACAGAGGAACTGCTCGAGATGAAAGGAGGCTTTTAAGACACCGGTCAACTGCGGGCAACTCGGAAGCCTGAATAAACACTGGAGCAGGAGAGAAAGAGCTACAGGGACAGTCTCAGGACAGCTGAGGACATCGGAGCGTGGCCAGGACTGCACCACCATGGTTCTCCCCGAGCGTGGCCGCAGACAGGAAAATAACCCCGTCTCAGGAGGTACCTGCTGTGTGTCCCCTTCAGGGACAGAGGGACGTGGTGCTGCAACTAACCCCCAAACATTCCATCAGGAACGATGCGCCCGGACAGACCGACGGGGCCAACGCGGCCCCACGCTCGCTACCGGAGCGCCTTCCGGAAGGTAGTTCTCCGTCCCCACCCCCACCCCCCAGCACTGGCCAGATTCTGACATGATGTACGTTTTGCTTATTTATTTTGTTTTCAAAGACCAGGCCAGTCCCCAGTCGCCAGCACAGAGCTCCACGCAGAGACTCCCCCCGCCCCCCCAACCCACCCACATCACCTGCTCTGCTCTTTCCCGTGAGGTGAGGGCAGGGATTTTTCCGTTTGGAGTGCCCGATTCAAAGGTTGTGAGTGCGCTCACCGAGTTATGTGGCCATCACCGGGCAGTTCTAGAACGTTTCCATCCCCCCAGAGAAAGCCTGTTCTCCAACTCCCCCAGCCTGGGGCAACCGCTCATTTGCTTCCTGTCTCTGGATTTGCTCGTTCTGGACGTTTCGTAGAAATGGCATCACACAACAGGTGGCCTTTGATTGGCTTTTCCCACTTAGCGGGCTCTCAAGGGCCAGCACGTTGGAGGGCAGGGATTTTTGTCTCTTTTGTTCACACCGTATCTGTAAAACCTAAATCAGAACCTGACCCGGCCAGCCCCGCCACCCCTCTGGCCCTCTACGGAGCAGGTGTGGGGGGAGGGGCTGCGGGCCCAACTGTAGGGGGCCGGGGAGACCCTCCCGGGAGATGAAGACCTCCACTGCTGGCCCCGCCCAGCACCTTGAGGTTGTGCCCATCGAAGGGCAGGGAGCCACTGACGAGGGTGTACAGGATGACGCCGAGGCTCCAGATGTCCACCTCTGGCCCGTCGTACTTCTTGCCCTGGAACAGCTCCGGCGCGGCGTACGGGGGGCTCCCACAGAACGTGTCCAACTTTGAGCCCAGCGTAAACTCGTTGCTGAAGCCAAAGTCAGCGATCTTGATGTTGGCCTCAGCATCCAGCAAGAGGTTCTCAGCCTGGTAGAAGGTAGACGTGTGTGGTGGACAGGAGCACGAGCTCCGGAGCCGTGCCCCCCAACCCAGTACTGACTGTGACCCGGTCCCTTACTCCCCGTGTGACCTTGGGCAGTGAGTTTATCTGTCTGGGCCTCGGGTTCCTCATCCAAAGAAGGAGGATAATCATAGCTTCTGCCTCGCAGGGTTGTCTGAGCATTAAGTGAATCCTAAAAGGCCTAGAACAATCTTTTGTACCCGATAAGCACTATATAACATTAGCCATTATTATGCCATGTGGTCTGCAGAGCTGGGGGTCCTCAGGCAATCTCCTGCCCCTTTCTGAGCCTCAGTTTACCCAGCAGGAAAAAAAAAACCAACATGAGCACTGACTGCTCAAGACTCATAAAAATTTAAAAAAAAAAATCAAGGTTCTGTCTACCTTTGGTGGCACGCATTCTTATAAATGCCATTTCGCGAGCAAGGAAACGGAGCCTTAGGGAGACCACCTCGTGCCCACAGCAAGACTCCAAAAGAGGCCGGGCCTCGCCATGGCTTGAGTGTGGAAGGAGCCTCCAGCTTCCTGCCTCTTGTAGATTTGGATACATATAGCCCTTCAAAGTGTTGCCCACGTCTGGCTGGTCCCAGCCACGGTCCTTCCCCGGCCAGGCCACCTGCACATCCGGCTTCCTCATGGTCTCCCTACCTCCCTTCCCCACCTCCAACCCAAAAAGAGGGGCAGAGAACCCATAAAGACACACCTCAACGTAATGGCATCTCAACCTTGCTCAGGGGTGACACTTCCCTTCCTAGCGTTTGAAGCTCTGTCACCCAGCCACAATCCGGTGCCTGGGTGGCTCCCTCAGGTCAGGTTGGCCCCCACCCCCACCCGCGGTGCACTAATCAGATCCCCGAAATCCCTTTCAGCCACTTCCAGGACCCTCCACCAGGGGGCGTGCCTCCCCCAGGTGACGGCAAACTCCCAAGCCTCAAGGGGTTTTCTCAGAGAGTCGGTACAGACACGGAGTGTGTCTAGAAACTTCTAGAGCAATTTGACAGTCGGTTTTTCTGATTTGGTTTTTTGTTTGTTTTTTTTTAATGTAATAATAGTTTTAAAAAATTGGTCTTGTATTTTGGACATCTTTCTCCCCCCCCCCCCCTTCATTTTTATTGTACTTCACAAAAGTATTTGTCAGGGCGGACTGGGAATTGAAAATATTAGAACAAACCCGGTCCTTCACTACTGATACCTTGAGAAGACCTTCCTTAAGGCACGGCGTCTAGCACACAGGAGGTGTTCCAGAAACGAGAGTCAAGACAACTCGACTGAGCAGGACAAACATTTCTCTCTCCGGTCTGGGTCGAGAAGCCCTGAGACGTGTGGTTCTCAGGGTGGGAGGTGCAGAGCGGGGTGGGGGGTGGGGGGTCCGGGCTGGCTGAGTCCCTTCCTTGCTCGGAGTAGCCTCAGGAGCTCGCTCTCTCTCTCTCTCTCTCTCTCTCAAAGGTCCTTCTCGAGCTTGGAGATGCCTGCGATTCTAAGGCTCAGAAGCCATGTGACTCTGGGGCTCTAGAACCTCAGTTCTCGAAGGTTCCTGAATGTCCTAAAGTCTGAGAGATGCCAAGGCTCCAAAGGCTCTGAGAGCGGTGAGCCCTTTATCGAGTCCTTGTTCAGCACACACGTAATCGTGTGCAATGTCCTCGGACGTTTCGTTTCCTTTCCTTTGTTCTCGCCTCCTGCCCCCACCTCCCTACCTGCTCCCCCATCTGCTGGCCTTCCTCTGCCGCAGCAGCTTGGGAAAGAGTCAAGGGGCCCCGGATGCTGAGGGAGGAGGACGGGGAGAAGAGCGAGGGAGTGTGGAGGCTACAGGGGATCCCCAGGGGGCCTGGAGGCGGGACTAGGGACAAGTGCGGGCTGCGGTGGGGAGCCTGCCGTGGGGCGGGGGGCTCACCTTCAGGTCCCTGTGTACAATGTTTTTCTGGTGACAATAATGCACTGCTGACACAATCTGGAGCGGGGGGAAGAAGAGGTCAGCGACCTGTGGCCCCAAATCCCTCGGCCTCTCCCCGGCCCCACGACCCTACTCACAACCAAGACCCAGAGCCCCAGGCCTCCACCCCTAGGCACAGGCCGGGATGCCGGGGCCTCATGCCCCGATTCAATCACAGTGGGAATCCACGCCAAGGGCCCTGCACAGACCCACATCCCCACTCAGAGCCCTGGACACCCTCTCGGCAGGGGCCTCGGAACCAGGACATCACAGCCGGTCCCCTCCCGACTTTCCCGTCCGGAAACACACTTAAGAACACTGCATACCCACAGACGGACACTCTGCCCCGATACGCCCAGTAGAGCCCCATCAGGGCATCTGGACAGTCGTGGACCAATACCCTGGCTCAAATCCCTTCCCCCATCGGACACGCACCCCTTAGCCGGACACCTGGGCCCCCTCACGCATACATTTCTACCCGCCCAGCTACACCGTTCGTATCCGGGCACCCAGATACCTATTGCCCCCACGCCGCATCCGCACGGCCCCGCTCATGGGCTTCGGGACCCTGGCACCTGTTAACCACGCTCCCACGCGCTGGGCCCACCCTCGCACCCACACGTCTGACATCCGCCCACCTGCATCAGGGCATCCTCACACCCGGGCGTCTGCAAGCTCGTGGACACCCGGACTTCCGCCCCCAGACCCCCTCCTGCCCGGGGATGGGGCGTCCCTCTCAGCCCTGCCCACAGCCTTGACGGCCCCCACCTGTCGGAACTTGGCTCGAGCTTCCTTCTCCTTCATGCGGCCGTGGGACACGAGGTAGTCAAACACTTCTCCTGCAGGGCAGAGGCCAAGCGGGGTCAGCGAGGGGCGCGGGGGGGGCGCAGGGGGCAGGGCGGGGAGGGACGCCTCACCGGCACTTGCGTATTCCATCACCAGGTACAGCGTCTTCTCTGTCTCGATCACCTCGAAGAGCTTCACTGCAAGGACCCGGGGGGGAGCAGGGTTATTTGGGACGAGAACCCCCCAGCTCCGCCCACACTCTGTAACTACGCATGTGCTGACCAGAACACCCCCTTACTCAAGAACGCTCCATGGCTCCCTACTGATGGCAAGATTTCCCGAACTCCTCAGCCCTACTTCACCACCTTTCCTACTTTCTCTCTCACAAGAAAGTCCGCTCTCTGAGGCCGAGATTTGTGTCTGTTTTCTTTCCTGCTTATGCTAGATAGCAGCCACTCAATAAACATTTCCCAAGTGAACAAACACGTGGATGAATAAATGTTGTGGCCACATCCAGGCCAGGCTAAGTCCTGTCTCCCCTCTGCCTCACAATGACAAGGACAGTGCTCACTGCTGCTGACGGTAATCAGACCAGGTCCCCCAGCTTAGTTGTGAATGGAGTGTTTCGAATGCTCAGTCTTATCCAAACCCCACAATGACCTTGAAGTAGGCCTTCTTATAAACCCCACTCCAGAGGCGGAAACTGAAGCTCAGAGAGGTTAAGTGACTTGCCCAAGGTCACACAGCCAGTGAGCAGCGACACTGCTAAGAGAAAACAGGTCTTTCTAACTGTGAAAACTGCCGATTCTTCTGTCCCCCAACTCTCTCCTCTGCCAAGTGCCCCAGTTGGTAGTCTCTGAGCCCACACTCTTCCCCTCCTCACCAATGTTGGGATGGTTTAGGCCCTTCATGATGCGGACTTCCCGGAACAGCTGGGCATGGCCAGAAAAGAAGAAAGAGAAAGATGAGGGTGGGCGGTTTGATGACCCTCTTCCCAACCTTGTCCCCACCCCGCTCCCTCTCCCTAGGCCTCACTTTCTGCAGGCTGCTGGGGTTCAGCTGGGTTTTGTCAATGATCTTGATGGCGACCTGGAGGTGGAAGGAAGGGGTAAAAGATCAAGGTGCCAAGGGCTCGAGTTGGGAAAGGCCCTCCCAACCCAGATTGCCCAGGAGTGTCTTTCCTTTGCCCCCTCTCACAGGAAGCCCTCAATCAGGGCCGTTCCTGGTGGATGGGAGATCTGGGCCTCAGGACCTTTGCACAAGCCACTGTGTCCAGTGCTCTCTGACTTCTACAGGGAAATATCCCCTATTCCACAGCAGGACCTGGGTGGGGCTACTCAGGGGCCTGTGTGAATGCGTGTGAGAGTGAGACCTTTTGAGGGCCCCTCCGTGAGGGCACCTCAGGCCATTCACCCAGCATGTCTTGTTTGTCTTGCATGCATGAACTGTGAAACAATAAATAACTGTAGCTAACATTTCCTGAGGAGTCGCCGGGCCTCAGTCTGTGTGCTTTACAAACGAGAACTCTTTCAATCCTTCACAGTATGAGTGTTAGAATTATCCGCATTTTACAAGCTGGGAAACTGAGGCACAGAACTGCTCAGGCAGTTGGCCAAGGTAACATGGCTAGTAAGTTTGTGGGCTGGGGTTTGAACTCATGCAGCCTGATCAAGTTTACCTCTTAAACATCTAAAACTGAAGAAAATACGTATAGTTTATTTATTTTTAAAAATTTTTAAAGTAATCTCTATACCCAACGTGGGGCTCGAACTCACGACCCTAAGATCAAGAGCTGCTTGCTCTTCCAAGTGAGCCAGCCAGGGACCCCTAGTTTTAAAAGAGCTTTGAGCAGTGACCATGGGGGAAGAATCGGAAAGTTAATGAACTCTCCTTATATGCATCCTGCAGTGAGGTTAAGTTTTGATTTTGAATTGCACTTTGGGGCAGAGCCCCATAACTTTTTCAGTAGTGAGGGACCTTTAAAAGTCTTAACTCAGCTCTAGGTCTATAGTTTCCCCAAAGGGTTTTGGGGCCACCCCCAGATCCCCTGGATTACAGAATCCTTCCCTTGGGAGGCCCAGTTTCCTTAGAAGCTGATCCTCTAGGAAGCCCCTGGAATCAAGTTCAAAATCCACACAAGGGGAACGACGTATTCTTTGTGCGGGAGAGGGTCCGTTAGCTTTTCTCATATCCTCACGAACGGGTTTTTAATTTTGGCACTTTTCATGCCAGTATTGAGACGATCATATGGTTTCCCTCCTTGAATCTGGGAATGTGGCGAAGTACACGAATAAATTGTCAATTTGAAAAGAACTGTGCATTCCTGGGATGAACCCAGCTCTGTCACCACACGGCTTTCTTTAACTGATGTGACGGGTCTCTTTGCTAATATTCTGTTTGAGATTTTTGGATCTATGTTCACATGTAAGGCCAGCCCATAATGGTATCCGTAGCTCGTTCTGACGTCTTGGTCATCATGCAGCTAGCACTTCCAATCAGCTGGGCAGTGGAACCTCTTTCGTTAATCTCTGGAAGGATGGGCATAAGATCGGAATGTTTGGTAGAACATGCCCATAAAACCATAGGAGCCTGGTATCTTTTGTGTGTCTGCTGTGGATGGCGTGTGGGCAGGACAGAGTTCATCCCAGGCAGCGGAAATCGCTCCAGCCACGTCCTCTAAAATTAAAGGGGAACAGAGGAGATCCCCCCTCCCCCTGGCATGAGTGAGAGGCTTCATATCTAGGTTACAAGGTCAGGTCTGTGTGGGCGCAGTAATGTTGCCCTACTCTGGGGGCAAGGAGAATGGGACTGTGGGGAATTGAGAACTCCAGTGAGTTCTCGTGTGGTCTCATGAAGATCGCTGCAAGGTCTGACGGAACCAAAGCCCACCACTGCAACGGGGAAGTGGTCCGGGTTTAGACACAAAAGCCGTGTGAATTCTTAGAAACACAACGCACGGCTCTGCCCGCGATCTGAGAGTTCCCAACAATTCCAGGGACGATGACCGATATTTAATGAGCACTGGCCATTAATGCGCCATCATCCCTGTTTTAAGGTGGGAAAACTGAGGCCCAGAGGTGAACACGGTTTATTCTAGAGCTGATGTCCTCCCATCACCTCATACTCCCACATCATTTTTTTTTTTTTTTAAGCTCTAGGCCCAACGTGGGGCTTGAACTCATGACTCAGAGATCAAGAGGCACGTGTTCTAGGGCGCCTGGGTGGCTCAGTCGTTAAGCGTCTGCCTTCGGCTCAGGTCATGATCCCGGGGTCCTGGGATCGAGCCCCGCATCAGGCTCCCTGCTCAGCGGGAAGCCTGCTTCTCCCTCTCCCACTCCCCCTGCTTGTGTTCCCTCTCTCGCTGTGTCTCTCTCTGTCAAATAAATAAATAAAATCTTAAAAAAAAAAAAAAGAGGCACATGTTCCACTGACTGGGCCAGCCAGGCACCCCACCCACATGGTTTTTTATTAAATAGCCTTTACTACGGGCCAAGTCCTGGGCTAATAAGGACCTCATCTACATTTAATTCCCACGGTAGCCCAATTCTACTTGGATTCTTCTGGACAAATCTGAGATGTCCTGACCTGTCCCGGGGAGAGAGTCAGGGACTTAACCTGAGATCACGAAGCAAAGCGAGGGCCAAGTCTGACTCCGCCCCCACCTCCCACAATGCTGGTGCCGGAGGGCTGGGCCCCGCACCCTGCCCATCCCCCCACTCACCTCCCGGCCGGTGAGGATGTGCCGGGCCAGTTTGACTTTGGCAAAGTTGCCTTTCCCAATGGTTCTCAGCAGGCGGTAGTTGCCCACGTGGGGCTGCTCCTCGGGACAGGAGGCGATGGAGTTTCGGCAGCGGGCACCCAGGGAGCGACTGGACCAGGACGGTCCCTTGTCCGAGGAGCGGCCACTGCCCAAGGTGCCATGCTGGACGGGGGGACGGAGCGTGAGCGGTGGGCAGTGCCCATCTGATCCCGCCTTCGGTGGCTCCCGTGGGCTGGGGCGGTTGGCTCCAGCCACGGCCACTGGCCCCTTCGTGGTCCTTCTCGAACGCGGGCCAGAGAGAAGCACACTGCCTTTGGGGGTCCCCATCTCTTGCTACAAGAAGACGCCTCCAAGAACAAAAACGCTGGGGTCCCCCAACTCTGCAGCATCTGGGGTCCCAGACATCAGGCTCCTCTCCCCACCCCCCAAATCCCGACATTCAGGCTACCCCCAACTTCCTTTTCCAGGTGCTGGGACCACGGTATTTTACTCTAAACACTGTGGTCCTCAATCCCAATCTGTGTCCTCGATCTGGGTTCAACTCCACCCCAGGTCTCTCTCGCTGCTCTCGACTTCCCGGGTCACCCATCACTTCCCCATCCGCCAGCCCCCCGCCCCCCGATTCTACTCTGAACCCCAAGAGCAGCATTTTATTCCCAGCTTACTGCCCCTAACATTTTCTCCCAATTCTTCTTGCCCCAAATTCGACTCCAAACACTATAACCAACACTCTTTCATTCTGCCCTGATCTTCCAGCCCCACACGGTTACCTTCCTCCCGTGGAAACACTGTTGCCTCCCCCTCATGGCCCCCCCACCGCCCTGGGAACCGCTGTCTCCCACACCCGCGCTCCCATCTGTCCCCGACGTTCTGTTCCTGCTGTCCTGTCCCTCCTGGGCCTCTCCCCCGCAGGTCACTGCCTGCTCCTGATTGTGAGCCCCAGGGACTGTGCCTCCCTTTCAGCGCTGGGGCCCAGGGTGCAGGCTGCGGAGGGAGCCAGAGGCCCCAGCAGAGGCGGCTCTGCTCAGACCCTGCGCTGCCCTCCCTGCTTCCTGGGGCGGGGGTGGGAAGCGCGGGGACAAAGGTTGCTGAGGAGGAGAAAGGCCAGGTAGGCAACAGGGAATCCGCATGGCTACTGTCTGATTCGGTCATCATCCCCGTCTTAAGGTGGGGAAACTGAGGCCCAGAGCAGGACAGAGTTTAGCCCAGAGTTGCTGACCCTCACCATCACCTTATCACGCTGACTCACACTCCTACATGTTTTTATTACGCTGCTTTTACTACGGGGCCAAGGCTCGGGCTAGTAAGCACCTCATCTCCATTTAATTCCCACGGGAGCCCATTGAGGGCGGAACCTACATCCTCACACTCCAGAGGAGAAACTGAGGCTTGGAGAGAGAAGGTACCATGTCAAGGTCACACAGTTCCCCCACAAGGCGCAGAAGGACCACCGCCGCCGCTGTGGCCCTAACCACATGCCCGCTGCCCACTGTGCCCTCACCCGGGGCCTCCCGCCTGGGTCCAGTTACCACCCACACTCTCCAGACAGGGACCCCCAAGGCTGAGGCAGGGTGAGCACCTTGGCCAAGGTCAGGGATTCGATCCCGGGCCCGGTGGCTCCTGAGTACTGAGCTCTTACCCACATCCTACTGAGCGGCTCACAACCCCAGGTCTCCGCCCAGGGGAAGGAGGGCAGGCAGGGAGGTGGAGATCCTGGCTGATAAGGCCCTGATCCCCACCGAGATAAGGTCTTGGAGAAGAATCCCCATCAGGTGGCACCAGGGGAGCCAAACTGGGGGTGGGCTGGCACCCCACTGAAAGCAGCATGCTTGAGGGACCCCTGCAAGGGGCGGCTGGGGCAGTGGGTGACAGAGCCCCCAGGGGCCGGGGGCGGGAGCTAAAATTGGCCCACACCACCAACTGGCCCGGCTCTCTCCCTCCCGCCCGGCTGGAGCCCCAACACAGGGCCTGTTGCTAGGGAACCTCCAGAGAGTTCGGCGGTGGGGGGGGCTGGAACTTGGGGTGGGGGAGCATGACCCCACATGGCTGTTGTCATGGTAACCGGGTGGCAGGGGAAGAGCCTGAGACCTCCAGTTCCAGAGGGAGAGGTGAGCCCCAGGCAGGACAGACAAGCAGGACTTACACACTAGTTGGGAGGACGGGAGACAAGAGGAGAGAAGGGGACTGGCCCTCCTCAAATGCCCACCAGGCACAAGTCTGGACCACGAAAGAGGAGGAAGTGCTCGATGAGCCCCATTTTACAGATGAGGACACCGAGGCTCACGGCAGTGACGTCACTTGCCTGAGGTCACACAGCTAGGGAGGGACAGAAACTAGATTTGAAGTGCATCTTACTCACATCCTCTCCTTGGCTCCCTAAAACATCCCTAACAGGGAGGTGCTATCATCAACCCTATTTCGAGATAAACTGAGGCTCGGAGCAGGGAGAGGACCCGTGAGCTCCTGCAACCACCCGATGACAGCCCCCAGGTGGAGAACGCATGGCCCATCTGACTCATATTGTGACTATTCACGATAGCAGCGGACAAGTGCGGAGTGCGTCCTATGTACCAGGCTTCCCCCGTGTCATCTCGAGTCATCCTCTGAGGGACTCAAGTGATCATCCCCACTTTCCAGAGCAGGAAACTGAGGCACAGAAAGGAAGAACGAGTAGTCTGAGGGCACAGCGCCAACCGGCTGGCAGAGAGAGCCAGCATTTGAACCCGGGCCCGTGGGCTCCCTGGCACTTCCTGAGGGACTTGGGGGAGGGATGGGGATCTCACCAGAGACTCCAAATCAGAGTCTGGCCTATCGTAGGTGGGCTGCAGCGGCGGCAGCGGCGGCGGGGGGGGGGGTGCTCTCTATGAGGCAGGGTCTTGCAGGATGAAGGGACGGAGATCAGTCTCTCTGGTGGGGGATCTGGAGTGAGGGTGGCTGGGTGGGGGTGCAGGGACCTAGCAGAGGCCTAGGGGAAAAGGGACAAAGACCCCAGCTGGGGGTGGTGGGAGGCCCTTTGGAAGGGCTGAGAGTAATCAGATGGGAGATGGGAAGGGGGGGTCTCCCAGGACTGTTCTGGGCTGTGGTATAGGGACAGAGGACCTGGGAATAATGGGAAGGATTAAAGCCATGGGGCAGTGGAACTCAGAAGAGCCAAGGAAACTCCTAGAAGTTAAAGGAGGGGGTTTCTAGGAGTTTCTAGTCTTTGGAAGCAGAGAAAGGTCCAGGAGCATGCAAGTCCTGGAGAAGGGGCTTGCTGGGCAAGGAGCAACCCAGAAGAAGAAAGCCTGAGCCTTGTGGATGTCAAAAGGGCCTAGAAACTTGGGGAGGAGGTTTCCAGCAGACAGACCCCAAGAGAAGGCTTACAGCCAGGGCAAGACCCCAGGCTTCGAGTCCGGGAGTCTTCTGGAAGGAGGATCTGGGGCCTAGCCTTGTGAGTGGGGAGAGGCCTCCGAAGCTGAGGAGGGGGTTTCCCTGGGAGGCCAGACTCCCAGGAAGGAAGAGGGAGGCCCTGGGGCAGAAGGGATGGGGACCTGGAGATTAGGGGAAGAGGTGGTGTCCTGGGAGGAAGCTCCTGGCCTAGGAGGGGATCAAGGGGTTGGGGGCTTGGGGAGGGGGCTTGCCTGAAGCTGAGAAGTTGATACAGGGAGGATGAGGCCTGGAGTCAGACTAGTTCAGGGCCTAGAAATCCCAGACTAGGCTAGGGGCCTGGAAGTTGGAGGCCAAGACCAGAGACGGTCTGGGGGGTACTGGGAGGGGGGGACCCAGAGTACTGGGAATCCAGGGACAGGGCTGCTTGGAAGATAGGGGCCAGGCCTGGGAGTGGAGAGACCTTGAACAAGCTAGAAAGGGCCCTGGGCCCAGGAAAAGGTGGAAACCGGCTTCCTGTGAGGGGGTGCCCACAGGATCTGGGAGGATCCAGAGGGGCGGAGGGCTGAGAATGAGAAGAGGGGGGTTCCTGGGGAGCCCGGCACCCACATCCAGATGGGGAAGGCCGGAGCCAGAGGCAGGACTGGGCCAGGCCTTCCTGGGAGAGGGCCAGGGCCGGGCCTTGGGGTCAGGAGCCCTGCAAATCCGGGAGGGGGCGAGTTATCGGATGCGGGCGGCCAGGAGGGGAAGGGGCTTAAGAACACGCCGGAGAAGGGAGGGGCTCCTGGAAGGCAGAGGAGGGGGCTTCCTGGAGGGAAGAGACCCGAGCGGAAGCGGTCTGCAGAGGGACAAGAGGGGGGTCCCGAGAGAGGGGCGCCCCCAGGGGTCGGGCTGAGCTGGAGTGGGGGAGGGTCGAGAGGCCTGGAAGTCCGGGCGGGGGTCGGGAGGTGGCAAGCTGGGCCGGGCCCGGGGAATGCAGGTAGGGGCTCGCGCGGCGAGGGGCACACCAGGACGAGGGGTTCGGCGGCTGAACCCGACCGGCGCTCCCCAAGGGGCCGGGCCCCACTCACCGTGTCCGAGTTCCGATCGTTGCCCGGGGCCAGCGCCGTCCGCGAAGACATTTTCTCCGGATCCCGGGGGACTGGGCGGCCGGGTGGGGGGGGCGGGGGTCCCGGGGTCCCCTCTCTTCCCCTCCCCCCCCGCTGGCCTGGGGACGCGAGCTCAAAAGCTGGGCGCCGTGGACACCCGGGTTCGCGCCGCGGGAGAGGGGGGCAGGGCGGGGAAGGGAAGGGGACGCCGAGGGTCCTAGTGGCCCCGTGCAGTGGGGGCCCGGGGCGCCATGGGGGCGGCGGGCAGGCGGGCGGGCGGGGGCCGGGGAGGGGGCGCGGAGCCGGCCCGGGCGGCGGCGGAGGGAGGCGGTGGAGGGGGTGGGGGGGGGGGGGGGGGCCGCCGAGACCCCGCCCTCTGCCGCCGGCCCTTAAAGGCGCAGGCCCGGGCTAGCCGGGGGCTCTGGGGGCGGAGGCAGGTCGGGGCGCGTCGGTAGGGAGCGTGTTCTCACAGGAGTGTAGAGACTCACCGGAAGAGAAGGGGAGAAACGCCGGGGCAGAGCGCCAGAGACGCAGGGAAAGATACTGAGAGACGCAGAGATAGGGAGAGACAAAGAGACACAAGGGGAGAGGGACAGAGGTGGGGAGAAACCCAGACACACAAAGATGTAAAGGGAGCCGAAAGATCGGAGCGACAATAAGAGAAAGAAAGAAAGGGAGAAAACACAGGGAAAGAGACACACACAAAGAGACAGAGATTCAGAGAGAACAGAGACACAGAGAGCGACAAAGCCTGAGAGACCCACACACGGACACGGAGGGAGAGGCAAAAAGAGACAAAGAGAGACAGAGACTCAGAGACCTGTGAGGAGAATGGAGACAGCGACAGAGGCGGAGAAGCCCCCAGGGACGAGAACCAGGCAGACGGCGCTGTCCACATTCTCCCTCCCAGCCACCCTCTCTCCGGTCGAGGGGCCCAGGAAGTTCTTGGGAGCGTAGGGCTAAGGGTGCTGGGGGCAGAGTGTGCTAGGCAGAGCCACTGCCAAAGCCGGACCACCATCTCTAGCCAGGTTGCCTCCCATCTCCCAGAAAACTCCAGAGCCCAAGGTCGTGGCTACCGGTTCCTCTCCTGTGCACCCCAGCTGGGATCTGAGGACTCTCCCTATAGCTCTGTGACTCAGGGGGGACCTCAGTTTCCCAACCTATAAAGTGAGGGGAAGGATAGACATGTTGCCTTCCTGGCAGGGCTGAAGCAGGTGTTAAAGAGCCCTGTGTAAGTATTCACCTGCAGGGTGCAGCTGCTGTCGGGATGGGCAAATCGAAACCAGAGAGGCAAGGGCTCCACTGAGGTCATCCAGTACTGCGGGGACCACCCATGCCCTCTAGACCAGGGTGGGATGAAAGAAAGAGGGGCATTGCATAGCCCGCCCTGGCCCCAGAATCCCACAGCCCTTGGAGGGATGGGGTCCATGCCCTGCCCCCTGTCTGACTGATCATCTTCTCGAGCCTCAGTTTCCCTTTCTAAAATAGGGGTGCGATGCCAACAGCGGTGTGTTGGAGTCAGCCCGAGTGAGCTGACTGTTAAAGTCGCAGGAATTTTGGAACTGGTTGTTAAACAGCCATTATAAAAAATTGAATTATGCAAACATGTAATTAAATAAGTTATACTGAAAACAAAGGTAATAAATACTCATCACAACCCAATTATTTTACTGCATTTTACTATTATCTGTGATCCTGAGGTTATTTACATCTATTGCACGTTCATAGAGATACAACTGTATAACGTGCTACTGCGCATCTCTTCCCCGCAAAACTCTTTCAGTGACATCACTGTAGCTTGACATCACTGAATTCAAGCTTGAATTAGTCATGGTGGGAATATTTACACCATGGAAATTGGCACACGCCACAAATCAAAGCTCCCTGCCCCCAACTCCCCAGAGAGCTGGTTGTGAAACATTTATCAGCACATCACTGGTTGATACTATCAGCTACATAGACTCACAGAGGCTTCCTTTGTGTCAGGCTCTGAGCCCTTTATCCTTTCTGCCACCCTGTGAGGTTGGACCATCATTATCAGCCCCACTTACACATGAGGAAGCAGAGAGCCTAAGAATTAAAAAAAAAAAAAAAAAAAAAAAAATCACAGGCTGAAGGTCACATGGCTGGTGAGCAGCAGGACTGAGATTTGAAACAAAGTGCCTCCAAACTCTGGAACTTGGGCTCTTAACCACTATGGCTTCCTGTCCCTGAAAAATCAGTCTGCAGTAAAGTAATGAGACTATATACGTAAAAGCTCCGCGTGTGAACAGATTAGAGCTTTATAAGTGGATGACATTACTGTTGTTACTCAGCAGATGGGGCCCAAGGAGTCCCGGGGATGGTGGGATGCAGAGAGGGAGGAGTTCAGGCCGGAGTTCTGGAAGGTTTGAGATCCCAAGGGCTCTGCAGGGTGAGGGCTGGGGTCTTGGGGATGGGTTGGGGGAGCTGAGTCACTCCTTTCCAGGCTTAGCAGGCAGAGCTGCAGTTCTCCCAGGCACCACGAAGGGGCAGCAGATCCCCTCCCTCCACACACCTGCCCACCACACCTCAGGCCCCACCCCGGCTCCCCTAACCCCAGCAGTGGCCCCACCCCACTTCCCAGACGAGGGCACAGAGGCTAAATGAGGGGGGAAGCTACAAAATGCTGAACCTTAAAAATGATGAGCCTGCTTCTCCCTCTGCTTGCTGCTCCCCCAGCTTGGGCTCTCTCTCTGACAAATAAACAAATAAAATCCTAAAAAAAAAAAAAAAAAGAGCTCTCTCTGCCCCTCCCCCCTAAAAAAGGGTGAATTTTTATGGCATGTGAATTATATCTCAATAAAAAATTAAATTTAAAAAAAGAGGAGGAGATCTGACAGCTGTCCCCGCCCACAACAGGCCGGCTGGTTCCAGCCAGGGCTACTCACCGTCTTCTGATTACTTCGATCCACACTGACCTGCTGAGGACAAAGCCTCCCCCTCCCCTCTTGGCCACTCAAGCAGCTCCTTTCCCAGGGCCCATTGTCTGGAAAACCCAGTCCTTGATCTGAAGCCTTCAGACCTTGGAATCTTAACCCCTGACCCACTTCTCCCAGGCTGAGCATCTACAGAGCCCTTCCTGGGGCCGGGGACAGAAGCAGTGATCCCTGAATCCAGCCCTGACCCTAATCCCACACCAACCCCAACTTTGCCTAGGCACGTGATCTCTTGTCCCAGGCCTAACACCTGGGACGCTGTGCCTGACCTCCCTAAAGACATCCTAAACCTAAAACCTTAAAAGTAACTCTAAGGGGCGCCTGGGTGGCTCAG
>NC_058418.1:9895858-9904033 GCF_002201575.2 Neomonachus schauinslandi
AACCTAAAACCTTAAAAGTAACTCTAAGGGGCGCCTGGGTGGCTCAGTTGGTTAAGCGACTGCCTTGGGCTCAGGTCATGATCCCGGAGTCCTGGGATCCAGCCCCACATCGGGCTCCCTGCTCAGTGGGGAACCGGCTTCTCCCTCTTACCCTCTCCCCTCTCATGCTGTTTCTCTCTCTCTCTCTCTCAAATAAATAAATAAATAAAATCTGAAAAAAAAAAAGTAACCCTAATCCTGCATCTAACCCCACCCAATCCCCAACCCATTCCCAGCCCCCACTGCACCTGCTACACGCATCCCCAACTTCCAATCCTTAGCTCTAATCTATCCCCATGTGTGCACTCGGTTAATAAATCTCTAGTGAGCACCTATTATGTGCCAGGCACATATCTAGGGATATAAAGATGAACAGGTAAACAAAATCTGCTTTGAATTCACATTCCAATGGGAGAGTCAGAAACTCTACAAGGGAGGGACACCTGGGTGGCTCAGTCAGTTAAGCGTCTGCCTTCAGCTCAGGTCATGATCTCAGGGCCCTGGCATCAAGCCCTGCTCAGCGAGGAGCCTGCCTCTCCCCCTGCTTGTGTTCTCTCTCTCTCTGACAAATAAATAAATAAATAAATAAATAAATAAATAAATAAATAAATTCATTCATTCTTAAAAAAAGAAAAAGAACTCTACAAGGGAGACAGAAAGCTTATCATTCAAATTGAGGAAGGTGATATAAAGGAACTGACCAATCAGGGCCAGTCCCTGGGAGAGAGAAGGGTTGGGGGGGTGTGGTGTGTGGAGAAGAGCTTCTGCTGCTCAGGGAATGTCTCCTTTGAGGAACAGATGCTGGAGCTGAGGCCAGGATAATGTCGAAGGAGGGAGCCATGCAGGGACCTGGGGACAGGGCCTCTTAGGCAGAGAGAACAATTCCAAAGCCATGCCCAGTGCCACCCCCTTTCGGCCTCTAATCCCAGCTTCTGGGCCAGCAGAACCTTCCTCCCTGTCTCTACTCCAGAGCGAGGACCCCGAAGGAGAGCTCTGGGCCCGTGTCCAGCATTGGTGTCTCCCCAGGGTGCCCAGGATGGTGTTGTCACCTTGGAAGGCGTGAAGAGCAGGCAGGAGGGGGGCCGATTCCGGGTGGGGATGAGGGTGGGGGCCGGGCTGTGGCCTTGTCCTTCCCAGCACAACCCCAGCTTGGCCTAAAAGGGCAGACAGATAAAGAGTCCTTCCCGCCCCTGGGCCCAGAGAGGGAGGGGTTTCCTGACAGGAAATTGACCTCCTCTAACCCCCCCCCCCCCAGTTCCAAGCTCTAAGCAGTTCTGACTGAAGTGTCCTCAGGGCAGGACAGTAGCCGCAGGGACAGAAGGACGGAGGCACTGACTACGTAGGAGGTGAGTGTGTTGGAGGAGGGGGCAGGACCCGCATGCCCGCAGCCCGGGGCTCCCCCTGGATCTGGGCTGGACCAGAGGTGGTGAGAACACATGCCCTGAAGCCAGGAGAGGCAGGAGGCAAAGAGAGAATGTGGGGTCTGACCTTAGGAGGGTGCCAGCGAGAGGGTAGGAGGAACTGGGAGCAGGAGGAGGGCGCAGGGAAGAATTTGGGGGCCCTGGGGATCCAGAGAAGCTTCGAAGAAGCAGGGAGAGTTTGGACCATCAAGGGAGACGAGACCCGAGCCATGGCTGGGTCTGATGCCCTCTGAGTTCAGGTGGAAAGACCGGCCAGAGAGGGATGGGTGCTTTGCTCCATCCCCAAGAGATGGGGGCTTGGAGATGGGAGAGAAGACAGGGCTGGGATGGAGAAGGAGCAGGAGATGGGGTTCAGAAGGAAGGTGTGCGTGAACTTGAAACAGGCTGGGCTGGTGACAGCATTGTTTGGGGGCAAGGTCTGGGTGGGGGTTGTGTGGTTGGGGTCCAGTGTGGACACAATGTGTGAGGGCTGTTCTCTGATACAGACTTGGGGACTTCTGCAAACGGGTCAAGCTGCCCGCGGAGGGTTTAGGGCTTTGGGGGAAAAGGCTGGCAGCATGGAGGAGGAGGGGGGAGGGGAGGGGGAGGAGCCGGAGCCCAGAGAGGGAAGCTGGTGGCCAAGACATCCTGTGGGAGGTCGGGAGGCTGGGGGCTTGAGGGATGCCTCGGAAGTGAGTCAGGGGCTGGGCACTGGGAGGCAGATGAGGGGGCTGGAGGGGGCAGGATGTTGGAGCCAGTTTGCAGAGGCGGGTGTTGGAGCCAGGAAGGGGAAAGACGAGGGGGCCGCTTTTCAGAAGATGTTGCAGTGGGCTCTGAGGATGTTGGAAATGGTTTGGGGGTATGGGATCCAGTTTAGGAATGGATGTGGGAGCCAGTGGGGGAGTGGCAAGTCCAGTTTGGGTAATGTTGACTTCTGTTAGAGGGAAGTGGGAGCCCCCTGTTTTGCGGGGGAGGTGGGGTTTTGGGGGGATGATGGAGGCAGTTCCGGGGGACAGTGAAGCCATTTGGGGGATGAAGCACAGAGAAGCCTATTTGGAAAACGAAAGACAGAAATCGGCGTGTGGCGTGTGTGTGTGTGTGTATGTGTGTATGGGGGGGTAGTATCGATTCCCCACAGCCGTGGGGGCTCCAGGCAAGGGTTGGCATGGTGACTGCCTCCCTGGGGGACAGCAGACCATGGAGACTGGAGAGAAGCTTGAGGGACAACAGCTGAGGTCTAGAGGCTGAAGTCAGGGAGGAAAGAAGGGGGTCACCACCACGAAAGGAGATGCCCTCGCTCACAGCCCAGCCAACTCAGGGCCCTTTGAGCATCCTTCCAGATGATCCATGCAACCCCCCGACCCTGACCCCCGACGCCTGCCCAATCCCGACCCTGTCCCTCACCTGCTCAGAACTCGTCCCAGTTCAAAACAACCTATGTGGCCAGCAGTAGGAGAACGTGTGAACGGCTGACAGCCGATCCAGGTTTGCCCCACAGCCCTACGGTGGAATAGTACGCAACAATTAAGAGAAATCAGCTAGAGCCACAGAGCGAGGCGTGGCTACATCTCACTTGTATGTGAGCCAAAAAACAGCCATCGGACAGCAAGTTGCCGGATACGCATAGTATGATAGCATTTACAGAGAGCTTGAAACCACGTGAAACAATGCATTATTTCTGGCTGCAAGTCTGCGGAGGCATAGAGTAAAAAGTCGGCTTGGATGGGGGACACACATCCCGGATCTGCTTTCCTTGGGG
The DNA here is from genome assembly GCF_002201575.2 of Neomonachus schauinslandi. Classification (NCBI taxonomy): domain Eukaryota; kingdom Metazoa; phylum Chordata; class Mammalia; order Carnivora; family Phocidae; genus Neomonachus; species Neomonachus schauinslandi. Next base: position 9,899,057 of record NC_058418.1, read on the forward strand.
GAGGGCTAGAGTACGCAGGGTCAGGAGGAGAGTCGGGGGGCTTCGGTGCATCTGTAAGGCTTGATTCTTAAAAAAAAAAATAAAGTCAACCTGAACCAAATAGAGCGAATGTTTGCATTAGATGCTGCTAGGATTGGAGGCACAGGGGGTGTTTGTTTTCTAATTTTTTCTGAATTTCTGAATGTTTGAACTATTTCATCATTTTAAAAAGCGCCCTTCCGTGGCTCCCCAGTGTCCTCGGGAAAAAGCCCAAGTCCCTCCTCATGGCCCTTTGAGGCCTTGCATGTCCTGCTCTTTACTGACCTCTCCAGCTTGACTCCTCCTCACCCCCAAGGAATGAGGTCCTTCCCTCCTTCCTTTGTTTCCTGTTTAGCACCCATTCATTTCTTGTGCGCCTGCCCTGGGAGATGGGGACACAGCGGTGACTGAGACAGCCTGACCCTGACCTCTCGGGGCTTCACAGTCCAGTGGGGGACACAGACTCATCCCCAGACAGTGACAACTCAGGGTAGGCAGGGCTGGGATGGGGTAAATCCCGACAGGGGCGACTTGACTCAGCCCGGGCATCAGGGAGGGCTTCCTGGAGGAGGGGGCTTTGGGGCTGAGTCCTAAAGCATGAATGGAGCGGGGAGAACAGATTTCCCTGTAGAAGGATCAACACAAATGCTGGCACCCAGGAGCCTGGAGCAAGGAGGAGGAGAATGTGGAATAGCACTGGTGAGGAGCATAGCTGGCCCATGAGGGCAGCTGAATTTTGTCCCAAGGGCACTGGGGAGCCATGCAAGGTTAAGAGAAGGAGAGGGAGCTGGTTTGTGCTTTAACGAGGTCTTCAAAGGTGGGCTGGGGGGCGGGGGCAAGACAAGAGCCTAGAGACCAGGGAGGAAGTGGAGAAGCCAGAGGGGGCTTGGACTGGGGCAGGGGGCCATGGAGAGGGAGGAGATGAGCAGAACTTGGGAGATTTCAAGCCCCAAGAGGGCAAGAACTGGGTCTACCTTGGCCACCACTGTGTCCCCAGTGCCTTCACCGGGCAAATACCTAGTAAGGTTTTTTTTTTAGGGGGGGCAGGGGGAGGGTAGTAAAATATATAAAACATAAAATTCACCATAGGAAGCACTTTAAAGCGTAGAATTCAGCCGCATCTGGTGCATTCACAGTGTTGTCAACCATCACCACTATGTACCTGCAGAACATTTTCATTTCCCAAAAGGAAACCCAGACCCATTAAGCAGTCACTCCCCAGCCCCCCTCTCCCAGCCCCTGGCCACCGCTCATCTCCTTTCTGTCTCTATGGATTTGCCTGTTCTGGACATTTCCCAGGAAGGTTTTGCTCAAGGAATGAACAGGGTGGGGTAGAGGGGACAGGTGTGCTGGCCGGACAGGGGAGACGAGGCGGGTGCCTATGTGTGGGATGGGCTGTCTGGGTAGACGGTGGGGCCTGAGTCCCTGTGCAGCTCTGCCCTTCATGGGCTGTGCCAGCTTGGCAAGGACGCTTCCCCTCTCTGAGCCTGTTTCCTCATGGAGTAGGAGGGCCCACAAAGATGATGAACCCTCCAGGCAGGAGTAAGGCAGGGAAAGGGTCTGAATGCCAATGCTCGGGGCGGGGCGGGGCGGGGGAAGAACTCCAGCCCCGGAATCAACAGGCCTGGGTCCGAACGCTGGCTTCATCCCTGAATCACTGTGGGACCTTGGGCATCATCTGCAAAATGGGCATAATAACAGGACTAACCTCATGGGATTGGCGGGTGCTCAGACCGGGGCCTGGCAGGGGGCATTGTCGTCAGTCATCAACACCAGTACCGTCATCAATCCCATTAATCGTCCATTATGTTTTCCCCAGGTCCCCGCCTGTCAAAATGCCCATCCTGAAGAATCTAGGGGTGGCAGACTCCAAGGTGCCCCGGGCGGGGACCCTGCCCCTGAGGTCCTCTCGGAACCCCTTTGAGGAAGTTCCAGGATTGGAAGAAGAGGAGGTTGGGGAGCTGGGGACCCTGCCCAACGGAACATCTTGTCGCCGCCGGGCCACCCTGGAGAAGCTGGCTGGCCTGGCCCCCTTCCGGTTGGCCTGGCCCCCTGGCCGGCGGGCAGGCAGCCCAGGAGATGGGCAGCCCCGCTCTTTCCTGGGCCGCGTGCTGACACCGGGGATTCGCAGGAGCTCGGCAGATTTTGGCCTCCTGGCCAGGCTTCAGGGGACCCGAGCCCAGGGCGACGAGGAGGCGGCTGGGGAGGCTGCCCGGAGACTGGCCTTCCTGAGACTGGGACGCGGGCCCAAGCCCCGCCGGGCGTCACTGGCCGAGAGGGTGGTGCCCGCAGGCGAGGCGGCTCCTGAGCCCCCGCCCAAGGTCCCCGAGCCCCCAAAGGTGAAGGAGCCTCTGTCAGGTGAGTCGGGCGCCCCTCCCCACACCTGACCTCCACCTGTGATCCCACCTCCGTTCCCTTCTCCAATTTCTGTCTGCCCACCTCCATGTAGGACACCAGTCCGCCCCCCTGCAGTCCTAATCTCCATCACCAAGCCCAGGCTCTAGCTCCCTCTCCACACCTACCCCCAATCCATCCCACTCTCCATGCACCACCGGCTTCAGTCTCACCCCCATGTCCTGTGATAAGTGAATCACCAACTTTGGTCCCATCCCCTCCCAATCCCTTCCCTACCCCCAATTTCAACCCTCCTTCCCTCCCTCCCTTCAAATCTAACCTCCAACCCATCTCCTTTCAAAGTCTCCACATCCAACCTTGACCTTCTGCCTCTCCCTAACCTCCATACCCCACCCCCTTCCCATCCCCAGCCCCAACCCTGGCCCCAGACCACAACGCCCACCTCAACCTCCTCCTTCACCCCTAATCTCTTCTCCTTTTCCCTCCCATTCAGAACCCCAACCCTAACTCCATCCCAGTCCCAAACCCCCAGCCTCCACCTTTAACTTCATCCCTACCTCAACTCACGTCCAAGCTTCATCTCAAACTCACTGCCATGCCCAGCGCCTACCTTCCACCTGCATCTGCCAGCTATGTCCCCCACGGCCTGTGTCCAGTTCCTGGGGCCCCCATAGTCATCGAGTCCCACATACTAGGTGGCTTAAGCTATTGAAGTCTATTCTCTCAGTTCGGGAGGCTGGAAGTCTGAAATCAAGGTGTCAGCAGGGCCACATATCCTCGGAACTCAGAGTGGAATCCTTCCTCACCTCTCCCTGCACCTGATGCTTTGCCAGTCAACCTGGGAGTTTCCTGGCTCTCGGCCACCTCACTTCTGTTCCTTTGTCTCCACACGGCCTTCTCGCTGTGATATCACATCATCTTCCCCCTGTGACGTCCCATCATCTTCCCTCTGTGTGTGTCTGTCTCTGTGTCCAAATCTCCCCTTTGTATCCGAACACCAGTCATACTGGATTGGAGCCCACCCTAGGACCTCATTTTAACTTGATTACCTCTGTAAAGAACCCGTCTCCAGATAAGGTCCCCATTCTGAGCCACAGGGGGGTTAGGACTTTACACATCTTTTTTCTTGGTGGGGGGGGGCAATTCAACTCAAGACACCATTCTCAACCCCAAACTACCCCAAGCCCCAGTGTCTTCTTCAATGTCTTTTTGGTTTCCACCCCATATGTATTCCAACCCCATCAGCCATCTCCACCTTGGGACTCACCCATGTGCTTATCCCCAAGTCATCCCTTTGTCCAAACACCATCTTTAACCATCACTGTGCCCAACTACGCCAGGATAACCACCCACCCACCCACCGGGCCCGTGCTGTCCCACCTACAGCTGCAACCGGGTCCCCAATTTAGTCTCCCGCCCAACCCCCAACACCGGCCCATCTCAGCACCCACCTTCAACCCCAACCCCAAGCTAGCCTCCCCCTTCATTCTTAATCCCATCTCTACCCCCACCCGGAGTCCCCGTCCAAATCCCCCATTCCCAACCTCCACCCACGTTCCTGGCCCCAACTCATGTCCAGATTTCATCTTCAAACTCACATCCATCCCCACCTTCATTCACCCCCATCCTCACTCCTAGCCGCCCCCACCCCCCACACACACCAAGGCGTGCTGCCTCAGCACTGGGGACCTCAGGAGAGCCCTTTCTGTGTATCCTCTACATCCTGGCCAGAGGCTATTTCAGCCCCGGCTCCCTGGGGACTGGGAGGGCACTTCAAGGAGGTGAGGAGGGGGTGACTGGAGCCCCCGCCTTCTGGAAACGGATGGGCAGAAATAGCGCTGGCCAGGAAACAGTTTCTCTGCCAGGGAGGAAGTGGAGGGGGGTGGAGGTGTCGGGGTAACCCTGGGCCACCAGGACCCTCCCTTTGCCTTCACTCAGAGGCCTCCCAACCCCATGGGGCTGGCGCTCCGGGGGGGTCTGAACTCAGAGTCTCAGATCACCCCCACAGCTATCCCACCCCCAGAAGACCCCGTCTCTGGTCTTGCTAACCTCTCCCCACCTCCAAGCCTCCACTCTGCCCTCTGATCTACTCTGCCCTCCAAGCCTTCTCTCCACCCTCTCCCCCTACCTGGCTCAGACTCGCCTTCCCCCAGCCCTCCCATTGCCCAGATCCCTTTCTCTAGCTCTGATGCCCTTTTCTTGTCCTCGCCCCTCAAATATCCTGACCCCTTCCCATATCATAACCCACTTCCCAATACCCTCTGCCATCCCTTGCCCCCTGCCCCTCTCCCTTCTGCCTCAACTCCTAACCCCCACTTCCCCTGATTTCTCCCCATCCTCCTCCCCCTCCCATCCTCTTCCTAGTCTCGTGAGGATGCTCTGGTCCTTTGACCTAGTTCCCTTATCCAGACACCTATCCCATTGCCCACCCCCCTCTGCCCGTCCCTAACCCTCTCCTGTCCCCTCCCCCAGGCCCTGGCCCTCTCCCTCACCTCCTCAGCGTCCCCTCTCTCCCCGCTCCTCCCCTCCTCCTACCCCTCTCGGGTCTTCCTGGCCCCCCTCTCCTCATCCTCCACCCCTGGGTACCCCTCTTCCTCCCTCCCC
>NC_058418.1:9904433-9959356 GCF_002201575.2 Neomonachus schauinslandi
CACACGCCCCCCCAGCCCTGGCCTCTTCAGTTGCAACAGCTGGCTCTTCAATCCTAGAATCTTAAAGCCGTTGGCCCTCCCGGTCCTCGGAGCCGGTGATATTGACAATCGAGCCTCTGAGCGCTGTCCACCGCGCCCGTGCTAGAACCTTAGCGACGTCGGTCCTTCCAGTCCCCAAACCTCAGCACCTCCCAGTCTGAGAACCTTTGCCCCGCGGACCCTTCCAGTCCAAGGACCTCAGCATCATCCCCACTTCTGTCCTTGGACGTGTAGCCCCGCTCACCCTTCCTTGGCCTCGAATCGTGGCACTGGTGATCTTTACAGATCTAGAACCTTACACCCCTAGAACCTTAGCACCGTGGACCTTTCCGGTCCAAGAACCTCAGCACCATTCCACTCCTGCATCCTTAACCCATCCATCCTTCCAGTCCTTAGCACTCTGACATTTACAAGCCGAGCCTCTGAGCGCTAGCCACCCTTCTGCGCTAGAACCTTAGCGACATCAGTCCTTCCAGTTCTTTTTTTTTTTTTTAAAGATTTTATTTATTTATTTGACAGAGAGAATGAGAGAGAGAGCACATGAGAGGGGGGAGGGTCAGAGGGAGAAGCAGGCTCCCTGCCGAGCAGGGAGCCCGAAGCGGGACTCGATCCCGGGACTCCAGGATCATGACCTGAGCCGAGGGTAGTCGCTTAACCAACTGAGCCACCCAGGCGCCCGAGTCCTTCCAGTTCTAATACCTCAGCACCCCCAGCCCAAGGACCTCAGCGTCTCAACACTTCCACCCTCGGAATCATAGCACTGCTCACCCTTCCAGTACTAGAGTCTAAGCATTGTGGATCCTTCTTGTTCTAGAAGCCTTGCATTGTTATCTTTCCATTCTTAAAACCTTAGCACCAACATCCCCACAATCTTGGCATAGTTGACCCTCAGAATTCTAGAAATCCTCAACTGCTCTCTCTTCAGATCCTAGGGCATTAGCCCTGTTGATTCTTCCAATCTTAGAACTTGAGCACTGACACTTTCAATCCTAGAACCTTAGCACCAATGAGACTTCAAATCCTAAACCTTAGCTTCATTCCCTCTTTAGAGTCTAGAACTTTGATACTGTGGATCCTTGCAGCGTTAGGACTGTAACGCTCTTGGTCCCTTGAATTCTGCCACCTTAGCACTTAGAACCTCAGCACCATTGATGCTCCCAGTCCTAAAACCTTCACATGTCGAGACTTTGGATCCTAAAACATACCCATTCTTGTGGCCAGGGGATGGAATATGATTAACCGTGACTCGGTCACCTACGCACTCTGGGGAAAGGGAACTGGCCACACCCAAACTACATGTTGGCGAGCCAGTGGGGTGGGTGGTTCTTCAAACAAGATCATCCTGCTGTCACTAGAAGAATGGGAAAGCAACAGCCGGTGACATTGACTTCCTAGATCCCCTTTGGGAATATGTGTTAAGGACACTCTCACACCACCTATGAGAGATGAGGCAGGACAGGGAGTCTGGAAAGCTTCCTGGAATGGCGGGGCAGGAGTAGGAAGATGGTGCTTCTGGCTGAGAAGATGCCACGGGCAAAAGCTTGGGGTGCGTTTGGGTGGTGGTGGGGGGGGAATAGGGAGAGGGACGGTATCACCCAGGGCAGTGTGCAAGACTGTAGCATCGGGGAGTGAGAGCTAGACCCAGGAGGCCTCCAAGGCCAGGTAAGGTGGCAGGGACAAGGAGCGGAGGCGGGAGGGAGCTTCTGTCTGGTGAAGCTGATCATGGGAGAGATCTTGTGTGCCAGACCATCAAGCCTGGACTTGACCCCTGCAAGTCTTGCCCGGACACCATTCATCAGGGAGCTGACTCAGAGAGCTGGAGCCAGGGGAGCAACAATTCCAGAGACTTCCTTTGAGGGATGAGCAAAGCCGGCCCCTAGAGAGGAAGGGAGTGGCCCAGGGTCACAAACACCCTGGGTGTGGAGGGGTTCAGTTGCCCCAATCCCCCTCTCACAGACCTCCCTGTCTCTTGTCCCCCACTCACAGAGAGGTCCTAGGGCTGGTGGACCTGGTAGCCCTGGAGAATGGGGAGCTGGGGCCCCTTCTGTCTCCCGGCACCCTGCGGGGCTTGGAGGATGAATGTGTCACAGACGTTAAGGTACTGGGGGACTTGGGAGCAGAAGGGACTCTGCAGGGAGGGAGGGGTCGCACTGGGCTTGGGGGCCTCTCCTCTCCCCTTTTGGCTACTCCCATTTCCCTTTTCCCTTTGTGGACTTCTGAGTTCTGCCCCCAAGACACAGAAACGTAAACCCCTACCGATCACTTCTGCCTTAGGTTCAATGTTGTTACCCAAGCACCCAGCCAGGCATAGAGAGCATCAGTAAAGGTTCGATACATTCCGATACTTCAAACCCAAATCGTAGAGCAAGAGTCAGTCACAGAAACCCAGCTCACGGTCCCAAAGCCTTGTGGAAGGAAGGCATCACAGCAAGCCCTGGACACAAGCAGGACAGATGGTCAGCATGATTAATAACTGGCCAGGCATGGGCACCAGTCCGCAGGATGGTCCAGCCGCGAACACCCAGCCTGGCCCTGGGGCTGTTTCCCACCTGAATTCCAGTCCTGCCTCAGCCAGAGAAATCAGAATCTTTGTAACCTGAGAGCCTAGAATCTCAGACTCCAACCTAGATTCTCAGATTCATTGAAGGGAACATTGGGCCAGCGAATCAGAGATGCATAAACCTTATGATCCCAGACCCTTGGAATTCTGGAATCACAGAATCTGACTCTCTTGAGCAAATTGTTTTGCAGAACCTGGGGAGCAGAACCTTAGGACCATCGAATAATGAGAGAATAGACCCTCAAACTCTCTGGCTATCAGATGGAGGAAGCTTAAAACTCCAGACTCTTTTTTTTTTTTTAAGATTTTATTTATTTGAGAGAGAGTGAGCAAGAGTGAGAGAGAGCACGAATGGGGGGTAGGGCCAGAGGGAGAAGCAGGCTCTCCGCTGAGCAGGGAGCCCTATGCAGGGCTCAATCCTGGGACTCTGGGATCATGACCTGAGCTGAAGGCAGACGTTTAACCGACTGAGCCCCCCAGTAGCCCCAAAACTACAGACTCTTAATATCAAGCTCCAAATCATAGACCTAGGGATGCAAAGTGCTGGGGAGGTTTTCTGGTCCAGCCTCCCTCCTCAGCATGACCTTTACAAGCTCAGGAGTAGAACCAAGACCTGCTTGGGGCTAAGCTGTAGGGACCATGGAGGGGGGAGTAGAAAAGGAGGGAGAGGGTCCCAGGCGCCCCTGCCTCCCCCCACCTTCCCACTCCAGGCTCAGACACGCGCAGCCCTGCTTCGGGTGCTGCAGGAGAATGAGGAGCACTGGGGGAGCACGGAGGACCGGCCCAGCAGCCTGGCGCAGGATGTGTGTGAGGTAGGGGGTGGGGAAGTGGAAGGAGAATCAGCAGGAAGAGTTCCCCGGGTGGGAAAGCAGGACCTCCCCCCTCCTCACCCCTTCTCCTCTCCAGCTGCTGGAAGAACACACAGAGCGAGCACCCCGCATCAGCCAGGAGTTTGGGGAGCGGATGGCCCACTGCTGCCTGGCAGGGCTAGCAGAATTCCTTCAGAGGTATGGAGGGCTGGGGGCAGGGGGACAGGGCTGGGGGGGGGGAGAGGCATCAGTACCCAGGATCCAACAGAGAGAGGAGAGATGAAAGGGAACCAAGTAAGGATGGGCAGAGGCTCATCAGTGAGGATCACAGGCTTTGCGGGGCTGAGTGCCCAGCAAGAGGCCCTCCTCCAGCGGTACTCCATCTGTCACGCACCCTCCCTTTCTCCTGTCACCAGCTTCCAGCAGCGGGTGGAGCGATTCCATGAGCATCCAGGAGTGCGGGAGCTGCTACCTGACACCTACGTCAGCAGGACCATCTCCCTGGTCAATTGCGGGCCCCCGCTGAGGTGAGAGTGCCCAGTGTGTGTGTTGAGGGAGAGGGCCAGTGGCCGTGACAAGCTGAACTGGGGCGGGGATCCCAGAGCTGGCCCAGAGTGACAGGCACATGGGGCCTTAGAAGCATAAAACCCTGGGGAGTCCTGGAAAGGACCTTAGCATCACAGAGCCCTAGAATTACGGAGTGGAGTGATCAGAACATTGGAGTGTTCTAATTATAGGAACCTAGAAGCCAGACTCAAACACTCTAGGAATTACAGATGTTTTTTTGCCTTTTTATCTTACTCTCCTTTTTTTATTAACTTATTTTTCATGCATTTGAAAAATCGGGAATGCATTTACATGGTTCACAATTCGAGATACAATAGGGCATACAGTGGAAAGCCGCCCTCCTACACGCTCCCCACCTTCCTTATTGCTAAAGTCTGCCATATCTTTGCTGGGGCACTTGATATATTTACCCATAAATATGTGTAAATAAGTGTATACATGCATATGCATACTTCATGCATATGCATATTTGTGCACGTTCATATGCATATTTCATATGCACATTCCATATATATACACAAGTAAATGTATTTCACTGTGTGAATACATATTATTCCTTTTCCTTTAAAAAAAACCCCCACAAATGGTAGACTATTGAACACACTTTTGTGCCTTTCCCCTTAACAGCTTGGAGACCTTCCTGTTAGCACGTGGAGTTCCCACATTTCCTTTTAGATCTGAACTGTGTTCCACTGTTTGGATATACCATCACGTATTTACTGTCCCCAGTGAATGGAGAGTCGGCTCCACCCTTTGGCAGAGAAAAACCTGGCACACCTGTCAATTCCCACAAACGTGGGGACTCTGAAGGACACATGCCCGGAAGGGGGCTCGCTGGGATTTTGGGCAGAAAATGCCAAGTTGCCCTCAGACCACGTTAAGGTCCTTTCAGTGATGGAGGGTCATCATTAAGAGAAGTGGGAAAGGTAGGATTTTAGAATTAGAGATGTTTAGAATCACATTCCACAGAGCTTCCATATCCCCCTAGCCTCCCAGACACCCCCTGATATCGCTCAGCCCCCAGATTCTCCCCAGAGCCCCTGACTTCCTCCAGCTCCCCATCTGACCTGTCACCCCTGTGCTCACGAAATAGAGGCCATCTAAGGAGGAAGTTGAGCAGAATATTGGAGCTCCTTGACTTGTGGCTCCTCTGATCCCCACAGGGCTCTGGCAGAGCGCCTTGCCCGGGTGGGGCCCCCCGAAAGTGAGCCAGCCCGAGAAGCAGCTGCCAGCGCTCTGGACCGCGTGACCCGGCTCTGCCACCGAGTCCTGGCTGACCTGCTGTTTCAGGAGCTGCAGGTGAGTGAGGCAGGGGGCTGGCGGGGGGTGGAGTGTGCCAGGACAGGGGAGCACCCCGCCAACCTGCAGTTCCTTTCAGCCCATGACTCAGTGTTCAGGAAACCGGGGGGGGGGGGGGGGGGGGGGAGTAGGGGGTGATGGCCTGTCATTTGGGGGGGTAAAGGGGGGTGCAGGAAGGAAGAGAGGGGAGGATATGGTCAAGGGGAGGATGGAGAGCAACCAGCAGAAGGGGCCTTGGGGATTGGGCGGAGCCCCTCCCCACTGAGGCCCCCCAAATCCCTGCCCAGCCTCTCCTAGATCCCGGAGCCCTATTTACCTCCGGGCTCCTGCGTGTGCCAGAGGGGGCTGCAGTCGGGTCGGAGGTGGGTGAGAGTATGTGGGGAGGGCGGTGGGAGTACCTGGGAATGAGAGAGGTGTGTGTATGCCTGGTTGTAACGCAGGCTCAATCCACGTTGTACATCCCAGCTCACTCAGAGCAAGAGCCAAAGTCCTTGCTGTGGTCCCCAAGTCCCCGGATGATGTTGAGCTGATCCTTCCCTCTCTGACCTCGCCTCCTCCCACCTGTCTCCTCACTTACTCTGTTCCCACCCTCCCAGCCCCCTTGCTGTTCCTTCACATGACAGAGTCTAGCACCTTTGCCCTTGCTGATCCCTCTGTTTGGACCCCTCTTCCCCCCAGGAACCACATCGACTCGCCCTCTCCCCTCTTTCAAGCCTTGACATCTGAGTCTCACCTTCTCACTGAGACCTCCTCAGACCACCCTATTCAAAACAGAAGCCCTGAGAGGATACTCCCTTCCTCACTCCCTGCTATGTTTTTCTCCAAGCACTTGCGGCCACCTGCACTCTGCTATGGCCTTTGCTTTTTTCCTTTTTTTTTTTCCCCTCCCCAATCCAACTCCTCCCACAGGAATGTTAGCTTCTCAAGGGCAGGGTTTGTTGGAATGTTTCTAAAATAACTTTTTATTATGGAAAATTTCAAACATACACAAAAGTAGGCAGAATGATAGAATGGCCCCCTGGTGGACCAGTTCCAGCAAGTTGTCAAGGCCTGGCCAGTCTTGTTTCACCTCCGCCCCCCCCCCCCCCCCCCCTGCCCCCAGATCCCCGACATCCTGTCATCATCCATCAACACTTCAGCCTGCATCTCCAAAAGATAAGAAATCCTTTTTTAAATGAACATAACCACAGTGCCGTTTTCATACCTAACACAGGGAACGATACTTCCTTAGTATCAGCAAATATATATATAATATATAATAAATATAGAGCAAATATCAGATAAGTGTTCAGATTCCCCTGACCTGCTTACAACGATCAAATGCTTAGAGTTTTGTTTGTCTCATTCTGCGCTGTGTCCCCCAAGTGTTCTCCATGTGTCCCCAGCCACCCACCCATGGCTGAGCCATAGAAAGGGCCCACACAGTGTTTGTTGAATGACTACATGGATAGGTGTGTGTGTGGATAGGAGAGTGAGTGGGGGGATTATGGGGGTGCTAGGAAAGGGGTACAGTCTTTGTTCCCGGCCTACCTGCGCTGCTTCCAAGTAGGGGGACCTGGGGCAAGTTACTTGTCCTCTTGGGGTTTCTGTTTGCTCATCTGGAAAACGGGCACAGGAATTCCAGGCTTCTGGGGGGGGGGGGGGGGGGCGGTGGCTGTTTAGGAGCAACGGGAACGTGGCTACAGAGTGCTTAGCTCCATCCAGGACCACGGGTCCTGGCTGATATCTTGCTAAAAATACAGGGTTTATAGCCACAGTGACATGCCCTGAGCCAGGCGCATGAGCTTTGGCTCATTTAATTCACACCTGCTTTTCAACAAAAGGCCCCGTCTTGGGAGGTTTGGACAGCCGGGTAACTGTTGGAATGAGAGAGCAGGAAGTGGGTGCGGGGCAGAGTTGGGGTAGGACCTGCTTTAGACCCCGTGGACGCCAACCCCGGATGTCCATTCCCCGGGGTCCGCCCAGACCGCAGCGTCTCCCCCCACGACCCCCAGAGCCATCTCAGGAACAGACCCACTGCCTGTCCCAGCTCTTGGATCACGTTCAAGTGCCTCCCTTCCCTCCCCCCACAGAAATCCTACTGCCCTGCCTCTGCTGTCTTGAAGTTATCAATAATTTTGAACAAGGGCCTTCCATTTTCATTTTGCTCTGGGCCCCACAAATTATACGGACGATCTTGCCAGCCACACCGACCTTCTTTCTGATCCTCTGACATGAAGCCTCATCTGAAATGTGATCCGCCTTCACAGGCTGATGGAGCCACTCCCTCCCACACCCCTCACCTGGCTAACTATGACCATCCTCCGGCCCCACCTCTGGTGTCCCCTCCTCCAGGAAGCCCCCCTTGACTCTCTGTGCTGACTCAGGCACCCGCTCTGGGCTTCCTAAACCGCCGGTTCCCTCGTCCCAGCCCTGACCGCTCTGGGTCCATCCTTGGGGATGGTCTGTCTCCCTCCCTGGACTGTGCGCCCCAGGAGGGCACAGCACAGCACTGCGGGTCCAGCTCTCCTCTGTGGAATTGGTAAGTGGAGAAAGAGGGTGGAAGGGAGGAGACCTAAAACCGTCCCCCATTCTGTCTCACGCAGCCCCACTTCAACAAGCTGATGCGCAGGAAGTGGTTGAACAGCCCGGAGGCCCTGGATGGCATCGTGGGCACGCTGGGCGCTCAGGCCCTGGCACTGCGCAGGATGCAGGATGAACCCTACCAGGTGCGCGGGCTCGTCGGGGGTGGGGGGGGGGGGGATGGGCGTGAGAGTCGGGGAGCGGGAGCGCGCCGCAGGGGGGAGACCCCTTCAAGGTGCGGAGCCGCTCTCTCAGCATGAGATAGGCGGCGCTCTGCGCGGGGTCTGCGGGTTGGCAGAGGTGCGGGTACTGGGGTGTTGGGTGCGGCGGCCACAGGGTTGGGGCCTCTGGCGGGGAGAACTCCGGAGAGTGGGGAGAGGGCTGGGACGCCGCAGCCTTTGGGGCCGGCAGGGGGTGTTGTAGAGCCGATTAGGGGGCAGAGGAGCAGGACGGAGGTCACCCGTTGGGAGTCGCGAGGGCTGCTGGGGGGGCTGGGGGCGACGAGGGGACGCGGCGCCCTGTGGGCAGGGGAGGGGTGCCCGGGGGGTGCCCGGGATGGGCGCGGGCGGGTGGGGAGCGGGGAGGGCGTCACCGGCTGCTCACCGGCCGTCGCGTCTCCCCCGGTCCCCAGGCGCTGGTGGCCGAGCTCCACCGGCGGGCGCTGGTGGAGTACGTGCGGCCCCTGCTCCGAGGACGCCTGCGCTGCCGCTCGGCTCGGACCCGCAGCCGCGTGGCCGGGAGGCTCCGGGAGGACTCGGCGCAGCTGCAGCGTCTGTTCCGGCGGCTGGTCAGTGCGGCCCAGGGGCGGGGGGCTCCGAAACCACGGGAAAACCTGCGCTGCCGGGAAGCCCGGACCGGATAGCCGGGGCGGAGGGCTTTCGAAGAAGGCCTTCGCCCAACTTACAGTCCACAGGGACACTTTGATCCTGGCCCTGCGCGCGTAAACGTCGGCTTGCTCCCGGCGAGAGCTCGCCTCCCGGCGCAAACCCGCATCTTGTTCCCTGTGCCCGGTGCGGGGGAGTCGATCAGTTCAGTCCCGCGAGGTGCTTAGGGCCCTACCCGGCCAGAGCTCCCACCCCCTAAAGCAGGAGCTGTTCGGAGCACAGAGAGAGGCTAAACGCAACAGAAACCCGAGAATCTTGGCGTTCCCAAATCCAAGAGTGTAAAATGACCAACTCTTATTTGTACCCAGTTGTAATCAGCAGGACCGCAAGGGCTTCACTCATCCGCATTTCCAGGACTTTCTAGCCTGCAGTACTTGGAATCGCGGGGGGCGAGGGGTGCGTCATCTTACTGAGAACGCAGGGAGGCCTCTCACACAAGTAATCCAGTTTCCCCTAAGGGTCACCTTTGGCAAACGAGGACTAGGTTTGTAGGGGTGTCCCCGAGCCCCAGATGGTCCGCAATACTGGGAGTAGATATATTTAGATTGCATTTTTCTTCACATTTCCAAAGCTTCCAGGTCCTCCCAAACCTCTGATCACGGCCTGTCCTCTGTCCCGCTTTACCGAGAGAACGAAGGCCAGGAGGGGTACGGTTTACGGGGAGGGGGACCTAGAGCCAGAGTATGAGCTTGGAGCCTTCCCCTGCAGGAGTCCCAGGCCTCGTGGCTGGATGCCGTGGTGCCCCATTTGGCCGAAGTCCTGCAGCTGGAAGACACGCCCAGCATCCAGGTGGAGGTGGGGGTGCTCGTGCGGGACTACCCCGACATCAGGTGAGAGCCCCCCACCACCCCCTAGCGCCGGCCTGGCCCCTTGTTCCTGGTGCGCCGCCGCCAGGTCGAGGACTCCGGGCCTTGGCATCCGTCCCGGCGTTTCCTGCTCTTGGGCGAGGGAGGGAGGCGGCGAGCGTGTCTGATGGCCGTTTCCTGCTGGAACCAGGGCATTATTAATACGATTTCCCTCCTTCTCCTGCCGCCGCCGCCGCCACCAGGGCTCGCAAACAAACAGGCAGTCACAGGAAGCCCAGGGCAGGGGGGGGCGCGGGGCCGCTGGCGGCAGGAAGGGCCGGCCCAGCCGGGGAGCCGCGGGGGACACAGGGACACGCACGGGCACAAGGGCGCACACGTACTGGGACAGTGGCAGGCGCCGCTCAGATCCTGGTGGATCATTTCCTCTCTGTGGGACCCTCTCCGAGCCTCTCCCAGGGGGATAATAGCACTCTTCCCATAGGATTGTTGGGGGGAATTCTCCATCATCGGTCAACATCAGCATTACCCTCGTCATCCACGGGGACAGCAGGACCAAGACCAATTCTTGTTT
Source organism: Neomonachus schauinslandi (assembly GCF_002201575.2). Lineage (NCBI taxonomy): Eukaryota > Metazoa > Chordata > Mammalia > Carnivora > Phocidae > Neomonachus > Neomonachus schauinslandi. The sequence continues at coordinate 9,914,531 of NC_058418.1, forward strand.
ATTGAGTCCTTATGTCAGACCTAAGAAAGCATGGTATCAGCCCACTCTATAAGTAAGACCTATAATGAAAGTTATTTTAGAAAATGATATGCAAGTGAAAGGCAGTGCTATTCTAAATGCTTAGCACCTCTGAGGCAGGCAGGAATTAAGTAGATTACCCCAAATGCTACAGCTAGCAAGTGGCCAAGCTGGGACTTGAACCCCGGCAGGCTGGCTCAAGCTGGTGCACCTGATCACCGCCCCCCCCCCCAAATGCGATTGGTGGTGGCCGCCCTGCAGGGCTCTTTGGGCTCCCAGACATTCTGTATATTGGGAGAGACAAAACCCCACACCACCAGGGAGTGAGGCCCCCGTAGGGTTTAGGCTCCAGGGTTGAGGACTTGGGATGGAGGGTGAGGATTCTGGACGTGATGCAGGATGGACAGTTCTGGCTCTGGGGTGTGGGGCTCTTTGTCCTTGGGAAGACACAAAGCCCTGTGGAGTGCTTGGTGGGGGTGGGAATCCCAGCCTTCCTCCTGGATTGGGGTTTCTGATTTGGAATCTGCACTTGAACATGAAGCTCAGTTTGAAAGCTCTCAAGTTTTGGAGTGGTTCCAAAGCCGACTTTGGAGCTTGTCTGAGCTGGAAGGCTCTTGAGCCACATTTTTGGATGAGCAAATTTTGGAGCTGTGGTGATTCCAAACTGGGGATGTGGGGAAGAGAAGATGCCGAGCTGCATTTGAAGGGGGTAGTGAAGGCCCCAGGGCTCTGTCTGAAACGAAAGTTCTGGAAATGACTGTTAGGTTCAGGCTCTTAAGTCAAAATGTGGTGATGGTCCTGGAGTTTTGGACCCACCATCTGTTGCAGAGATGCGGGTGAAGGGAAGGCTCGTTGTGTTGGATTTACGGGCAAGGGTTGGAAAATAGAGTTAGTTTTGAGACAGAGTTTCTGGTTGAGGGCCCCCTGCCCCAAGGTTAATTTTCCTTCTGGAGTGGAACTTTGGTTGAGCAGGATTCTGGGGATGGGGTGTGGGGGGGTGAAGCGAGTGTTCCAAGGGGATCGAGGTGTTCTCATGGATGGGCTCTGGGTTGAGAGCTTGAGTTAGTATATGGGCTCTGGAACTGCAGGGGTGGAGAAGCTTCCAGACCTGGCCTGGGGGGGAGGAGGGAGGTGAGGGTTCAGATGGGAATGTGGACGAACCCTTCTGGGCAGCATCTGAGTGAAGGTAGGGGGCTGTTGGAGGTGCGAGTGAAGATGAAGTGAGGATTGCCGCTGATTCTGGGGCTTAAGCAGGTGTGAGGGGACGAGAAGGAAGCCCAGAAGTGGTCTGAGCTGAGTTGGGGCTGAAGATTGAAGGTTAATTAGGAGCTAAGACCAGGGTGCATAGGAAGACTCCTGTGCTGGGTGTAAAGGTGAGGGTTCTGGAGTCAGTTATGAGTGGAAGGATTTGGAAATGGTTGCTTAGCGAAGTTCTGGAGGGCATGCTGGTAGGAGGAGGGGCTGGGAGGAATAGAAATGGGGAGGGAATGGGGGCTGGGATGGGGGAGGGCTGGGGGTGCTGCTGGTCTGGGGAAAGAACCTGGAAGGGGGCTTTAAAGGGGCTCCAGAGCTAAGGCAGGTTCTGGGACGGATGGGGGCCAGACGGGGTTCACGGGTGGGCTGGTGTGTGTCTGGCACGGAGAACCCCACGCACCTGTCCCTTCCTCTCTCCCCAGGCGGAAGCACGTGGCAGCCCTCCTCGACATCCGCGGCCTGCACAACGCAGCCGCCCGCCAGGAGATCCTGGCCGTGGCCCGGGACCTGGAACTGTCTGAGGGGGGAGCCCTGTCACCCCCTCGGGACCGTGCCTTCTTCTCAGACATCTCCGTGCCCCGCCCACCTTTCTGCCTCGGCCTCCCTCTCTTCCTGGGCCGCCTTCCCCTCTCCCGGCTGGCCAGGCCTGGTTTGGCCTGTCTGCCCCGGCTTCGGCCTCTGTCTCCATCACGGCCCCCTACCCAACGCTGAGACTCTCCCAGCCCGCCACCTCAGTGCCCCCCATCTTTGCTGCTGACAAACCATCCTCCTGTACGGGCTCGCTCTTGACTCCCTGCCTGGGACCACAGACCTCCCCACCCTGGGGGGCATGGAAAGATCCTCAGAGGTCTTCTCGGCCACCCCTATACCCCCCAAATAGAAGAGAAACAGGCCAGAGGGAGCAAGGACTTTCCCAAGGCCATGAAGCTCATTCCCAGCACCAGCTCCCGGCCCAGTGTGCAGTGGGGGGCATTTTGGAAGGCTCTACAGAAGTATCCCAGGCCCCCCCTTTCCCCTCACCTCAAGGTCTGGCCCCAGTCCAATGTATTAAGGAATGTACGATACTTAGAATAAAGAGGTTTCTATTTAACACAAGGAAGGGCTGAGTCCCCAGTGTGTGGGGGAGGAAGGACCGGGGGCAGGGCCCAGGGCCAAGGGCTTCTCACACACCCGAGGCTGGGCTGGGGTCCAACTCCTGGGCAGGGCAGTGGAGGCTGAGAGAGGCCCCACAGGCCAGAAGCAGGCAAGGTCGTCCCATTTACCCCGAGGCCCCAGGCTGCAGGACTCCGGGGCAGGCCCTCGGCCACTCTTGGCCAGGGTCCCTCGTTTTGTCAATCCCAAAGTGCCTCTCCTTCGTTTCTGGGCCTGGTGGTTCCACCTTGGCACACCCCACCCCCCTCCATCCATCCTTAACCGGGAAGCTGTGTCAAGAGAGGAAGGAGGTTGGGGGCAGGGCTGGCGGCATCCAGGGCGCCCTCCTGGGTTGATGCAGGAAAATCTCAGGGTGGGAAAAATTCCAGCCTGATCCTGATCCCCATGGAGACCTTGAGGTCACCTCCCCGCTGACCCCTGCCTCTCCGGCCTGGTTGGACAGCCTATGATGGATGCTTCCTGGTGTGTGTGTGTGTGTTTGTGTGTGTGTGTGTTTTCCCTGAGAAGTGGGAAGGAGGAGGCAGCCAGGGGTCAGCTTTGGGGCTGGGGTTGGAACCTCACCCACATGTGAACTCAGGAAGGTGGGGACTCAGGACTCTTGGAGCCTCTGGGCTGTGTGACCTTGGGCAGGAAGCTGCCCCTCTCTGGGGAACCGCTTAACGTCTCTTTCCCTGGGCCCAGGTGAGCCATCCAGAGGACGTACCCCCCTCGCTTCCACTCCTAAGAGGACACTTTCAATGTTACTGATGTACAACAGAGGAGTTGAGGAATGAACGACGGGTCGCAATTTGTAGGCATTTCACGAAGGACCTGTGAACCTCAGTGTAGCATTATTCTTTCCAGATTTGGGTCCCCTATTTAAAAACAGCTTTATGGAAATGGGATTTGCATGCCAGACAATTCATCCCTTTGAAGATTCGATTCAGTCACCCTTGGTATATTCGCCGATTTGCGCAACCATCACCACACTCAGTGTTAGAACATTGTCATCATCCCCCAACAGAAACCCTGTACCCCTTAGCTGTCTATCCCCCTCAGGCCCTGGTGACCACTGGTCTACTTTTTGTCTTTATAGATTTGCCTATTTTGGACATTTCATATAAATGGGATCATAGAGTGTGTGTGCGTGTGTGTGTGTGTGTTAAGAACACTTAACATGAGAGGGTCACCTGGATGGCTCAGTCAGTTAAGCATCCAACTCTTGGTTTCGGCTCAGGCTGTGATCTCAGGGTCCTGAGATCAAGCCCTGCATCAGGCTCCATGCTCAGGGTGGAGTCTGCTTGAGATTCTCTCTCTCTCTTCCCCTCCCACTCGTGCTTGCTCTCTCTAAAATAAATAAATAAAATCTTAAAAAAAAAAGAACACTTAACATGAAATCTGTCCTTTTTTTTAAAAAAGATTTTATTTATTTATTTGACAGAGAGAGACACAGCGAGAGAGGGAACATAAGCAGGGGGAGAGGGAGAGGGAGAAGCAGGCTTCCCGCTGAGCAGGGAGCCCGATGCAGGGCTTGATCCCAGGACCCTGGGATCATGACCTGAGCCAAAGGCAGATGCTTAACGACTGAGCCACCCAGGAGCCCCGACATCTGCCCTCTTAACACATTTTTTGAAAAGTTTTATTTGAGTCATCTCAACACCCAATGTGGGGCTCAAACTCACGACCCTGAGATCAAGAGTCATACACTCCTCCGACTGACCCTGCCCCTTACGTGTTTGACACGGTATTGTTAACTACAGGCACTGTGTCGTGCAGTGATCTCTGGAGCTCACTCATCTTGTATAACTAACTTCATCTCCACTAAACAACTCCCCATATAACCCAGCCCCCTCCCCTGGAATCATCCTCCTCTACTCTGCTTCGGGGGGTTGGAGGATTTGAGAGAGCTCATAGAAATGGAACCATGCAGAATCTGTCCTTCTGGGACTAGGGGGTTTCCCTTAGCAGAAAATCTTCCAACTCCATCCATATTGTCACAAAGGGTCAGGATTGCCTTCTCTTCAGCCTGAATATTATTCTGTTGTATGGAGAGACCACATTTTCTTTATCCATTCGTCTGGTGATGGACATTAGGGGCTCTTTCCATAGTTTGGCTCTTTGTGAATAAACACGTGGTCTTTTGTGTCTCCCTTCTTTCACTTAGCATGATGTTTTTGAGGTTCACTCATGTTGCAGCCTGAATCAGTACGTCCTTCCCTTTTACTGTCGAATAATATGACAGTGTATGTATGCACCACATTTTATTCATCCATGTATCGGTGGATGGACATTTAGGTTGTTTCTTCTCTTTGGTTGTTATGAACATGGTGCCCCGCTTTCTTCTCGATTGCACACATTTTCTTGGTTCCCTGAGCAGCTCTGACCTTACTCTGAGCCTCAGTTTCCGCTTGAATAAAATGGGAGGAAAAGTCCTAACAGCTGCATTAATTCAGCTCCTACTGCATGCCAAGGACCATGCTCCTGAGGATTCCCTCAGTGCCCCTTCTCCACAAACATGCAGGTTTGGAAACAGAGGGGGAAGGAATGCAGTCAGAATCACCACCCAACCAGTACCAGGGGCAGGACCCCACCTGTATACCCCAGGCTCGTACTAACAGCCACTCCTCTGAGCCAGCTGGCTGGGAGGGCACAGCGAGGTGGTCCTGGCTGAGGCATCCAGGCCAGGTCCTGACCCATGGGAAGTGCTGGGAAAACATTTGCTGTTTGGACTCAGATGGAGGTGTATTCAGTTCTGATTCCACATTTTTCTGGCTGTGGGACTGGGACAGCATTGTACCTCTTTATTGTAAGGTGCTCCTTGAGGGGCGCCTGGGTGGCTCAGTCAGTTAAGCTCCTGACTCTTGATATCAGGTCAGGTCATGATCTCAGGGTCGTGAGATCGAGCCGGGCATTGAACCGCACATTGGGCTCTGCACTGGGTGTGAAGCCTGCTTAAAATTCTCTCTCTCCCTCAGAAGAAGAAGAAGAAAGAAGAAAGAGAAGAAAGAAGAAGAGGAGGAAAAAGGAGGAGGAGAAGGGGGAGGAGGAGAAGAAGAAGGGGGAGAAAGGGAGATGGAGGAGGAGGAGAGGAAGGAGAAGAAGGAGAAGGAGAAGCGGGGGAGGAGGAGGAAGAGGAGGAAGAGGAGGAGGAGCTCCTTGAGTGTGTCCCAAATGGATAACATCTCATGGCACTAACATGGAACCCATGTACAGTGTGGTGGGAATTCAAAATGGTGCAGCCACTGTGGAAACCAGTATGGGGGTTCCTTGTGAAGTTAAACATACAATTACCATAAGATCCAGCATTTCCACTTCTAGTTATATGCTCCCAAAGAATTAAGGGGCTCAAACAGTTCTTGTACACCAATGTTCCTATAGCAACATTATTCACAATGGACAAAAGGTGGAAGCAGTCCAGGTATCCATCGACAAATGAATGGATAAACAGAATGTGGTATGTCCATACAATGGTATATTATTCAGCCTTAAAAAAGAAGGAAATGGTGATACCTGCCACAGCATGGATGAACTTTAAAAACATTACCCTAAGTGAGGGGCACCTGGGTGGCTCAGTCATTAAGCGTCTGCCTTCGGCTCAGGTCATGATCCCAGGGTCCTGGGATCGAGCCCCACATTGGGCTCCCTGCTCAGCGGGAAGCCTGCTTCTCCCTCTCCCCCTGCTTGTGTTCCCTCTCTCGCTGTGTCTTTCTCTGTCAAATAAATAAATAAAATCTTTACCAAAAAAAAATAAAAACATTACACTAAGTGAAATAAGCCAGACACAAAAGGACAAATACTGTATGATTCCACCTAGATGTGGTATATAGAGCAGTCAAATTCATAGAGACAGAAAGTAGAATAGTGCTTTTCAGGGGCTGGGGGGCAGGAGGGAATGAAGAATTGTTGTTTAGCGGGTACAGCGTTTCCCATTTGGGATAACCAAAAAGTTCTTGGGGAGGAGGGTGGTGAAGGTTGCATAGCAATATGAATATACTTAATGCCACTGAAATATGCACTTAAAAATGGTTAGGATGGGGGCACCTGGGTGGCTCAGTCGGTTAAGCATCTGCTTTCGGCTCAGGTCATGATGCCGGGGTCCTGGACTGAGTGGAGCCTGCTTCTCCCCCTCCCACTGCAGCTACCCTACTTATACTCTCTCTCTCTGTCAAATAAATAAATAAAATCTTTAAAAAATATGGTTAAGATGGTCAATTTTATGTGCTGTATATTTTACCACAATTTTTAAAAATCTGAAGGCAAAAAAGACTTTTCTTGACATTCCAAAGCTTAAAGAATTTATCATCAGCAGACCTGCAAAACAGGAAATGTTACAGAAAGCGCTTCAGGCAGAAGGAAAAAGATACCAGATGGAAATCTGTATCTACACGAAGGAATGAGAAACACCAGAAATGGTAACTATTTAGCAACCACCAGAAATGATGGGTAAGTACACAAGCTGGATTTTTTTTTATTATTATTATTCACATCTCTTTAATAGACAATTGATTAAGCAAAATTAATTACAATGTTGTGGAGTGTATAACATATGTAACAGTAAAATGCATGACAACAGCACAAATGTAGGGAGGGGAGACTTGCAAAGTCCTGTTGCAAGGTTCTTACGCCATATGTGAGTTTTAGTAGGTCACTCGAACATAGTCTGTGATAAGTTAATGTTATAACATAAACTCTAAGCAAACACAAAAAGAACAAAACAAAGAGCTATAGTTAATATAGCTAAAAGCATATAAAATGGCATCATAAAAAATACTCAATCCAAATAAAGGTGGAAAAAGGGAACAAGGACCCCATAAGACAGATTAAAAAAAAAATCAAGACGACAGATTTACCCCTAACCATACCAATAATCACATTGAACCTAAATTATGGAAACACCCAATTATAAGACAGACATTGTCAAGTTGGACTATCTGTTATGAACTGTGTGCTGCCTACAAGAAGTATACTTTATTTTTTTAAACATTTTATTTATTTGAGAGAGAGAAAAAGAGAAAGAGTGCATGCACAAGTGGGGGGGGAGGGGGCAGAGGGAGAGGGAGAAGCAGAAGTTGGTTCTTTGAAAAAGTTAATAAAATTGGGGCGACTGGGTGGCTCAGTCGTTAAGCGTCTGCCTTCAGCTCAGGTCATGATCTCAGGGTCCTGGGATCGAGCCCCGCATCGGGCTCCCTGCTCCGCGGGAAGCCTGCTTCTCCCTCTCCCGCTCCCCCTGCTTGTGTTCCCTCTCTGGCTGTGTCTCTCTCTGTCAAATAAATAAATAAAATCTTAAAAAAAAAAAAGAAAAAGTTAATAAAATTGACAGATTTCTCATTAGATTAAATCAAGAAAATAAATGATAAAATTTTCTAAATTCAGAAATGGAAGAAAGGACATCACTGCATTTTCCAAAGAAATTAAAAGTATAGAAAAAAGAATATTATGAACAATATTATGCCAATAATTTGACACGTTAGTTGAAATGGACAATTCCTTGAAAAATGCAAGTTACCAAAATTGACACAGAAGAACTAGGATATCGCAATAGCATTATAACTATTAAAGAAATCAATTAATAGTTAAAAACCTTTCCACAAAGAAAGTGTAAGAGACAGATGGCTTCACAGTTGAATCCTGTTAAACATTTCCATAAGATGTAATATCAATCTTACATAAACTCTTTCGGAACAGAGAGGAGGAAAGAGTATTTACCAATTCATTTTATGGGACCAACATTACCTTGAAATAAAAATCAGACAAAAGCATTACAATAAAAGAAAAATAGAACAAATGTCCCCTATGAATTTAGATATGAAAACCCTTAACAAAATATTAACAGATCTACTAAAGCAACATATAAAAAGGAAAACACTTCATGACCATTGCGGTTTATTCCAGACTGCAAAGTGGATTTATTTTATTTTTATTTTTTTTAAGATTTTATTTATTTATTTATTTGAGAGAGAGAGAGAATGAGAGACAGAGAGCATGAGAGGGAGGAGGGTCAGAGGGAGAAGCAGACTCCCCGCTGAGCAGGGAGCCTGATATGGGACTCGATCCAGGGACTCCAGGATCATGACCTGAGCCGAAGGCAGTCACTTAACCAACTGAGCCACCCAGGCTCCCCATGCAAAGTGGATTTAACCATCACAAATCTACCAATGAAATTAGCCACATTAATAGAATTTTGGAGAGCCCACATCATCTCAATAAATGACAATTATGTGACATAATTCAACATTCATGGTAAAAATTCCTAGCAAACTAGAAACAGTATGAAATTTCCTTAAGAAAAGGCATCTACAAAGAGCTACACTAACATTTTACTTACTGTGAAGGACTGAACACTCTCCCTCTAGGATCAGGAAGAGGATAAGGATGTCTACTGTCACACTTTTATTAAATATTGTAGTAGAGATCCTGGCCAGGGCAATAAGGCAGGAAAAAGGAAATAAATGGCAACAGATTGGAAAAGAGGAAGTAAAATTCCATTTGTGATGACATGATTATGTAGATAGAAAATCCTAAGGATTCTAGCTAAAAAAAATTAAGTACTGACACTAATAAGTGATTTTAACAAGGTTGCAAGATACAACGTAAACATAAGAAATTAATTGTATTTTTAATTTTTTATATTTTATTTTTTAAAAGATTTTATTTATTTGACAGAGAGAAACACGGCGAGAGAGGGAACACAGCTGGGGGAATGGGAGAGGGAGAAGCAGGCCTCCCGCGGAGCAGGGAGCCCGATGCGGGGCTCGATCCTAGGACCCTGAGATCATGACCTGAGCCAAAGGCAGACGCTTAACGACTGAGCCACCCAGGCGCCCCCCCCCTGTATTTTTAGATACTACTAACAAACAATTGTAAAACAACGTTTTAAAATATTATTTACAACAGTGCCACAAAACATAAAATACTTGTATTAAAGCTAACAAAATATGTGCAGGATGTGGGCACTGAAAACTATAAAACATTAATGAAAGAATTTAATGAAAACGTAAGTAAATGGAGAGATAGACTGTATTCATGAATTTCAAAGCTCATATTGTTAAGATGTCAATTCTCCTCAAATTTACCTATAGATTCAATGCAATCCTAATAAAAATCCCAGCTACCTTTTTTTTGTAGAAATTGACAAATGTAGAAATTCTCAATTCACAGGGAAACACAAAGGACCAAGAATGGCTAAGACAACTTCGAAAAACAACAAAGTTGCAAAGCTAACACTATCTGATACCAAGATTTATTTTGCAACTAGAGTACTCAAACAGTGTGTTGTTGGCAAAAAGACAGAAAAATAGATCCATGATACAGAATAAAGGGTCTAGGAATTAATGCAATCAAAATCATAGCATCTTCTTAGGGAAAATGACAAACTGATTATAAAGTTTATATAGAAATTCAAGGACTTAAGATATTAAAGATGGGACGCCTGGGTGGCTCAGTTGCTAGAGCATGTGACTCCTGATCTCACGGTTGTAGATTCGGGCCCCACATGGGTGTAGAGATTACTTACAAAAATAAATAAACAAATCTTTAAAAAAATTCAGAGATGGAGAGCTTTACTACTTGATTTCAAGACTTTCTATACAGCTACAGTATTCAAGACAGTGTATATAGATCATACAAACAGAATAAAGAACCCAAAATAGATCCAAAGTTGATTTTCTATAAATATGTCATTATAATTCATGAGAGGTAAAGATAGTCTTTTCAATAAAAAGTGCTGAAACAACTGGATATGTACATGAACAAAACTGACCCTGGCTCACACAGCACACAGTAATTTTTTTTTAAGATCTTATTTATGTATCCGAGAGAGAGAAAGTGAGAGGCAGAGCGTGAGTGGAGAGGGAGGGGCCGAGGGAGAGGGAGAAGCAGACTCCCTGATGAGCAGGGAGCATGACTCAGGGCTCGACCCCAGGACCCCGGGATCAGGACCTGAGCTAAAATCAAGAGCGGACGCTCAACCCACCAAGCCACCCAGGCACTCAGCATACAGTAATTAACTCAAATTAATCATAGACCTAAGTATAAAGGCTAAAACTATAAAACTTCTAAAAGAAAACACTGGAGAAAATCTTTGTGAACCTGAGGTAGGCAAAGATATTTTATTTTATTTATTTATTCTTTAAGATTTTATTTTTAAAATAAACAGGAAAGATATTATAGACAAGACACTAAAGGACTAGCCACAAAAGGAAAAAAAAAACGGCAGAGGGGGACTGGCTGGCTCAGTTGGAACAGTAAGCAACCCGTGATCTTGAGGTCATGGGTTCAAGCCCCATGTTGGGTGGAGAGATTACTAAAAAAAACAAATATAAATGGGATTTCATCAAAATTAAAAACTTCTGTTCTTCAAAGGGCATAATTAAGGAAATGATCATCTAAGCCAGAACCTGGTAGGAAATATTTGCAATATGTATTTCTGCCAGAGAAGCTGGATCCAGAATACATAAATTACCTGTACAACTCCATAATAAAAAGATTTTTAAAAATCATTTCTTTAAGTAATCTCTACACCCAAAGTGGGGCTTGAACTCATGACCCTGAGATCAAGAGTCCCATGTTCCACCAACTAAGCTGGCCAGGTGCTCCAATAATAAAAGGATTTTAAAAATCCGCTTTCCAAGTGAGCAAAACCCTTAACACTTCCAAAAAGAAAATATTCGAACGGCCAACAGACACACGAAGATATTCAACATCTACAATCACCAGAGAAATGAAAATTAATACCACAAAGAGATATCGCTACACGTCTTCCAGGAAGGCTAAAATTTTATAAGACTGACAACACCAGACATTGTTGTCAAGTTGAACATAGTTCTATCTGATGACTGAGAAATTCCTTTTGGGTATTTAACCAAGAGAAATGAAAGCACATGTCTACAAGCAGACTTTACACAAATGTTCGTGGAAGATTTACTCATAAATTCAAAAGAACTGGAAATAATCCAAATGTTTATTAATAGGTAATTAGAAACAAATCACAGTATAGTCATACAATGTCACTTGTCTATAAAAAGGAATAGGCCACATCCAGGTAACAACACTGGTGAATCCAGAACCGTCATGCTGAAAGGAAGAAGCCAGACCCAAAAGTGTACAGATAATACCATTTCATTTAGATGAAATTCTAGTCTCTGCAAAGCTGATCAATCATAATATAAACCAGATCTGTGATCATCGGGAGGAGTTAAGGAAAATTGGCTGGAAAGAACAAAAGACCTCCTGGAATAATAAAAATGTTCTATACCTTGATTTGTATGGTGATCATACAAGTGTATATATATATATATATATATGTATATATATATATATATATACATATATATATATATTTAAATGTTTTATTTATTTATTCATGAGAGTCAGAGAGAGAGAGAGAGGCAGAGGCAGAGGGAGAAGCAGGCTCCCCGCCTAGCAGGGAGCCCAATGCAGGACTCGATCCCAGGACCCTGGGATCATGACCTGAGCCAAAGGCAGACGCTTAACCATCTGAGCCACCCAGGTGCCCATAAGTGTATATATTTTTTAGAACTCAATGAACCATATACATATACTGTGAGCATTTTATGTAAGTTATACTTCTATAATGTTTATTTTATTTTAAAGATTTTATTTATTTATTTATTTATTTTAGAGAGAAAGAGACCACAAGCAGGAGGAGGGGCATAGGGAGAGGTAGAGGGAGAGAGAGAACCCCAAGCAGATTCTGCACTGAGCATGGAGCCTGGTGCGGGGCTTGATCTCGACCCGAGCCAAAACCAAGAGTCAGACACTTAACTGACTGAACCACCCAGGTGCTCCTATAATGTTGATTTTAAAATAATTCATTCATTAGATTTAACAGGAGACTACTGATAACAGAAAGGAAGGACAGTGAACTTGAAGACAGGTTAACAGGAATTATCCATAATGAAGCTCTAAAACAAAAGAATGGGAGGGAAAAACATAAAAGAGATGCCTGCGTGAAGTGGACACCATTAAGTTATCTATCATGTGTATAATTGGAGTAGCTTTAGAAAAGAGAGCATGGGTCCCAGAGCAATTTTTTAAAAAGCAATTTCTGAGAAATTTCCAAAATGAATGAAAAATATCAACTCATAGTTTAAAGAATCTCAGTGTACCCCAAACACTATAAAAACCAAGGGGGTGGCTCAGTCGGTTAAGCGGCTGCCTTTGGCTCAGGTCATGATCCTAGCGTCCTGGGATGGAGCCCCACATCGGGCTCCTTGCTTGGCGGAGAGCCTGCTTCTCCCTCTCCCTCTGCCTACCGCTCTGCCTACTTGTGCTCTCTCTCTCTCTGTCAAATGAATAAATAAAGTCTCTAAAAAAATTAAAAAATGAAAACCAAGGAGGGGGACACCTAGGCATTTTGGTAGAAGTACTGAAACCAAAGAAAACAAAAATAATAGAAAGCATCCAAAAAGACAAATTCACATCACTTTCAAAGGGAAAAGGAGAAGAGTGTCTAAATGTTCAATGGAAACTATGGAGCAGTATCAGTTCCCAGGGCTGCCATAACAAAGTACCACAAAGTAGGTAGTTTGAAATGAGAATTTACTGTCTCTGTTCTAAAGGCTACAAAGTATGAAATCAAGGTGTTAGCAAGGCCCTGCTCTCTCTGAAAGGAGAGAATCCTTTCTTGCCTCTTTCTAGCTTCTGACAGCTAGCACTCCTTGGCTTACAGCTGTGTAATTCCAATCTCTTCCTTCATGTTCTCATGGCCTTCTTCCTTGGTCTCTGACTTCACGTGGCCATCTTCTTATAAGGACACCAGTCATACTGGATTAGAGGTGCACCTTATTCCAGTATGACCTCCTCTTAACTAATTACATCTGCAACACTATTTCCCAGTAAGGTCACATTCTGAGGTCCTGGGGATTAGACTTCAACTTGTCTTTTTTTTTTGGCCGGGGGGGGTGGGGTGGTACACAATTTAATCCATAACAGATGCCAAAAGACAATGGAATAACATATTTAAAGAACCAAAAGGAAAAAGAAATTGTTACCCTAGAATTCTATACCAGTGGTAACAGCCTTAGAAATGAAAGTGAACAAAGGGAAAAATAGATAAGCTGGACTTCATTAAAATTAAAAAGGTTTGTGCTTCAAAGCATAGCATAAAGAAAGTGAAATGAATACACAGAATGCAAGAAAATATTTGCAAACCATAGATCTGATGAGAGACTTGTATCTAAAATATATAAAGAGCTCTTACAATTCAATAATAGAAAGAGGACCCAATTTTAAAATGGGCAAAGGATCTGAGTAGACGTTTCTCAAAAAACATATGCACGTATCCAAAAAGCCCATGACAAGATGCTCAAAATCATTTGTCACTAGGAAAATGCAAGTCAAAATCAAAGTGAGATACCATTTCAAACCCCTAGGATGGCTGTAATTAAAAGGACAGATAGTGGCGAGTGTTGGCAAGGATGCAGAGAATTCTGAGTCATACAGATGAGCTACTCAGGAGTTCTTAATCCACAGAAACTGAGATAATAAATGATTACTCTTGATTTAAGCCCGTAAATTTTGGCGTGACTTGTTACACAGCAATAGACAACTAACACAGTAATCTCAAACACCATATCCCTAAATATATTAAATGTGGGAATGAAAATAAACACTCCAATTAAAGGAAAACATTGTCAAACTGGATTAAAAACAAGATATTATATACTTTTTACTTTTTTTTAAAGATTTTATTTATTTATTTGACAGAGACACAGCGAGAGAGGGAACACAAGCAGGGGGAGGGGGAGAGGGAGAAGCAGGCTTCCCGCTGAGCAGGGAGCCCAACGTGGGGCTCAATCCCGGGACCCCGGGATCATGACCGGAGCCGAAGGCAGACGCTTAACGACTGAGCCACCCAGGTGCCCCTTAATGTTTTATTTTTAAGTAATCTCTACACCCAACATGAGGCTCAAACGCACAACCCCGAGATCAAGAGTCACAGGCTCTTCTGACTGACCAAGCTGGGTGTCCTTATACTTTTTATGTTAAAAAATATATTTTTTAATTAAGTAGTCTCTATGCCCAACATGGGGCTCAAACTCACAACCCTGAGATCAAAAATTGCACACTCCACTGACTGAGCCAGCCAGGCGCCCCTATTCTTTTTACCTTAAATATAAAATCACAGATGGATTTAGAGTAAAAGAAAGGGAAAATACATACAATGCAAATACTAAGTAAAAGAAAGAAAGCTGGTGTGGCCATATTAATATCAGACAAAGTAGACTTTAGAGAGAAGTATTACAAGATTAAGAGGAACATTTCATAATTTAAAATGAGCAACATATAATAATCTTAAACTTGCATGCACCTAATAATGTATCTTAAAAGCATAAAGCAAAAGTGGACAGAACTAAAAGAAGAAGGAGACAAATTCACAATCATAATTGGATATTTTAACATGCTTCGTGCAGTAACTGCTAGGACAAGCAAAAAAGGTAGGAAAAAATATAGGTTTGACTAATGCAATTAATCAACTTGAACTAATCGACACATATAGACAACTACATCGAACAACTGCAAAATACACATTTTTTCCCCAAGTGTATATAGCCCTTTAAAGGTAGCTTCTGCTTTCCAGTTTCACAAGTAAGGAACTTGGAAGTCACCACTCCATCTTAACACCGAATAAAAAGCTGCACAGGGGCGCCTGGGTGGCTCAGTTGGTTAAGCGACTGCCTTCGGCTCAGGTCATGATCCTGGAGTCCCGGGATCGAGTCCCGCATCGGGCTCCCTGCTCGGCAGGGAGCCTGCTTCTGCCTCTGACCCTCCCCCCTCTCATGTGCTCTCTGTCTCTCTCATTCTCTCTCTCAAATAAATAAATAAAATCTTTAAAAAAAAAAAAAGCTGCACAGACTGAAAAGCCGACAACTCTACTGGGATCCTTAAGAGAGGTGAGGACACAGGGCCAACTCCTGCCCCCACGATCGGAGAGACTGACCAGCGAATACAGAGAATAACTTACCCGGGCTGACTCGTGGGCAGAAACCGTTGTGGGGACCAGTGCCGGGCCGGGAACAGCAGAACTCTCATTGATGAATTGCTGGAGGCTCGGCGTGGACAATTCTGAGAGTTAAAAACCCCAGGAGAACCCAGTCCTTGGGGAACCTCACAATTTTACGAGATTTACCTCCAGGAGCTCAAGCTGGTTCCCAGAGTAAATACTAGAGAAAAACCCACTTGCGCTTCTGGCAGCAAGAGGAGGAAAAGGACCATTTTGAAATTCGTCGGAGCACTCTGTTCTTAAGGAGGCTCCCACCGCAAGGAGAAACTAGTTTGCGAGAGCCTAGCGCACCTGCGGGGAGAGAACTCCCCGCCTCCAGCCCAACGCACCTGTCCTCCCCAACTTAAGAAGCGGGGAAAAATTAAAAACACTTGTGAGGCTCACGGCCTGGTGATGCAGGCTCGCTAATCACAGGAGTGGAACACTTCCTCTCCCCGCAACACCTCAGACATTTCTTTTTGGATTTTTTTTCTTAGGATCTCCGTCTCTCTGCTGACATTGCTAATCTGTTCTTGCATGTCTACTTTATCCATTACAGCCCTTAGCATATGAATCCTATGTTGCTTTAAATCCCCAGTCTGATAATTCCAACATCCCTGCTATACCTGCTTCCGATGCTCACTCTGTCTCTTCCAACTGTATTTTTCTTTTCCTTTTGGTAAATGCCTTGTAAGATTTTCCTGATAGCCAGACATGATGTCCTGGGTAAAAGGAACTAAATGGACCTTTAGTATTATGCGTGTTGCCAGTAGATCTATGTATATTCATTTCAGACAGAGCAGACTTCAAAGCAAGGAAAGTTATCAGGGATAAAGAAGGGCATTACATTTGGCCCATTTACCAAAGTACACCATATTCCTGGCCATAAGCCAAGCCTTTAATAATTTTAAGGGATGGGGGCACCCGTCTGGCTGGCCAGTTGGTAGAACATGAAACTCTTGATCTTGGGGTTGTGAGTTCAAGCTCCATGTTGGGTATAGAGATTACTTGAAAATAATCTTTAAAAATAATCTTTAGGGCGCCTGGGTGGCTCAGTTGGTTAAGCGACTGCCTTCGGCTCAGGTCATGATCCTGGAGTCCCGGGATCGAGTCCCGCATCGGGCTCCCTGCTCAGCGGGGAGTCTGCTTCTCCCGCTGACCCTCCCCCCTCTCATGTGCTCTCTCTCATTCTCTCTCTCTCAAATAAATAAATGAAATCTTAAAAAAAAAACCATAAAAAAATAAATAAAAATAAAAAAAATAAAAATAATCTTTAAAAAATAAAATAGAGGGGTGCTTGTGTGGCTCAGTAGGTTAAGCGTCTGAATTCAGTTCAGGTCATGATCTCAGGGTCTTCGGATGGAACCCCGCATTGGGCTCCGCACTCAGCAGGGAGTATGCTTGAGACTCTCTCTCCCTCTCCCTCTGCCCTTACCCCCCCCCCAAAATGAATAAATAAACCTTTAGAAAAGTAAAATAAAAATGTCAAGGGGTGACAATTTTATAGAATATATTCTCCAATCACTTTTTAAATTATTTTATTTTACTTCCAGTATAGTTACCATACAGTGTTATATTAGTTTCAGGTGTACAATATAATTGTTTCAACGATTCTATACATCTCGCAGCGCTCATCACGATTAAGTGTACTCTTAATCCCCTCTGCTTAGTTCACCCATCCCCCCCCACCCAACCTTCAGTTTGTTCTCTATAGAGGAGTCTGTTTTTGGTTTCTCTCCTTCCCCCCACCCTTGTTCCTTTGTTTTGTTTCTTAAATTCCACACATGAGTGAGGTCATTGGTATTTGTCTTTCTCTGACTGGCTTATTTTTTTGGTTTGTTTTTGCTTTTTTAAAGATTTTATTTATTTGAGAGAGAGAGAGCATGAGATGGGGGAGGGTCAGAGGGAGAAGCAGACTCCCTGCCGAGCAGGGAGCCCGATGCGGGACTCGATCCCGGGACTCCAGGATCGTGACCTGAGCCGAAGGCAGTCGTTTAACCGACTGAGCCACCCAGGCACCCCTGACTGGCTTATTTTTTTTTTTAAATCTTATTTATTTGTTAGATAGATATATATATATATATATATCGCACAATCAGAGAGAGAAGCAGGCTTCCCGCTGAGCAGGGAGCCCGATGCGGGGCTCGATCCCAAGACTCTGGGATCACGACATGAGCTGAAGGCAGACGCTTAACAGACTGAGCCACCCAGGCGTCCCTCTGACTGGCTTATTTTGCTTAGCAAAATACTCTCTAGATCTGTCCATGTTGTTGCAAATGGCAAGATTTCATTCTTTGTTATGGCTGAAAAAAATATATATCACATCTTCTTTTTCCATTCATCTATCAATGGACACGGGCTGCTTCCATATCTTGGCTATTGTAAATAATACTACAATAAACACAGGGGTGCATTTATCCCTTCGAGTTAGTGTTTTCCTATTCTTTGGTTAAACACCCAGTAGTGCGATTACTGGGTTATGGGGTAGGTCTATTTTTAATTTTTTGAGGACCCTTCATACTGTCTTCCACAGTGGCTGAAGCAGTCTGCATTCCCACCAACAGTGCAGGAGGGTTCCTTTTTCACCACATCCTTGCCAACACCTGTTCTCCAGTCACTTTTGAATTAAATCAGAGCACTGCAGGGGCACCTGGGTGCCTCAGTCGGAAATTAGCTTTAACGTATATATTAGAAAAGTAAAATTTGGGCGCCTGAGTGGCTCAGATGGTTAAGCATCTGCCTTTGGCTCAGGTCATGATCCCGGCGTCCTGGGATCGAGTCCCACATCGGGCTCCCTGCTCCTTGGGAGCCTGCTTCTCCTCTGCCTCTCTCTCTCTGTCTCTCATGAATACTAAAAAAAAAAAGTAAAATTTAAAATCAAATATCTAAGATGGTAGAAAAAGAACAACAAATTAAAAACAAAGTAGAATATAAAGTAATATAGGTAGTAGGAGCAGAAATCAGAGAAATAGAAAACATACAATATAAAAATCAACAAGGCAAAGTCGTTTATTTAAAGGTTAGGGGCACCTGGCTGATTCAGTCCGTGGAGTGCACAACTCTTGATCTCGGGGGTCAGGAGCTCAAGCCCTGCGCAGGGTGTAGAAATTACTTAAAAATTAAAAAAAAAAAATCAGGGCGCCTGGGTGGCTCAGATGGTTAAGCATCTGCCTTCAGCTCAGGTCATGATCCCTGTGTCCTGGGATCGAGTCCCATATCGGGCTCCCTGCTCAGCGGGGAGCCTGCTTCTCCCTCTGCCTCTGCCTCTCTCTCTCTCTGTCTCTCATGAATAAATAAGTAAAATATTTTTAAAAATAAAAAATAATCTTTAAAATAAATAAATTGGGGCACCTGGGTGGCTGAGTCAGTTAAGCATCTGGCTTTGGCGCGGGTCATGATCCCAGGGTCCTGGGATCGAGTCCCGCGTCGGGCTCCCTGCTCAGCGGGGAGTCTGCTTCTCCCTCTCCCATTCTCTGTGTTCGCTCTCCCTCTCTCTCTCAAATAATAAAATCTTTAAAAAAAATAAATAAAATAAATAAATAAAAGGTTAATATACTCAACAAATCCCTATTAAGGGCAATAAAGGGGGAAAAAAAGAGATAACAGATGACCAATATCAAGAACTAAAATAAGGGGGCGCCTGGGTGGCTCAGTCGTTAAGCGTCTGCCTTCGGCTCAGGTCATGGTCCCAGGGTCCCGGGATCGAGCCCCGCGTCGGGTTCCCTGCTCCGCGGGAAGCCTGCTTCTCCCTCTTCCACTCCCCCTGCTTGTGTTCCCTCTCTGGCTGTGTCTCTCTCTGTCAAATAAATAAAAAATCTTTAAAAAAAAAAAAAGAACTAAAATAAGACATCACTAAAGATCCTACAAGCATGAAAAATGTAATAAGAGGATATTAGGAACCACTTCATGTCAATGCATTTGAAAATTTAGATGAAGTGGATAAAGTCTTTGAAAAATAAAGCTTAACCACAACTGACCCAAGGAAAAATAGGGAATCTGAATAGTCTATATCTACCAAAAAAATTTAACACCAAATTAACTTTCCCGCAAAATTCGGGGCCTGGATGGTCTCACTGGTGAAATCTTCCAGACACTTAACCAATAACCAGTATCACAGAAGCTCTTCTAGGAACTCGAGGAAACAGGGCACGTTCTCTGGTGATTTTGTACTGGGTCAACTGGGCTGAGCGGCGCCTACGTTCCTCAGAACCCCTTTCCCCTCATGGTTCAAGGTTAGAGCAGGCCACAGAGAAAACCATATGAAAACTCAATGGAAGAAGTGAGGCGTGGTCATTGCTTCTGACTGGTGGTTCTATTCAGACGTGGCAAGAGACAAATATGGATGTGCCAGTGGGTTCCAGCTCACTCTTGCTCTCTGCTGTCGTGAGACAGACAGACAGACAAAAGCACAGGACCTTGTGACCTATTTCCCTCACACTCTGTTCATCTCAACTTTCTGCCCTGCTGACCAACGGTGACCCCCAGGCCCACCACCGGATGCAGAGGCAACAGCCTTCTGGAGACTTCATCACTGGTTGTCCTTCGCGATCCCACTCTGACAGCTGGATATGCCAGGTTCCCAGATATTTTCCTGGAAGCTCTGACGTGTGCACCTGCGCCAGCTCTTCGAGAGGGCTGGTTGGTGATTTTCCACTTCTCCCCCCGACTCCCCTCTCTGGACCTTCATTCCCCACCATCATCTGCAATTGTGTAAGATCTTATTCCAATAATAAAGCCCTGATTCCACAAAATTCAGTGTTTTTCAACTTCAAAACAGTCCTGCTTCAAAGATGTTCATGTCACGGAGCACAAAGACATGGTGAGAAGTGCTGCAGATTAAAGGAGGCTAAAGAAACAGGACAACTCAATGCAATGTGTGATCCTGGTTTGGAAAAAACAGGGCTAAAAAAGACATTTTTGTGACACTTGGACATTTTTGAATATAGACTGTGTATTAAAAATAGTACATGTCTCGGAGCCTGGTTGGTTCCGTTGGTGGAGCCTGTGACTCTTGATCTCAGGGTTGTAGATTCAAGCCCTACATTGGGTGTAGAGATTACTTAAAAATAAAATCTTAAAAAAAAACAGTACATGTCCATGATAAATTTCCTAAATTCCATCACCGTTGTCTTTAGGATAATGTCTTTGTTCTTAGGAATTACTCGCTAAAGCATTTCGAGGTAAAGGATCATGATGTCTCAACTTTCAAATGGGCCATTCATCATCATCACATATGCATGGAGAGAGATAAAAGCAAGTTAAGCAAATATTAATGAGCAGTGAATCTAGATGAATAGTATATGGATACTAGTCTTCAAAATAGAAAGTTAAAAATAGCCCCACCTGTTTCAGAGATGCTGGGCCTCCTTTCTGTTCTTTGAAGGTATTTGGCTCCATTCCACTCTCACCCCCAGATCGTTCGATAGGCGCAGGTGGGTCTTCACGGTATCTTCCTGGAAGGAGCATTGCAAAGTGGGAGAGTAAACGCACGTTGTTTTGTTAGTTAGCTATTGTCAAATTTCTCCCCATGAAGGTTATCATTTGGCATGCCCCACCAGCAATGCATGAGAGTGTGCTTTCCAGTTTATGACTTTTTGCCAATTTTATAGGGGAGAAAGCTTCTTCAGAGAAGTTTCCATTGGCATTGTTCTTATTATGGGCGAAGTTGAGCATCTTTCCATATAGTTAAGGACCATTCATATCTATTTCTCTGTGAACCGTTTGTTCATTCTTTTGTACATTTTAAAACATTGGGCTATTGGTTTTTTCTTATATATTAAGGAGATAAACATTTTGTGTGTGATGTGAGTTGTAAATATTTTCTCTGAGATGGTCACATTTTTACTTTGTTTATGGGATCATATTCTCTTAACCAGTTTCTAAATCTGCTTAAGGAGTTTTGTTTATAAATTTGATTTTATTGCCCCTGAATTTCCCCCAGCATTTTATTATGAAGATTTTCAAACACACAGGAAAGTTAAAAGAAGTGTACAGCGAACACCCACGTGTCTGCCACTTAGATTCTATTACTAACACTTTACCATTTTTGTCTTCTCATATTTTTATCCACTCTATGCATCCTTCCATCCATCCATTAATTCACCTAACTTTTCAATGCATTTCAAAATAAGTTGCAGCCATCAATACACTCGGTGGGGGGGAGGACTCTATTTGAAAAATTATTTTTATCCTGATATGATTCACCTCCCATAAGATTCACGCTTTAAGTGTGTACAATTCACCGCTTTTCGAAATATTCACAAAGTTTTGTAACCACCACCACTACAATTTTAGATCTCTATATAACTTTGTTTTTCTCCAAATGCCTATCTGGTTGTCTGAACACCGTATGTTAAAAGCTCTTTCTGTCAGAGGCTGAGACGTCCCAGTTGTCGCTGAGCGCCCAGGTGTTCGGCGGTCTAGTTCTGTTCCATTGGCCTGCTTGCCCCTCTATTAGCACGTGTGGGACTTCTTTGCTAACAACAGCCCTGGCCCTGGATGGGGGAGGGGGGGACACGTGGCCACACCTCGTCAAGGGCTTTTATCAAAGAACTTTGCGTGATATGAGCTCCTCCACCGAGCTGTAAACTTTACTCCCAGCGACTGAGAGAAACCGACTGGGCAGGAGGAGGGGCAGCAGGAAACCCTGGGAAAGAGAGGTACCAGGAATCAGGAACACCCCACTCTTGGGTCCCTCTGTCTCTTCCTCTCCTCTCTCTCCAGCCCAAGGTGGGGGCCCTCCCCACCTCTGGACACCTCCCCTGCTTCTGAGGACTACCGGAGCTGGGCCAGGCAATGTCCAGCTCTCCGCCCGTGGCTGCCCACGAAGGCACCCTGCACAGTGTGGTTTGGGAGGTAAGGCCAAGTTTGTCCAACATCTGCCGAGCAGTCTTCGGAATATGACCAGACGCTAGCAGCCTGTACTGCACGTGTCTGGTCGTATTTGTGTCGGCCATAAAGGGGCTCACTGTCTGCAGGAAGGGGGTAAAGAGAAGAACGCCGGTCCCCACCCGCCCAAGCTCCCAGACCCTCTCGGAATCCCAGAGTCCCACCCACCCGCGCCTCTGCCCCGGGTCTCCGAGCTCCTCCCGAGACCACGCCCCCAGGCGACCACGCCCCAAGGGGCGCGTCCCGCAGAGGCCACGCCCCCGAGGGAACCCACCCCTGCTGAGCGCCGCGCCGCGAAGCCTTCCTGAGTCAACGCCCTCTCTGAGACATCCCCCGCCCCAGCCCTTGAGCTTCCACAGTCCCTAAGCTCCTGCCCCTGCCAGAGCCCCTCCCCTTCTGAGCTGCCCACTCCGGCTAGGCACCTGCAGGGTGACCCCCGAGAGGAGCACCCTGCGCCCACTGCCACGGAGAAGCTTCACGTGAAGGCCTGCGGAGGAAGGAGACGGCGGGTCCCAGGACCAGAGCGTTCCCGGTGCGGACTCCGCCAGCCCGCTCCTGCCCAGCGCCGTCCTTGATCCTAGAACACTGCGTGGCTCCAGAAAGCCTCCAGACTCAGGGCCCAAGTCCTCACCTTAACACCTGAATATCTGCGTGTTCTAAGCCCTACCCTTGTTCCCATACACCCACCCAACATTCGAGTTGGGCCAGTCTCACATCTTGACCCCTAGCCTCCTGTTTCTCTATAAGCAAATAAACCAACCAACCAACCCTGCCCTATTCACTGGACTGTGCCCCAGATGTCTGTCTGACCTATTAGGAGCCCCAGACGCAGGTGGCATTTTAAACACACACACACACACACACACACACAAAGACTTTGCACCATAACTTTCGATGCCAGAACAAAGGGCTATAAGCGGGAGATTGCAGCAAGGCAGGCAGGACAGCCCTGGGCCGGGTCTGTGGGGTCGGAGTACATTGCTAACAATATAATAGGGGTTCTTGTCAATCATTGCAGACATGTTGGTGATGATGTCTTTGCCCCTGGAGGAGGAGGCCTTCGTTGGAAGGTGGTCACCGCCAAGGGGGACAAGAGGATTCAACTGATTCCTACACCTCCACGGGCCCTTAGCGCCGCCCTACTGTTGAGTCAAAGGGACAGGGCAGAGCTGGAAACGTGGATGGGACAGCTGGGAATAGACAAAGCTTAGAGGTTGGGTGGGGGAGGATCCAGTGTGGAAGAGAAAGAGACTGCGTCTTACCTGATGACCACTTGGGGTAGGACAGTTCTAGTCATGAGAAGAGAAGAGCCGGGAGCACAGCATCTTTTTCTCTCCAATTCCTTCACCTGCCCCTCCTCCTCAAGTTCACTCCCATCTCTCTACTCCCCTGGGGAATCTCCTCCACACCAAGCTGAGGCTGGGGGATGCTGGCTGGGTCCCCTGCAGAGTGTCCAGAGCTCCGCTGTCCTTAAACACCATCCCTCCCAGCCCTGTTTCACCTGGACCACCGACATCATGTTGCAGTTTACAATATGCAAGAGTCTCTGGGGAAGAAGATAGAACCAACCAGTCCTTCCCTTCACTAGCCCGGCCCCACTCCCATTTTCTTATTTCCTAGCTTGCTTGTCTTTGAGCATGGAACACATTTTCTAAAAAGTAGCAGCAGCTAGAATTTAAAATGCACACGCCCTTTGACCCATCAAAAACTCCACTTCTGGAAATTTATTGCTTTCCAAGATCCACGTGCAGGAAATGAATATGTCCAAAGATGTTGGTTGCAACACTATTTGTAGTCACACGTAAGGGAAAACACCCTGAATGTTCATCAATGAGGAATGACTAAAAAGATACAGTGTAGCCAGTGGATGGATCACTGTGCAGCCTGTACAAAGGGTGGGTCTGCTGTTCATTCTGCTTAGAACCATCCCCAAGATATATGCATACTGGTAAAAGGCATGTGCAGAACGGCAAGCTGCCTGCCCTCCAGATTTTATATATATACACATATATAGTGTATATTATACATATATAACATATACATGTTATATGCATATGTTATTTATACATATATGTGTATATAATATATAATGTATATTTTAAATGATTTTATACATATATTTTATACATACATGCATATACATATTGTGCATATTATACATATTATGCATATATTATGTATATGTCATTTATAATATACATATATATGTATAAATAATATATGACATACGTCATACATATATGTGTAACATGTAATATATACATATACATATAATATATATGTATATATGTTGTGTTATATGTATATGTATAACACACATATGTTCTATACATACACATATGTATATATGTTGTGTTATATGTATATGTATACACACATATACTTATGCATACATATACATACTTGTATAACATAACATGTGTATAATATATAATACGCAATTTATACGTATTATATAGTATATATATACTTCCATGTGCATAGAGAAAAAATCTACCACATTTTTAATCGGGGGTCACTTTTGGGGAATGAGATAGAGAACGAAGGGAGATTTTCACCTTTGTTTCATAAAATTGTCTTTCTGGGCGCCTGGGTGGCTCAGTCGTTGAGCGTCTGCCTTCGGCTCAGGTCATGGTCCCAGGGTCCCGGGATCGAGCCCCGCATCGGGCTCCCTGCTCAGCAGGAAGCCTGCTTCTCCCTCTCCCACTCCTCCTGCTTGTATTTCCTCTCTTGCTGTGTCTCTCTGTCAAATAAATAAATAAAAGCTTAAAAGAAAAAGCCAGCTGCATTTAATTAGGATTAATTGTAAAAAAAAATTCTCTTTCTGGATTTTTTGATGTATAAACTTTTTATAAAAGCATACCATACACATACCACAGATCTTTAACATAAAAAGTGAGCACAAATCCCTAATTTCCAACCATACGAAGAAATAAGGTAGTGACAGCTTCCCAGAGTCTTCTCTTGCAGTCATCCCCCATGCTTCCTCTCTCATTCACCACTGTCCTGACCTCTAACACGCTCTGGAATAGTTTTGTCCAGTTCTGAACTTCATGTAAGTGGGCTCACGCAGTATGTACACTTTCATCTCTGGCCTCCTCGGCTAAACGTGATGTTTCGAAGATCCATCCACGCTGGGTGTAGCAGAAGGTCATTCCTGTTCATTGCTGTAATTTTCCATTGTGTAAATACAGCATGCTTTATTTAGCTATCCACCTATCGACTGACATTTAAGTTGTGTCCGGTTTGGGGCTGTCACAAATAATTCATCTAGGAGCACTCTCGTATGTGTCTTTTGGAGCCCATGTGCACTCAGAGACAACCAGGGGGGCAATGGAGAGATCACAGAGTATGCGTATCTCCAATCTTAGGAGGACTTGCCAGTTTTCCTGATCCTGCACATTTACATGCCCACTAGCAAAGCTTAAGAATTCCGGTTGTTCCATATCCCCGACTGCACTTGGTACTGTCAATAATTTTAGGGTGAGCCATTTTAGCGGCTGGGTAGTTGCGTCTTACTCCGGTTATAATCTGTAGTTCCTCAGTAAGAATAAGGTTGAGAGGCACCTGGGTGGCTCCATCTGGTGTCTGACTCTGGATTTCTGCTCAAGGCATGGTCTGGGGTGGTGAAATTGAGCCCTGCATGGGGCTCCGCCCTGGGCCTGGAGCCTGCTTAGCATTCTCTCTCCCTCCCCCACTGCCCACCCCCACCCTGCTCGCACACGCACATGCTCTCTCTCCAAAGGAAAAAAAAATAAGATTGAAAACATGTTCATGTGTGTGCCGGTCACTTGGATTTCCTCTTTTGTAGGGTGCCCATTCATTTTTTAGCGGGTTGTTTGCATTTTCAAAAGATATATCTAGGGATGACTGGGTGGCTCAGTCAGTTAAGTGTCTGCCTTTGGCTCAGGTCATGATCCCAGGGTCCTGGGATCAAGTCCTGCGTTGGGCTCCTTGCTCAGTGGGGAGCCTGCTTCTCCCTCTGCCTGCTGCTCCCCCTGCTTGTGCGCTTGCTCTCTCTCTCTGACAAATAAACAAATAAAATCTTAAAAAAAAAAAAAAAAGAATGAAGGAAAAATTAAAACACTCTCAGATAAACAAAAGCTAAGGCAGATCATTACCAGTAGACTTGCCCTACAAGAAATGCTAAAGGGAGTCTTTCAGGCTGAAAAGAAAAAAAAACAACACTAGAAAATATAGCTGTAAGGGGCACCTGGGTGGCTCAGTTGGTTAAGCAACCAACTTGATTTTGGCTCAGGTCATGATCTCAGGGTGGTGAGATTGAGCCCAGCATAGGGTTCAGCATTCAGCACAGAGTCTGCTTAAGATTCTCTCTCTCCCTCCTCCTTGGTCCCTCCCCCTGCCTGTGCTCTCTAAACAAACAAACAAATAAATAAAATCTTTTTAAAAAGTTAACTACATAGGGGCACCTGGGTGGCTCAGTCGTTAAGCGTCTGCCTTTGGCTGGGGTCATGATCCCGGGGTCCTGGGATCGAGCCCCGCATCGGGCTCCCTGCTCCGCAGGAGGCCTGCTTCTCCCTCTGCCACTCCCCCTGCTTGTGTTCCCTCTCTCGCTGTGTCTCTCTCTGTCAAATAAATAAATAAAATCTTTAAAAAGAACCCAAAAAACAAAAAAACAAAAAAGAGAGTTGAGGAGGCTACACATTTGTCAGAAAAATAGATATTAAGTTTTTTAAAAAATTTTTTATTTATTTATTTGAAAGAGAGAGAATGAGAGAGAGAGAGTACATGAGAGGGGGGAGGGTCAGAGGTTGAAGCAGGCTTCCCGCCGAGCAGGGAGCCCGATGCGGGACTCGATCCTGGGACTCCAGGATCATGACCTGAGCCAAAGGCAGTCGCTTAACCAACTGAGCCACCCAGGCGCCCCAGATACTAAGTTTTTAAAAGATTACAAAAAAGAAAGAAGAGCAGTGTATTTTTAAAAAGTACAATGCATGGGGCACCTGGGTGGCTCAGTTGGTTAAGTGTCGGCCTTGGGCTTAGGTCATGATCCCAGGACCCCGGGACCCCGACCTGAGCCGAAGGCAGACGCTTAACGACTGAGCCACCCAGGCACCCCAATAAATAAATTCTTTAAAAAAAAGTTCAATGCAGCAAGAAGATACAACAATTATACAGACTTACATCAGAGCCCCCAAATATACGGAGCAAGACACAAAATACACAAACTCAAAATGGATCAAAGCCCTAAACGTAAGAGCTAAAATCATAAAACTCTTCACAGAAATCATAGGGGGAAAGTTTCATGGAGATTGGGTTTGGCAATGATGATTTCTTGGATAGGACAGCAAAAGCACAAGCAACAAAAGAAAGATAGATAAATTGTACTTCATCAAAATTGAGACCTTTTTTGAATTAAAAGACGCTATCAACAGAGTGAAAAGGCAACTCACAAAATGGCAGAATTTATTTGCAAATCATACATTTGATAAAAGATTAAGATCTATAATATATGAAGAACTTCTACAGCTCTTAAATACCAATGGGTCAAAGAAGAAGTCACAAAGGAAATTGAAGAATATGTAGAGACAAATAAATATGAAAAAAACACAACATGCCAAAATTTATGGGATGTAGTGAAAGCAGTGTAAGGGGGAAATTTACAGCTGTCAATGCTTACATTAAAAAAGAAAAAAGGGGGGCACCTGGGTGGCTCAGTCAGTTGAGCATCTGCCTTCAGCTCAGGTCATGATCCCAAGATCCTGGGATCGATCCCCGCATCGGGCTCCCTGCTCAGTGGGGAGCCTGCTTCTCCTTCTACCTGCCACTCCCCCTGCTTGTGTGCTCTCTTGCTGACAAACAAATAAATAAAAATCTTTTAAAAAATGGATCTCAAATTAACAACTTAACTATAACTTAAGGAACTAGACAAAGAAGAACAAACTAAATTCAAAGCTAAGAGAAGAAAATAAAAAATAAAGATTAGAGCAGAGAAAATAAAGGATAGAAAAATAATAAAGCAAATCAATGAAACCAAAAATTGGTTCTTTGAATAGATTAACAAAATTGACACTTACCTTTATTGACTAAGAAAAAAAGAGAAAACACTGAAATCACTAAACTCAGAAAAGATGATGGGCTATTACTACTGATTCTGCAGAAATAAAAAGATGATAAGAGAGCACTATGAACAGTTGTACACCAACAAACTGGATAATCTAGATGAAACGGACAAATTCCTAGGAACACAAAACCTACCATGACTGTATCAGGAAGAAAGAGAAAACTCTAATAGACCTGTAACTAGTAAGGAGATTGAATCAGTAGTAAAAAACTTCCCAAGAAAGAAAATCCCGGGACAGATGGCTTAACTGATAAATTCTACCAAACATTAAAAGAAATAATACCAATCCTTCTTCAACTCTTCCCAAAAACTGAAGAGAAGGGAAAAACTTCTTAACTTATTCTATGAGGCTAGCATTGTCCAGATACCAAAGCCAGAGAAAGAACTCTACAAGAAAAGAGATCCACAGACCAATATCCCTTGTGAACATTGATGCGTACATACAATGGAATATTCTTCAGCCTTAAAAAGGAAGGAAATTGTGGCACATGCTACAACATGGATGGATTTTGAAAATATGCTAAATGAAATAAGCGAGGCACAAAAAAGGGTATATACTGTATGATCCTACTTATATGACATACTGAGAGCAGTCAAATGCATAGAGACAGAAAGTGGAATGGTGGTTTCTAGGAGCTGGGGATCAGGAGGGATGGGGAGTTGTTGTTCAATGAGTACCGAATTTCAGCACCGGACATTGAGAAAGTTCTGGGGAGGGATGGTGGTGATGGTTTCACAATTGAACTTAAATACAGTTCAAGTGGCAAATTTTACGTTACATATATTTAGCGTGGAGCCTGTCATGGGGCTTGATCTTAGGACCCTGAGATCATGACCTGAGCCAAAATCAAGAGTCAGATGCTTAACCAACTGAGCCACCCAGGTGCCCCAGCATGTGACTCTTGATCTCAGGGTGGTGAGTTCAAGCCCCACATGGGCATTGAGCCTCCTTGAAAATAAAAAAATAGAACAAAACATAAAGAAAATAAAAGGAGAGAAGTTCCCATACTCGCTACAATATGGATGAAATTGAAAACATTATACTACGTGAAATGAGGCAGACAAAAAAGGAAAAATAGTCTACGATTCCACCTGTAGGAGGTATCTAGAATCAGCAAGTTCATAGACATAGAAGGTAGAATACAGGCTACCAGGGGTTGGGAGTAGGGAAAAATGGGGGCTACTGCTTAATAGTTCCAGAGTTTCTGTTTGGGACGAGAAAGCTCTGGAAATAGAGAGTGGTGATGTGTGGGCAACACTGTGAATGTACTTAATGCCGCTGGGTTGTACATTTTAAAATGATTAAAATGGTAATTTTTTATGTTATACATATCTTATCACAATTTAAAAAAAATCTACGCTAATATTTCCATGATCTTGGTCACATGGGGACCTGTTTGCCTTAATCTATTATTTCTTTTGGTTTCAGTCATGATTTTTCGTCTAATATTCCTGATATTGCTGAGATTTTAGTACTACCCAAAGCTTGGATGTTTAGTATAAAGAAAGGTATTGCGAATTTGAGGCTCTGGGCTATATGGGAAGATGACAGGGGGTTTTTGTGGGGTTTTGGTGTGCGCCTGTGTTTGGTTTCTTCCAGGCAGCTAAACTAGGGGGCGCTAAAATATCGTATCACCTTAATCCTCGCAGGGATGGAGATCGTTTGAAACCTGGCTTCAGTTCCTGTGAAACCTAATGTATTCCCGCTTTGCCCTAACTCCAGGATTAGAGTTCTTCAGGGTCCCAACCAAGCCTTGGGTATTTCCCAAAGCTTTGAACTACATTATTTGTTGCAGCACCAACAGTATGTTGAAAGCCCTGGTTAGCTTCCTAAACTCTCAGCCACCTTGAAGGGAAATGTTGCTCCAAATGTCAGATTTGCCTTTCTTGGGTTCTTTCCTCCCTCAGGTCTTGGTGCTGTGATTCTTCATTGCCTTTGTAGTTCTATGATGTCTTCAGTGTTGTTTTCTTTTTTAAATACCTCTTTAAAGATCATTATTTTGTAGTTTATTTATTTATTTATTTTAAGTAATCTCTACACCCAATGTGGGGCTTGAACTCTTGATCCCGAGATCAAAAGTCACACGCTCTACCAGGTGTGTGAGGTAGCCAGGTGCCCTCAGACAGTTATTTTTAAAATATTTTATCCAGGGGCACCTGGGCGGCACAGTTGGTTGAGTGGCCAGCTCTTAGTTTTGGCTCAGGTCGTGATCTCAGGGTCTTGGGATCGAGTCCTGCTATGGGCTCTGTGCACAGTGCAAAGTCTGCTTGAGATTCTCTCTCCCTCTCTCTGCCCCTCCCATTCGTGCTCTTTCACTCTCTAAATAAATAAATCTTTTTAAAAAATAAAATAGTTTATCCAGCTTTCCTAATTGTTCTCATTTGCATGGTTAATCTCAAACAACTTCCACTAATTCCAGAAGGAGAATACACAGCTAGCCTCTTTCTAAATTTTATAAAATGAGGGTATGCATTACATTTGAAATAATATTTAAAATTAAAAATTTTAAAACCATGTTGATCTTCTGTTTGGTCTATGTGTGATAATAATAGCCAATACTTACAGAGCATACAACTTAGGTTTATGTGCATTATTTCATTCCATTGTTAAGACAGCAAAAAGATTTATTCCCATTTTATAGCTATGAAACTGAGGCTAAGAGAAATGAAGTCATTTACCAAAGTCACATAACTGATAGAAAACAAGGCTGAATGCAGCAACTTCTTCCTAGAAACATCGCCAAATGCAAGGGAAGCAAGGGCAAAAATGAACTATTGGGACTTCATCAAGATAAAATCTTTTGCACAGCAAAAGAAACAGTCAACAAAACCAAAAGACAACCGACAGAATGGGAGAAGATATTTGCAAATGACATATCGGATAAAGGGCTAGTATCCAAAATCTATAAAGAACTTATCAAACTCAACACCCAAAGAACAAAGAATCCAATCAAGAAATGGGCAGAAAACATGAACAGACATTTTTCCAAAGAAGACATCCAGATGGCCAACAGACACATGAAAAAGTGCTCAACATCGCTCGGCATCAGGGAAATCCAAATCAAAACCTCAATGAGATACCACCTCACACCAGTCAGAATGGCTAAAATTAACAAGTCAGGAAATGACAGATGTTGGCAGGGATGCGGAGAAAGGGGAACCCTCCTACACTGTTGGTGGGAATGCAAACTGGTGCAGCCACTCTGGAAAACAGTATGGAGGTTCCTCAAAAAGTTGAAAATAGAGCTACCGTACGATCCAGTAATTGCACTACTGGGTATTTACCCCAAAGATACAAATGTAGGGACCCGAATGGGTACGTGCACCCCGATGTTTATAGCAGCAATGTCCACAATAGCCAAACTGTGGAAAGAGCCAAGATGTCCATCGACAGATGAATGGATAAAGAAGATGTGGTATATATATATACAATGGAACATTATGCAGCCATCAAAAGGAATGAGATCTTGCCATTTGCAACGACATGGATGGAACTGGAGGGTATTATGCTGAGTGAAATAAGTCAAACAGAGAAAGACATGTATCATATGACCTCACTGATATGAGGAATTCTTAATCTCAGGAAACAAACTGAGGGTTGCTGGAGTGGGGGGTGGGGTGGGAGGGATGAGGTGACTGAGTGATAGACACTGGGGAGGGTATGTGCTCTGGTAAGTGCGGTGAATTGTGCAAGACTGTTGAATCTCAGATCTGTACCTCTGAAACAAATAATGCAATATATGTTAAGAAAAAAAAAAAAAAGAAGAAGATAGCAGGAGGGGAAGGATGAAGGGGGGGGAAATCGGAGGAGGAGATGAACCATGAGAGACGATGGACTCTGAAAAACAAACTGAGGGTTCTAGAGGGGAGGGGGGTGGGAGGATGGGTTAGCCTGGTGATGGGTATTAAAGAAGGCACGTTCTGCATGGAGCACTGGGTGTTATGCACAAACAATGAATCATGGAACACTACATCTAAAACTAATGATGTAATGTATGGTGATTAACATAACAATTAAAAATTAAAAAAAAAAAGAAAGAAAACAAGGCTGAAGTATCTCCACCCATACATCCTTTATCAGGAGGCTACTAGAGGAGATGCTCCAACAAAATGAGGGCATAAACCAAAAAATGCTGTGATGTTTCACATGACACATGAAAACAGGGGCTTCCTAGGAAAAAGAGAAAGGGAGGTCCCAGGATTTGCAGCACAGAGGGTAACCAGTTCAGACAGAAGCAGGACAGAAGGCACCTGGCTGGCTCAGTCAGAAGAAGATGTGACTCTTGATCTCAGGGCTGTGAGTTCAAGCCCCATGTTGGGCGTAGAGATTACTTAAAAATAAATAAACTTTTGGAGTGCCTGAGGCTCAGTTGGTTAAGCATCTGACTCTTGATTTCAGCTCAGGTCATGTTATCAGGGTCATGGGATTGAGCCCCACAACAAGCTCCCAACTCAGCATGGAGTTTGCTTGGGATTCTCCCTCTCCCTCTCCCTCTGCCCTTCCCCTTGCTTCCCCCCCTCAAATAAACAAATAAAACCTTTAAAAATAAATAAACTTTAAAACTAAAGAAATAAAAACAAGTTTCTCTAGTGCAACTGTATGATTCAATTTACAACAATAATATTTTGTTTAAAAAAAAGATGAGATTCCTTGAACTTTTATATATATTTGGATTACAGTTTGGAGTTGAAGTGGCAGTAAATAGCTAGCAACCCAAGCAGATGAAAAATCAAGGCAATGACTAACTCCAGGGAGAATAAAAGTTGTTAAAGAAAGGAAAAGACCATCATAGTCCACGACATGACTTGGCCATGGACAGTGTTTTCATATGCACAGTGATGTGATGTAGCCACATCCATGAAATACACTGGGGGATGGGAAGCCGGGGAGGGTGCGTGTTTGAGGTGTGGGCACAGGTGTCTGTGAACAGGAAATAATCCTTATCTTCCACAGTGGGTAATCACTAATGCGGTTAAAAATGACAAATCAAGATGTATACTATAAACATATTAGTTAAAAGTATGAGTTATATATATATTTTTAAAGATTTTATTTATTTAATTAAAGAGAGAGAGAGAGCACAAGTAGGCAGAGGGGCAGGCAGAGGGAGAGGGAGAAGCAGGCTCCCCGCAGAGCAGGGAGTCCGATGCAGGGCTCGATCCCAGGACCCTGGGATCATGACCTGAGCCGAAGGCAGACGCTCAACGACTGAGCCACCCAGGCCCCACGAGTTATTTTTTTTTTTTTTTTACAAGTTGAGAGTAGTAGCTTCTAGGGCAGTGGTTCTAGACCAGCTGTGATTTTGCTCCCCAGGGGATATTTGGAAACACGTGAAGACATTTTTGGTTATCACAGCTGGAAGGTGGGTGCTACAGGCATCTAGTGGGTTGAGGCCAGGGATCCTACAAGGCACAGACAGCCCCCAGAACGGAATTATTGGCCCAAAATGTCAGTGGGGCAGATGTTGAGACACCCTGCTCTCCGGAACAGGAAATGAGAAAGGGGAATGCTGTGTTCATTAACAACCCTTGGAACTATTTGACTCTATAATTTTGATTTAATAAAACAACAAGGGTGGCTCAGTCGTTAAGCGTCTGCCTTCGGCTTAGGTCATGATCCCAGGGTCCTGGGATTGAGCCCTGCATCAGGCTCCCTGCTCCGCGGGAAGCCTGCTTCTCCCTCTCCCTCTCCCCCTGCTGTGCTCCCTCTCTCGCTGTGTCTCTCTCTGTCAAATAAATAATTAAAATCTTTAAAAAATAATAATAAAACAACAAAACTAGTGGTGCCTGGCTGGCTCAGTCAGTATGGGGGATATGTGTATGGGTGGTTAGGAGAAAAGAAGCCAATCAAGAATGATCCCAAATAAAAATCTAGAAAATCACATACTCCAAATGTCAGGTACTGGTTTTCCCATGGGGGTCATCCCCCTCAAAGTTAGCACCAAGGAATATAAAAGGGCGGAGCCAGACGCAGCTTGAACAGTTGTACCGGTTGGGCACTGCACAAGGGCGCCCCCTGGAAAGCGACTTCCTCCGCGTCCTGGACATCACACATTTGTAGCTTTTTAAAACAATTTTCCAAAAAGAAAAAAAAAAAAATTTCCAGCGGAAGGCAATAGAGTACCTGGTTCTAACAAAGCTAGCGGACTGCGTGGGTTTTCCAACAGAGGGCAGCAGTGTGAGCAAGAGGAGCTGGGCACTCGCTTTGGCCGCCTCACACTGGAGCAGTTTTTCAAGCCGGGTGCACACTGCATTGTTCACTGAGCGAAAGGGGGCAAACAGTTTGCGTCA
The DNA here is from genome assembly GCF_002201575.2 of Neomonachus schauinslandi. NCBI lineage: Eukaryota > Metazoa > Chordata > Mammalia > Carnivora > Phocidae > Neomonachus > Neomonachus schauinslandi. The sequence continues at coordinate 9,949,201 of NC_058418.1, forward strand.
CTCCGACAGTCTCAGGGAGACCAGGTGGGGGCAGAGGGAAGGCGACCACAAGAGGGCTCCGGGTCAGGGTGACAAGGAGGCAGTTTAGGGCAGGCCCCCTCGAACGGGCATGGAGACATACCCAGTTCTCTAATCTCCAGGTCCTTCAGTCCTGCCTCAGTGGCTCCGTAGATCTCCAAGCCCCGGATGAAGTCGGCCTGGAGGATGGATCCTGCCATGAAGGCCCTCTGGGAAGGGGGCAGTGGGAGCCAGGCCCTTCACTGGAATCCAGTACCACCCCGGTGCCCATCCCACCCCATTCCAGGCTCAACCCCACCCCTCATCCCCCTACCCGCCCCTCCATCCCCCTCCCGCCCCCCCACCTTCCCCCCTCCTTCCCTGACCCAGATGCAGCGGGAACCTCCTCTCCACGCTTCGGCCATAGCCACGCCCCTGGCCACGCCCCCCACGTAGCCCCACCCTGTCCCCCCAAATTTCCCAGTCCCTCTGGCTCTCGCACCTGTCTCCTCTGCCCCGTGCTCCACAACTCACTCAGGTTTCTACTGATGAGGCCGATGTGCAGCTCTCATTCATTCATTTATTCACTAATTCCACTAATTCACTGTGCTGACTATTGCACAGTGTCCTAGGTGCTGTGGATGCGGAGGTGAAAACAGAAAAGCGAACATCTGCCCGCAGGGAGCGTTCTGGGGAGGAGTATTCCAGGAAGACGGAACAGCAAGTGCAAAGGCCCTGGTACAAAGGCTGGCGGTTTACAGAACAGCATGGAGTCCAGCGTGCACAGCGCAATGCTCCTGATTGTGTGGCAGCTCAGCCAGGTGGGCAGTTCGTGGGGCCTCGAATGCCCCAGGAGGGACTTTGGCTTTTATTCTGTGATATAAGAATCCAATAATTTGTGTTCCTTCCTTCGTACATTTATTCCAAATGCACCTGCTCTTTGCTGGGTAGTGCTGGGGACACAAGGTGCGCACAACAGACCCAGTCTCTTCTCCTCCCCTTCACCCTCCACTCAGCAGCCAGAGGGCTCTTTCCAAAGCACAAATATGCCCCCGCCTCTCCTCTCCTGCTCAGAGCCTGCCTTGACTCCCCAGGACCCTTGGGACAAAACCATGCTCCTTACCCCGGCCCCGAGTGGCCTGGCTCCCGCCCGAGTCTTCAGCTGTACCTCCGGGCCTCTCCTAGAGCAGACAGCTCATCTAGCCCCAAAAGCAACCCCTGAATTTTCCTGCCTCTGGGCCTTTGTTTGTATTGTCCCTTCTGCCCTGAACACCCTTCCCCTCGAAACAGACTCTGACCCTCTTGACTGACATGTCTGAGGGTGACAGATTATGTGGGACTGAGTGTCCATCAGCTTCGGAGGGAGGCTGGAGACAAACATCTCAACGGCTTCGTGCACTTGAGGGGTCGATGCTGTGTGATGGTGTGAAGGGCATTCATTCATTCAACAAACACTTGCCCAGCATCTTTGTGCCTGGCCCTGGGCTAGGGGGCAGTGGTTGGACAGACATCTTCTGCACTCACCTTGGCTGCTGGTGGGGGCCTGCTCTGACAGCACCAATTACAAGAGTTTGGCCAACACACACTTTGTCAGAAAAACGTGACCTACAGATTTTCTGCTCAGGCCGAGTAAAAGCCACAGCACTTACGATGGCCTCCCACGTGACCTGGTTCCTCATTTCCCGTTTACAAATGCTATTTTTTCCCCCACTGTTCTCAGCGTTTATTATTTTTAGTGTAAATATACACAACATAAAATTTACCATTTTAACTCTATTTAGGGGTATGCTTCAGTGCCATTAATATATTCAGTGTTGTGTAACCACCACTATTTGGTTCCAGAAATATTCCATCGTCCCCAACCAAAACTCTGGGCCCATTAAACAATAATTCCCCATTCTTCCTTCCCCCAGCCCCTGATAACCCCTATTCTACCTTCTGTCTCAATGAATTCGTGGATTCTAGATGCCTCACGTAAGAGAAATCATACATATCTGTCCTTTTTTTTTTTTTTTAAGATTTTATTTATTTGACAGAGAGACACAGCGAGAGAGGGAACACAAGCAGGGGGAGTGGGAGTGGGAGAAGCAGGCTTCCCGCCCAGCAGGGAGCCCGACGCGGGGCTCGATCCCAGGACCCCGGGATCATGACCTGAGCCGAAGGCAGACGCTTAACGACTGAGCCACCCAGGTGCCCCCATACATATCTGTCCTTTAACGTCTGGCTTATTCACTGAGCGTAGTGCTCTCACTCGTTCCTGTTGCGGTATGTTCCAGAATTTCATTCCCTTTTAAGGCTGAATACGATTTCCTTGTATGGCTTGACCCCATTTTGTTTATCTGTTCATCTGTTGCTGGACATTGGGTTGTTTTCACCTTTTGGCCACTGTGACCAATGCTACTATGAACATTCGTGGGCAAATATCTGTTTGAGCCCCTGCTTTCAATTCTTCTGAGTCATAACCTAGAATGGAGTTGCTAGACCATTTGGTCGTTTTACATTTAACTTTTTGAGGAACCCCCATACTGTTCTCCACAGCGGCTGCACCATTTTACATTCCCACCACAATGCGTGAGGGGTGCAATTTCTCTGCATCCTTGCCAACATTTGTTATCTTCTGGCGTTGTTTTTTGTAACAGCCATCCTACTGGGTGTGAAGTGGCATCCCATTGTGCTTTTTTTTAAAAGATTTTATTTTTAGGTAATCTCTCCACCCAATGCAGGGCTCGAACTCAGGACCTCAAGATCAAGAGTCATGAGCTCCACTGACTGAGCCAGCCAGGTGCCCCTCCCACTGTGCTTTTGATTTGCATTTCCCTAATGCGCATGTTTTCGTGGGCTTATTGGCCATTTGTATATCTTCTTTGGAGAAATGTCTATTCAAGTCTTTTGCCAATATTTGACTTGGATTGTTTTTTGTTGTTGGGTTGTAGGAGTTCTTTATATATTCTGGATACTAATCCCTTACTATAAATATGATTTGTGAATACTTTCTTCCATTCTGTGGATTGCCTTTTCACTCTGTTGACAGTGTCCTTTGATGCACAAAAGTTTTTAATTTTGATAAAGGCCAACTTACCTATTTTTTACCTGTGCTTTTGGTGTCCTATCTGTGAAATCCTTGCAAAATCCAATGTCATGAAGATCTCCCCCCATGTTTTTTTTTTCCCTAAGTTTTTTTTTTTCTTTTAAGATTTTATTTATTTATTTGGCGGAAAGAGACACAGCGAGAGAGGGAACACAAGCAGGGGGAGTGGGAGAGGGAGAAGCAGGCTTCCCGCCGACGACGGAGCCGGATGTGGGACTCGATCCCAGGGCTCTGGGATCACGACCTGAGCCGGAGGCAGATGCCTACTGACTGAGCCACCCAGGCGCCCCTTCTAATAATTTTTTTTTAAACTATGATTTTTCTCCCATCTTCACAATGATTCATCTAAGAGTTGTGTGGCTTTAGCTCTCACGTTAGGTCTTGACTTGTTTTAACTTTTATATGTGGTAGAAGGTAAGGGACCAACCGCCCCCCTTTTTTTTTTGCATGTGACTATCCAGTGTTCCCAGCCCATTTGCTGAAAAGACCATCCTTTCTCTATTGAATGCTCTTGGCACCCCCATCGAAAATAATTGACCTTTTTTTTTTTTTTAAATAATTGACCATTTAAAAAAACAGACATTTTTTTTTCCTAATACTCCCATGCATGTGAAATTAAAAATTAATAAATTTTGGGGATGCCTGAGTGGCTCAGTCCTTTAAGCATCAGACTCTTGGTTTCAGCTCAGGTCATGATCTCATGGGTCGTGAGATGGATCCCTGCATCAGGCTCCACACTCAGCAGGGAGTCTGCTTGAAGATTCTCTCTTGGCCCCGCCCTCCACACATGTGCTCTCACTCTCTCTCTAAAATAAATGAAGAAATCTTAAAAAAATAAAAATTAATAAATTTGTACACCTTTTCTCCTGCTAATCTGCCCATTGTCAGCTTATTTGTAGACCCAGCCATTGAACATAGGAGGGTAGAAGGAAAGTCTTCTCTCTCCTATGGCTTCTGGCCACGGTGATGGGGTATCATTAGCTGGAACCTTCTGCTCACTCCAGAGGCTGCAGCTGAGAGTCCCCGGGGCCTGGCAAGGCAGAAAAGGTAAGGATTCTTCTTGGTCTCCTGGATCTCTGCCCGGGGTCCGATCAAGCCAAATCATACAAAGCTCTGCCATGTCTTCCCTTCCGAAATTGCCAGTAGCTGAGAAAACATTTGTGTCAACCAGTGCTTTGGGTGGGGCGACCCTTGTGATTTTTGTTGGAGAGCTCTTGCTTGTACCCGATCCTTTCCCTTACCAGAGATGGTCATTGTGTTCCTCTGCATCTGTCTCTCGTGCCCTTGGTCATAGGGAAAATCACAGAGTAGGACAAAGGCATGGGTCCTACCAGCCTGATGCTCAAGCTGGCTTCACAGCCCGGTGAGTCCGCAGTTCTCGCCAGCCTGGTGTCTACCCGGACACACTTTGCTGTGGGTCGCCAATAAAAAAAACCAAATCAGGTGAGATGCTCTTCTCACCTCCTGTCCTGCCCTCAGAGCTGGGCCCTAACCCCTGGGAATGCTCCCTCTGGTTTCCGCTGGTGCAGGTTGTCTGCTTGCATCGAGTGGCTAGCTGGCAGGCTAGGGACCCAAGATGCCAAGTGACACACAGCATTTCAGACAGGGCCCCTCAGGGGACTTCGTCTTAATAAGGGGTTCCGGTCCCCAAGGGGCTGTGTCGTCTCTACTCTCATTGTCCTGTCAGTGCTGGGAAAGTCCCATCCCGGTATCAGCTGCCTATTGTCGCAGATTATTGGATCTGTGACTGCAGGTGTCTCATTTTTGTGGGAGACTGAAGACACGAATAAATGCAATTTTTTTTTTTTTTTTTTTACCACCTGTGGCAATGGCGGTCTTTGCTTTCTTGGCTATCTTCCGGAGTGGCCTTTGGGATCTTGGCAGCTACATCTCCTGCACCCATCCTGGGGATGCCTCTCGTATCCCTGCTAAACATTCATTCGAACTCAGGAAAGTTAACTCGGGGTCTTTCCATGGAAGGACTTACGGGGTTGAGTTGCTATCAGACCGGGTGTACCTTTGACGAGCCTACTTGTCAACAGCCAGAGAGGGATCCTTTGATTTGGAAAAACTTGTACACTGGAAAAAGATTTTGGAGAGCGTTCATCCTCAACGAATGTCTCAACGAATGTCTTATTAGTACCTTTAAAAAGAAAACCACAGGCCCATCATGGAGCTGCTTGAGGCCCCCCAACATCAGTAAATCAAGATTGAATACTTAACCTAACTGCAGTTTGAACCCCCTCAGGAATGTAGCCTTAACCAGCCCCAGGAGGGGCTGGAGGCAATCCCCTGAGACACCTGCCCCCTTGGGAGGATGACCTTGACTGAGCGGAGCCTTCTAGTAAATCCTTCCTTCCTCTTTCTCCCCGCCTTCCTCCTCCTCTTCTTTTTCTCCTCCTTTTTCTTCTTCTTTTTCTTTTTCTCCCCCTCCTTCTCCTTCTTATTATTATTTTATGCCTTCTCCCTGCCTTTATAAACCTTTCCTTTCCTTTAGCTCAGTGGAGCTCCCCTCTGCTTGCTGGATGGGATGCTGCCTGATTCACAAAGCATTTAATAAAGGCAATTAGACCCTCAAGTTTACTCAGTTGAATTTTTTTAAAAGATTTTATTTATTTATTCATGAGACACAGAGAGAGAGGCAGAGGCAGAGAGAGAAGCAAGGGAGCCCGATGCAGAACTCGATCCCAGGATCCCGGGATCATGACCTGAGCCAAAGGCAGACACTTAACCGACTGAGCCACTCAGGCATCCCGAATTTTGTTTTTCAACAGTACCTAAGATCGAACTGAAAGGACAAAAAGAGCTTGGGGCTAGCCTTAGGGGCTCACTTAAATAACAGAAACCAGAGTTAGAATAAATCCTCATTCACGGTAAATTCCCCTTCTCCGTCCTCTTTATGCCCCTTTACCCCCAATGCCCTGTCCCTGGGCCTCTGATCTAACCCCAGCCTCCTCCAAATTTTGGCCTCACCTCCTCAGCAAGTTCCTTTAATCCCTAAAACTCCTCTGACTTACCCAGAAAAATCCCTCAAACATCCAGCTGCCAGCATGAACTTTCCTTTCCATGCAAGAATTCCAGAAAGCGCTCTGGCCTGATGCCTGGGCCTAGGGGACACAGGTTACTTCCGAAAGTGCTGACGGAAAGGAAGATAGTTTGGCAGAGGCTCTGGGAACAAGGTCCTTGCCGCCCCCTGCCGACTCCTCCTACTTCCCAGGGCTCTGTAATGGAAACCCATCTGCTTCAGGCCTTCCCATGCAATGCCCTTCTGGAATGCATCCTGGACCCCCACAGAACAGAGCTTCTAGCCCCTAGCTAGCTGCAGGGCCTTTTAAACTACAAAGCCCCTTTCTTCCTCTGTCAGAAGATGCCACCTAACTTAGAGACATGCTGGAGAGATTAGTGGTCATTTGTAACCCGCTCTTCGGGAGCTTGACTGGCTTTTAACGGGTGTCCTTCCCACCCATGATTAGACTGTAGTTAAAGGCCAAGGCCTCCGGGAGAAAAATGCCCCACCCTGGGGAAACAGAGCCAGAACCCCTCCCAACCCTCCTCCAGATGACCAGGAAGTGACACAGGAGGGTGCCCTGGTCAAGGCCCGACAGGACGGATTCTAGAAGCCTTTCCCCCCAAGGTGAGCCTGGCCGGGGGTTCGGTCGTGCCCCCACAGGCCTTTGTGGATGTTGCACAGGGTTCTCAGAAACACAGCATCACACTCGGAAGCCCCACAACACAGACACCTCGTTTCCGCTTTAATTGCAAATCTCCCCCCTGTTATAAGGACGCAAATCCAAAATAGTGTGGTTGGCCGGGCTGGACCATCTTTCAGCGCTGTCACAGACACTGCTTCTCGATTGTTCGAAAACAACTTGCAGGGGGAGCAGGAGGAAAAAGGAATTAAAGTCAGCGGTCCTGCCCTGGCAGGTTGAGTCCCTAGAAAAACAGAAGTTGGCCCCAGGAGCGACTCAAAGTCCACCTGTTTCTCTTGCCAACTGCAGAGCTTCACCTACTTGGGTCAAGACCATTGCGGATACTGCAAGAAGCCAAGGTTAAGGGGCGCCTGGGTGGCTCAGTGGGTTAAGCGTCTGCCTTCGGCTCAGGTCATGATCCTGGGATCCTGGGATCGAGCCCCGCATCGGGCTCCCTGCTCAGCCGGGAGCCTGCCTCTCCTTCTGCCTCTGCCCCTCCCCCTGCTCATGCTCTCTCTTCTCTTATTCTTGGCCAAGGCCAAGGTGCTAGGCAAACAACTGTCCTGTACCCAAAACAAAGGGAAGCTTAACTATCTCCAGAGACCCCAGCACCCTCGGAAGGTCCGTTCTCCCCCTTCCGTGGGGCAAATACAGTCACACCCCAGCCCCCGCTACTTAGAGGATGGGAACTGGTGCAACTTTGCCTACTGCTGGCCCGGGGCACTCACCTCTGGCCTCCACCTCGAATGCCACCCAGGCTGGCACAGTCTCCGGACACCCTTTGCATTGCCTCCCTCAGGCCCCCTGAGACCCTCAGGCCCTCGTTACCCCCACCAGGCCTTGGTGGGTTTTCCGTCTCCTCAGCCCGCAAATCATCGTACAGGTAGAGATGTGGTCTGTAAATGCAATCCCACCACACAGTGCGATAAATAGAGTGTCTTCTGCGTCCCTGCCCTCAGACCGAACCTCCAACCTCCTACTCGCCCTGACAGAGACAGATGTAAATCCCTCTGAGGAGGACTCGGCCTTAAAATAGGTCCCAATTTGGGGCGCCTGGCTGGCTCAGTCAGTAGAGCATGTGACTCTTGATCTCGGAGTTGTGAGTTCGAGCCCCAAGTTGGGGGTAGAGAGGACTTAAAAATGAAATCTTGGGGGGGAAAAAAGGTCCCGATTAGTCTTTGGGCCTCATATACAAACAGAGTTGGATTACTACTATGCAGAACCCGGGTGCATTGCCTGGAAAAGGAATAAAGCTTTCTCATGGGAGACCATCTCCCTCCTCCCCTCCCTCCCCTCCTCTTCTCCCCCTTCCGCCTCACCCTCTCCCCCACAATGTGTGCAGAACAAGGAATTGAACCCACAAAGACTCTATTATAGCGGGATGTCCTGATCTTTACTTCCTCACCTGGCGATACCCCAATCTCGCCTATAAAAAAGGAAGGGAAGTCTGGTCCAGGAGAGAATCAAATCTACCAGTTTGTATAAGACTGAAGAGTCAGGAATGGGCACAGTTCCGGCGACCCTGAGGGCCCTACCCCAGCCATCATCATCACCTGGATCCCCGCTGGTGCAGCCTGGCGCGTAGGAAGGGACCTCTGCTCAGCTCTCTTCCCAGCCCACTGCCTCCTGACTCGAGAGTTCTCTTTGCGTCCACGTTTAGGGGGAGATGCTGAACAAGGACTCGCATACCTCGGGGGTGCTGTGAGCATCCCCCCGTATTTTCCCAATTCTTTAAAGCTGCCTTAGACTTAGTAGCCTTTACCCCAGCCTTTACCTCCCTTGTTCAATATATATATACATTTTTGAAAGACCTTACTTATTTTTTTTTTAAAGATTTATTTATTTATTTGAGAGAGCGAGAATGAGAGAGAGTACATGAGAGGGGGGAGGGTCAGAGGGAGAAGCAGGCTCCTCGCTGAGCAGGGAGCCGGATGTGGGACTCGATCCCAGGACTCCAGGATCATGGCCTGAGCCGAAGGCAGTTGCTTAACCAACTGAGCCACCCAGGCGCCCAGACCTTACTTATTTTAGAGATAGGGAGAGAGGGGACGGGGGAGGAGCAGAGGGAAAGTGACAAGGAGACTCTGCGCTGAGCTCCGGATGCGGGGCTCGATCCCACCACCCTGAGATCAGAGCCGGAGCAGAAATTAAGAGCTAGACGCTCAACCGACTGAGCCCCCCCTTGTTCCACACATGGATGACCCCGTGCTCTGAAATCAGACTAGGCGGGCTGACCTTGGACTCCCCTGTCCTCCTTGAGGCACTAGCTGAACGAGGCCATGACGCCTCCAGACCTAAGCTTCAGTGGGCGCAAACAGCTCTCACCTGCTCAGGCCCCGAGATGTCTCGGCGCGCTCGAAAACTCACCCCCAAATCCTGTCCATCCTTCTCCCCAAACCCAAACAGCGGCTTTGTGACTCTCCAGGGGCAGCTGGGGACTGCCGCCCACGGCTGGCTCCTTTTGCTGCCCCTGCCCAACCCTTACATGCTCTCCTCCCAGATGCTACTCACAGCCCAGTTCTGGGTCCTTGGGGGCAGGGACCGCCTTTGAAACTTGAAAATGAGCCTCGCCCGCAGCCCCGGCTCAGCCCCGGCTCTCAGCCTCCCCGACTGAGACAGACCTTTTCCCCTACGCTACCGGGAGGACGGTGGGAGGGCGGCGGGCGCTCTAGGACGAGCTTCTGCCTCCGGGTGCGTCGTGGAGCCCACTTCTCGTGTCGGTTAGACCCGGTCCATCAGGCACGGCCCGAGCCTGCCAGCAGTAGCGGGAGCAGCCGCCCTAACTCCCGAGGCTGCACCTGCCCTGATTCAAGTTCACAGGACATGGCACCCTCTACTTGGCTGGGACCCACCCTCCATCATCCTCCGCGGCTCTGACACTGACACCGGCCCTCTCCCATCCCCCCGGCTGGGGGTCCCTACTCCGCCCACGACTGCAATGGTACACAGGGTCTCCGGGCCACCAGCGGGCCTCTTGGCCCCCCGCAGACAACCCAGACTTGCTTCTATTTTGTGACGGCTCCTGCAGACGAAACTGGCAGGGAACCAGAGCCGGGCCCCGCACAGTTTCCCCGCACGAAGCCCCGGAAGCATACCTAAGCGGCAAAGGAGAAAACTGCCACCGTCCACACCAATTCCGGCTGTGCTTTCCAATTCCAAGTCTGCCGTGCTGCTGACACATCTAGAAATCCCGCAGGTGCTTTTTTTTTAAGATTTCACTTCTTTGAGAGTGAGTGCGCACGAGCGGGGGTGTGGGGGGGAGCAGCAGAGGGAGAGGGAGAAGCAGGCTTCCCGCGGGGCAGGGAGCCCGATGCGGGGCTCGATCCCAGGACCCCGGGATCGTGACCTGAGCCGAAGGCAGACGCTTAACCGACTGAGCCAC